>NC_138374.1:18972913-19032297 GCF_054177405.1 Leptonychotes weddellii | reverse complement strand
TTTCTCAGAATCCATAGTCTCTCATGGTTCGTCTACCCCACCGATTTCCCCCCCTTCATTTCTCCCTTCCTACTATCATTTTTTTTTTTAAACATATAATGTATTATTTGTTTCAGAGGTACAGGTCTGTGATTCATCAGTCTTACACAATTCACAGAGCTCACCATAGCACATACCCTCCCCAATGTCTATCACCCAGCCACCCCATCCCTCCCACCTCCCACCATTCCAGCAACCCTCAGTTTATTTCCTGAATTAAGAATTCCTCATATCAGTGGGATCATATGATACATGTCTTTCTCTGATTGATATATAGGTTACTGTATTCTTTACCTCTGATTGGTTCATTTTTCTATTGTCTGTCTCTTTGTTGAGATTCTCACTGAGTTCATTTACTATTTCTCAAGTCCAGTAAGCATCTTTATAACCTCTATTTTGAATTCTTAATTGGGTAGATTATTTCATTTAGTTCTTTTTTCTGACGTTTTGTCTTTTCTGTTTGGAACATATTCATCTGTTTCCTCATTTTGTCTGACTCTCTGTGATTATTTCTATGTGTTAGGTCAGCTGAGTCTCTCAGTCTTGAAAGTAGTGGCCGTGTGTAGAAGATGTACTGTGGGGTCGAGCTGAACCAGACGTTCCAGTGGTGCCCCCTGTGTGGGCTGTAGGCACCTTCCTGTTGTGACTCAGCCATAACTGCTGAGGGCACATTGGTGGGGCTGGCTGAGAAATCTGGCTCCAGTTGCTGCACACTTGCTGGTAGGTGGAGTCATTCCCCTCACCATGGCAGGGATTGCTTTGGAGGAGTACTGGTTCTGGCTGGGGATGTCCACCAATTAGGTGGAATAGTAGTCTCTTTGGGGGAACGCTGTTCCTGACCAAGCCTGCCTGCTGAGTGTAGCAGGGTAGGAGCTGCTTTAGATAGAGGGGTGCCTGCCAGGACAGGCATGTTGGGTGGGGTGGATCCACAGGTGAATTGCTGGGCAGAGCAAGTGGTGCTAAAAGGCAGACAGAAAGTGCCAGAACTCTCTCTCACCAGCATCAGGACAAGGCTGAAGGGAGCACAACAAATATGGTACCTCCTAGCATTTCCTTTCCTGGAGAAAGTTCCTACAGATCCCTACCCCTCTGGTATAGGCTTAAAAATTATTCAATAAATCTCCACATATAATCCAGGCATTTTTCAAACTTCTGTCTCTGTGCTTGGTCTCCTGGTGAGTAAGATTGTATACAGATTCTCAGTTTCCTATAGCTCTCTGGATTTCATAGAGTTCAGCCCTACTGATTTTCAAACCCAGCCATTATTGGAGCTCATCTTCCTGGTGTACATCCCCAAGGTGGGGAGTGCTCAGTGTGGGGCTTGATCTCTTTGCTCCTCAGGGATAATATTTGTGCCCAGGAAACATCTACTGTGGGTTCCTGTACTAGGAATTTGGTTCCCAGCTGTGTCTCTGCCTCTCCTATCCTTGATATGGCTTTTTGTTTATATCTCCAACTGCAAAAGAGCTGTTTTGCTCATCTTTAGACTATTTTCAAAGTGAGTTGCACTGTATGTAGTTGTAGTCTTGCTCTGTCTGTGGGTGGAGGTGAGTCAGGATCCTCCTAATCTGCCATCTTCCCAAGTCTCAACCACCATAATCTTATTCTTCATGCCAGTGATTAGGTTAATAGTGTTCATGCAATTGACCAAAGAGATGTAAGAGGCCTTGGGGTACTTACCAGAAATAAAGTAAATACAAATCAAAGATGATGGAAGTACCAAAATAGTCTAGATGCCACCAACATGGTTCTGGTTAGATAACCAAGTGACATGCAGCCTTTGATAATAACAGTAGCAACATTAATATATAATTTAGTGAGATGAAAAGTAAATGGTGTTATCTCATTTTTAAAATCTATCATATATATGAAAAAAACCAACAAAATGTTAGCAATTTTTCTTTATGTGATAAGACTGTATATATTATTTCTCTGTTTGAATTATTTATATTGTATATACACTTTATACTTAAACAACCAATTTGGGGGGTAAATTCAAAATGAAAAACATTGGCAATATTTAAAATCTGAGTTTCACATCCTCATTTTCCCCAAAGTGTTGTCAATATTTTGCTCAACTAGTAACTGAAGAAAAGATAAAGCTTTTTGAACAGGAATGTTTAAAATAAAAATCCAAGAAAAATACAAAGGAATTATTGCTACTTTTCTTTACAATACCATATGCTATCTCATGGTGAGATAATTATAACAAGTTATGGAGAAATTTTGAACAAATTATGTTCAATTAGTTCCATAGGCTATTGTCTGTATTAACCTTCACCTCTGAATAATGCTGGCATAGAGATTTTTATCTGGAGGTGTAAACTGTGTGAATTTTCCCCCTCTCATTGTGAATTGCCACCAGGTTAAGAGATTATTAGATTATTACTCCACCTACTATATGATATACTGTTTTAGCAATGTCTATAAAATATTAATAAAGATAAGTCTCAATAGTATGACAAGATAAAGTAAAAACTACTAAGGAGAGAGAGATTTCATCAAAGCCCTGAGACTTAGTATGTTTGCTATAAAATTGAGCAGGAGGTGGTCTCAGGCCATTTATTGCTTATCATAGCAAATTGCTTAATTTCTCTAAGCCTCAGTTCCCTTCATATATAAAATGGATAGTAACAAATTAATAGTACTATCAAAAGGATTAAATGACTAATGCATAAAAACGCTTTGATAATCCCTGACACATAGTAGGTATTTCATAAACATTTTTTTTTTAATGAATTCTTGAATGTGCTTTGCAGATGCTGTTATCTTAATTCTACAGGTTAGGGAGTAGAGGCTTGGAGAGCTTAAGAAAATTAAGAGATTAGCAAAGATCTCAGAATTAGTGAGTGACAGAGCTGTGTTTATAACCAAGGCCATCTGACTGAAAGCCCATAAGCATAACACCTTCCCCTATTGGGTTTTAGAAAACCTCAAGTAATGTGATGCAGATTTCCCTATGCCGTAACAAGGAACATTCATCTTTCTCTCCCTCATTTTTCATATCTAAATGCATTGTACCAATGTAATAACTTTCTGTTTTTAGTAAAGTAATTGAGCAACATCTACATGACAGACCCCATATGAGGTACTGCATAAGACACAATGAGAAATTACACAAAATATCTCTTTATAATCAAGTACATGTTCTGTGCATATATGTAGTTTTTCTTTCCTATGGATTTGTACGTATTAGAATGTTTTCTCAAGAATTTGCAAAGAGGATTTGAGGGAACAAAAAAATGTAAGATACCAAAGCAATGCAGTCCTTCCCCAAATTGATAATGAAAAACCTTCAAGCAAAGCAAAAATGAAAACTGGGGTGGGAGGGGGACAAAAACCAAGATTTTCATAATAATAAGCTTAGGGAAGCTTTTGACATGAGGCATAAAACCAACCTATGAGAAACCTAAGAACCAATGCAAAAATGTATATGCTATATATAACAGTTCTTACTAATTCAAGTAATTTAACCCAAGTTTTAACTATTTTTAACAGTTCTAAACTCAGATATTTCTCATTCTGTTTTTATAGAAGATACTGGATAGCCTAAATATAATATTTTATAGCACAGGTTTATTCAACATATCTTCCTTTAATACCTAAAAACTCTTTAAAAATACTCCATATTTACACAAATCCAGGAGCCATAACTAACAGATTAAAAACTTTGAAAGGATTTTTTTTTTCTTTCCAGCAGACATTAAGGTCTTTTGGATTTTAACCAGTTGAAGCAGAAGAAGTGGGGAGAGAACTCTAAAACAGATGCTGTCTCTGCCTTGGGAAGTTTGCACTCTATCAGGGAGAAGAGATATTGCACAATAATTAGAAATGTACAACAGAAATGAGGGGGTGAGTTTACAAATAGGTGTGACAAATACACTCAATCTTTTCTAAGGCAAGGATGTTTCAAAAAACACAGAAGAATGAGTAGAAATGAAGTAGGAAATCACTACATAAAGAAATGGGAGGAGGTATGTGATATGGAGAAAGAAGCTCTGGATAAATTAAAAACAATTTGGGCAAGTTTCTACTGATGGGAAAGAACAAAGTATGTATTAGGAAGTTAAAGAAGTCTCCTGTGGTTAGCAAGTAATGACTGAGGAGGAAAACGAGACTAGAGAAATGAGCAGGGATTGTTATGAAATCAAAAGGAACTAATAACGTGTTCAATAGTGTATGACAATAATGGTGAATGTTCAACCATGTTTATGTTGTTATTGTATTTATCATTTATTCTGCCATTCACTTAAAATTGCATGTCTCATTCATGATAGGCTTACAAAGAAAAATAATTTCCTCTGAGTTGGTTTAAAAAAAAAAGGAGTTCATGCTGAAATAAGGGAGGCATCTCAGGACTCCACCAACAGTTGTGACTTTCCAGCCAGTTTCTGTGCAGGGAAGAAAGTACATCTTCTCTGTTGAAAAAGCTGAACTATTTCTTCAAATATGAAACACTGTTTCTAAATCTTATTCAACAGCCTGGACTCTGAGAAACAAAGTTTGTTTTACATCAATTTCATTTCATTGAGAAAAGACAATAAACATATGAACCTGTGTTACATGATCAAAACTATTTTCAAATATTGATGTATTTTACAGGTTTTTTTTTTTCTTTCCTGGATAACAGAAAAAAAATGTACCCTTTAAAGTACATATGTATTTGTTGCATTCAGATCTCAGGGAGGTGATCGCCAAGTGTAATGCCTCTGCAGGAAAGAACAATAATTGCAGTTTAAAAACCGTAGAGTTTGGTTAGTTATATAAATTCCATGTTTCTAAATGAAGAATTGGAAAGTCATGCCAACAAAAATAGAAGCAGAAAAATAACTGTCATGCCTGTAATTAGAGAAGAGTGAACTGTAGAAAATTAGAAGCCATCTTATTTGTGAATCAGTGACTGGGGAAAGAGAGAAAGCGTAGGTTTTCACTAAAACATTTTTAAAAACCTTTGGATATTTATTTATATATTTAATATCTATCTATTTATTTGTGATGGGAATCTCAAAGCCACACAGTTTCTTCATGATGGCTGGGTTTTCATTTTGCACACAAATACCTGGCAAACTTGTTTAGGAAATCCACTGGTATTCAGAAATAGCAGGACTCATCCTTAGGCATATCTGGAAAGCAAAATTAATGACTTATACCAAGCTGAGATGCATGTTGAGAGTCTGAACCTGCCTTTAAATCAGGTAGAGGGAAGACTGGAATCTATGAGCAGATTAGGGACTCATGGCAACCTTGGCTCCATTGAAAACCCTCACTTACTCATAGTGATTATTTCTGCCTTACTTATAATAGAAGTAATTAATGGTACAGTTTTATAACACATTTTTAATTGCCTCATATATTTAGGATTTTATTATTATTTTACCTAGATACATTGCTTGTAAGTTTCCCAAATTAAATGAGAAGGGTAAGAACTGCAATTTGCCTGAGCCTCATGGGAAATTACAATATAAAGAAGTAAGGCTGGAGATATAAATTTGGGCCAAGTGGTAATTAATTAAAGTATATATGTATGTCTCAATTTAAAGGAGCTCATCCTCTAAAAGTCTATTTTGAAACTTTTTTTTTAAAACCAGGGGAGCTACATAATTATTTTTTAAAATGTTAGAAAAATACTTTAGTAACTGAGTGCTTCTTGAATCCTTTGGCATTTTGGTGTAGGGACTTCATAGTTGTAATCATAAAATTAATCACCGGAACCACACTATGAAGTAGATAACTTGAATCCCATTTTATATGTCACCAATCTGAGAGAACTTGGGAAACATGCTTCTGTTCACTAATCTGATAGGAAGTAGATTTTCTTCTGGATCAAACCCTTAAGCTTCTCATCAGGGCTGGGAGGAGGGCACTGTAAGCAAAGTACAGAGGGTGCAAAATTTTAAATTTAAAGAGACACTCATTCTCAAGGTCTTGCAAGTTCCAACCCTATACTAACATGATTCTAAGAGTGAATTCCTCCTTAAATTTTTCATCAGTCCTGCTGTCCCTAAGTTGTTGGAAATGAGGAGCCTTCCCATTCCCATAACTACACAAAAGATGTTGGGAAACTTCTGTATTCAAAAAATTCCAAAGGTATGATTCAGTACAGATTTCTAACCAATGGGCCCACATCCACTCAACATCTCCAATCCATTTTCCACAAAACTGTCCCAGAATATTTTCGAAAAGTCATATCATCTCTCTTTCCAGCTTAGAGTTTTTTTAGTATATTTTCATTTGACTTAGGGATGAGCCTAAAATCCTTCATATGGGTATCAAATTCCTGCTTATTTTCTATCAAATGCATGTCTATTTTTCTCATTTTCTGCCACTTCATACCCTTTTACCTCATTTTATCATTAGTGCTATGAATGTAGTGAATCTCTTCAGACCTCAGGGCCTTTGCTTTAGCTTTTCTTCCTGTAATTCTTCTACTTCTTTTCACACTCCACCAAGACTCATCATTGAGGACTTAGTATCCAGGTCTCTTCCTTAGAGATGTCTTTTCTTTTCAAAAAGATAGCTTTATTGAAATATAATTCACTTAAGATATAGCTCACCTACTTAGTATATAATTCAATATTTTTTAGTATATTCACATATATGTGCAATCCTTATATTCCCACCTCCACCCCAGCCTTAAGCAACAACTAATCTTCTTTCTGTCTCAATAGCTTTTCCTATTCTGGACTTTCATATCAACAGAAACATAGAGTATGTGGGCTTTGTAGCCAGCTTTTCTTACTTACTATAATGTTTTCAAGGTTCATTCATGTTGTGGTATATTATTTCATTTTTATAACTGTATCATAATCCATTGTGTTAATACAGCACGTTTTGTTTGCCCATTTGTCTATCGATCAACATTTAGGATGTTTCCATCTTTTGGCTATTATGAAAAATGCTGCTGTATTCATGTACAAGCTTTTGCACATGCATATGTTTTCTTTTCTCTTGGATATATACCTAGAAGTTAAATTGGCCATTTGTATATGTTCCTTGGAGAAATATCTATCCACATCCTTTGCCCATTTTTAATGGAGTTAGCTTTTTATTATTTAGGTGTAAGTGTTCTTTACATATTCCAGATACAAGTCCCTTATCAGATATGCAGTTTGCAAACATTTTCTCTCATTTTATGGGTTGTGTTGCTACTATCTTAGTACCCTTTGAAATACAACATTACTTTTTTATTTTAATTAAGATCAATTTATCTCCTTTTTTTTTTGTGCTTTTTGGTGTCATAACTAATTCTATGCCAAATCAAAAGTCAGGAATTAAAAAACTACCTACTTTGCACTATCCAGGGAAATAGTTATATGAAAAAGCGAGTTTTGTCACCTTATTTTGTAAGGATGGTGGCAAATGGATAATGCAAATTGTATTTTAGTTAATAAAAATGTTGTGACCAGAGCTTCATAAAAACATAAACCTGTATTTCTTCTAGGAGGTATACTTTAACATTTATTAATTTGATGTTCATTGTGACTTTAGAGAACACAGCAACTTATTATCCACCACATTCCGACCTCTATTATTTCTGCTAAAGAAGTCAGCTGTTAATCTTATCGGAGTTCCTCTGTAAATGATGAGTCATTTTTCAGTTGCTACTTTCAAGATTTTCTCTTTATATTTGACTGTCAGCATTTTTACTATAAGGTATCTGTTTGTAGATCTCTTTGTTTTTATCTTTTTTGGAGTTTTTTTTTTTTTTTTTTTGAGCTTCCCGGATGTATAGGTATTTCTTTATAAAATAATTCTTATTTGGATAGTTTACTACGATTATTACTTTAAAAAACTATTTTGAATTACCCTTTCTCTCTCCTCTCCTTCCACTCCCTTTATATACAAATTAGTGTTCTTGATGGTGGTGTCTCTGAGACACTAATTTTTTTTCATTTGTTTTTCCTCTCTGTTCTTTGGTGTGAATAATCTCTATCAGAATCTCTTCAATTTCACAAATTATTTGGCCAATTCAAATCTACTCCTGTGCCTCTATAGTAATGTTTTAAATTTCATTTATTTTACCTTCATGTCTTAAATGGCTCTCTTTGATTGTTTTGGGCAGGGTTTAGTCCCTGTGACATTAGTGGGCCAGCTTGGGGCCACCTTGGACTTAAGTCAGACTAGGCATTTGTTAGATATGCAGTAGCACAGAAATGCAGGCTTCTTTCTTTGTGTTGTCACCCTGAGAAACTTTCGTTTGTGGGTGGGGCCTGTAGTCAGACCAGGTCTCTGTCCCAAGCCCATTGCTGGGGCTGCAATTGGACTTGTGTGTGTGGTTATCCTTCACTATCCCTAAGCAGGAGTCACTTTGTTGTGGTGCTGGTATTTTGGGGGGCTGCTTGGACACTGCTAGGCTTGTGTCAAGGCTTTGGATGGGCTATATTGGAGGGGGCAGGTCCACACAATGATATGAGGGCAGGGCATGCAGTGTTAGCAAAGTTTGTGCAGGTTATTGTGGAAGGAGACCTGGAGATACTTTAGGAAACTCCTGCTTCAGGGCTAGAGGTGGCAAGCCAGCAGGAGATGGAGAGCACAGGGGTGGGGTGCGCAGTGACAACAATGTCCGTGTCAGTCTATTGCAGAAGTGTCCCATGGCCACTGGGACCAAGGCCAACAGGATTGGAGGGGGTGAGTCTGCAGAAGAACTGGGGGAGGGGGGGCAAGATATGCACTGTTAGCAAGCAAAGTTTGCTATGGAAGGAGACCTGGAGGTGAGGCCTGGCTGGAGGGGGCCTGTCAGCAGGAAAATGCTGGGACAGCAGGAGCTGTTTACCAAGTTAGGTGGAGACTATTGGTGCTGTACTGGTTGCCACAGGTTCCATGTATCTAGGCTGGGGGCTTGGAGAAGGAAAGGTACTTCCCAGCTCCTTTGTTGCTGGAAAAGTCTCCTAAAGGTCCCTGGCCCTCCAGAACGTGGTCTGAGATTTGTAAATAAATCTTCTTCTCACATACCCCCAGCACTTTTCAAATTGCTGCTTCTATGCTGTATCTCAGCAGGACTGTTTACAGTGCTCTCTCTTTAAGGACAAGGACTCAGTTTCCTATCTCCCTCTTGACTCTCCCAGAGTTGAGCCTGCTAATTTTTAAAGTTCCAGGTGTTAAGCCCTGCTGATTATAAGCACACACAAAATTGGGCCCCTATTTGGGAATTTGTCTTCCCTGTGTGGGTTTTCCGTGCCTGAGGTACTCGATGTGAGGGTCTGCTTCTCTCCTTTCTCTGCACCTGTGGTGTCTCTCCCTCCCACGGGTGGTCCAATGAGTTTGTTTAGTTCCCTAACACATTTCTATCCTTCCTACCCTCTTCTATGTGGCCTCTTCTCTACATTTAGCTGTGGAGAGTCTGCTTTGCTGGTCTTGGCATTATTAACACTAATGTGGTGGTTACCTAGTTGTATCCATGGGACAAGGTGAGCTTAGGATCTTACTATTCTGTGATCTTCCACAGAAGTCTAGAGGCTTGAATTTTTTTATAAATTAACTTTCTTTAGTTTTATTGGGCTGTGAATCAGAGTTCGATACACTGAGGGGCTGATTGGCAGTCAAGAATCTTTTCTGATGCACTTTTTTTAGGATTTTATTTGAGAGAGAGAGAGAGCATGAGCAGGCTGAGGGGCAGAGGGACAAGAATACTCCCTACTGAGCAGGAAGCACCATGTGGGGCTTGATCCCAGGACCCTAACATCATGATCTGAGCTGAAGTCAGGTGCTTAACTGACTGAACCACCCAGGTGCTCCTGACGTACTTTTCTAAATTAGAGCCCTTTGTGATACTATCTCATGTATTCCTGTTCAATTTTCTTCCTATATATTGTCATTATGGCATAATTATAAATGTTTATAATAATGTTTTAATGTTAGCCTTCTAAGTCAACCCTAACTTCTTGAGGTTAGAGACTGTGTATTTTATTCCACAACTATATCACTATTGACTAGTACCTGGCTCCTCAAACACTTACTGAGTGAATAGCTGAACACAGTTAATAGGGTGACTAGACTGTTGGTTATAAGAACCTGTGTGTGTACAGAAGAAGGGATAGTAGCAATTTTAAAATGAGTCCAGACCTTCAAACCTGCTAGATAGGGTGGATAGAGACCCTACTGAGTTAAACAGAGAATACTGAACACAAATCATATTTGTGGTGAACTTCTTTAAGTCTGAATACTGAGAGGCATTTTGCATTATAGTTAGGCTTTTTTTTTTAGTGGGGGGGAGTTCTTATTCACAAGAGACCAGGATGAAACACCAGTTTTCAGAAGACCCTGGTTGGGACAAGAGAAGTCATTTTTTCTGCCCTACCCAAGGGGAGTCTTCCCAAGACAAAGGGCCCTCAGGCATTGAAATCTCTTGGCTTACACAGTCCCTATGCCGTTGGGACATTCAGAGAGCTGCATGATTTGGTTTGGTCAGAAGATTAGAGCCAAGGGACAGAAGTTGGAACTCTGGATAGGAACTGGACGACAGGAATGGTGTCTAAATTTAGGACACAAACCAAAGGACCAGGAGTAGGTCAAAATAAGATTGTGGTTAAGAATGTCAACAATTTGGATCACCTGGGTGGCTCAGTCAGTTAAGTGTCTGACTCTTGGTTTCAGCTCAGGTCATGATCTCAGGGTTGTGGGATCAAGCCCCTCATCAGGCTCCACACTCAGCGCAGAGTTTGCTTGAGATCTTGAGATTCTTTCCCCCTCACTCTCCCTCTGCTCCTCCCTCTATTTGTGCTCCTTCACTCTAAAATAATAAAATCTTTTTTTTTAATGTCAATTTCTGAATATAAGTCTGGGAAAGCAAAATAAGAGTTCCATCTTACATGACCCTAAATCCACTGGGGGCCTGAACAGAACAAGAAGGCAGGGTAAGGGAGAATTCATGCTCTCTGCCTTTTTTTGAGAAGGGACAAAATCAGTCTTCTCCTGCCTTCAGACTTGGATTCAGACTGGCGCTTACTTACATCATTGGCTCTCCTGGTCCTCAGTCCTTCAGATCTTTTAGATATTTTAAGTTTGACTCTTGAGAATAGAACTTTAGGGGCTCCTGGGTGGCTCAGTCGGTTAAGCATCTGCCTTTGGCTCAGGTCATGGTCCTAGGATCCCAGGATCGAACCCCACGTCAGGCTCCCTGCTCAGCGGGGAGCTTGCTTCTTCCTCTCCCCACCCTCCCACTCATGCTCTATCTCTCTCTCTCTTTCAAAAAATAAAATCTTAAAAAAAAAGGGACTTTAACCAATAAATATTGATTGTGTCTCCACTACACAAAACATGGAGTTAGGAACAGAGGGGTCAGTAAGATGGACTCTCCTCGTGTCACTAATAGTCTACAAAGGAAAATGGCCATGAGAAGAAAATAATCATCTAAGGCATATACCCTCAGTACCTAATGAGGCATTTAGAAGTAAGTGCTATGGAACACGGAGTAGAAATCCTGTATAGAATAGGAAGTCTGTTCATGTATTACTTCAACAAACATTAATTAGTCACACTTCTCTGGGTTCTGTGCTAGGTGCAGCTGATATATTAATGCAAAAGACACATCTGGCTCCAGACCTTTTAGACATTCCAATCAACTTATAAAAATAGTAAATATTAAAAAATGCATATAATGAACAAGTATGCAATTGTGTAGCAAAGTGTAAGCTCCTAAGAAAGAAATACTACAAGGATCTAGTTTATTTTAGGATCATGAATGTCCCCTTAGAAGTAATAAATTTTAGTGTAAAGGATTTGAAGGGACCTGCTGGATGAAGGGGAAAGCTGTGGTTTTGAAATAATAGGTCAGATGAGTTTTCTGAGAAAAAGAAGTACCCAGTGCATAGGAACTAAAGTGAAAATATGTTTGGTTCATTCAAATAACGGGGGAAAAAAACCAATATGATTGGTATGGGGGAGAGAGAAAGAGGGAATATGGGAGGAATGGAGGGAGAGAGGATGAGCATTAGCATCAGGGAAACAAGACAAGGTTGGAGTAGTAAACAGGAGTTTTGTGGAAGAAACAGCATTTGAGGTTTGATGCTGTATTGAATGGTGTCCCTAATATCATGAGGTTGGGGAAACTTGACTCACTCTCACCCTTGGGAAGAAGGCATTAAATTGTTTTCTCTTGAAACAACTCAAAGTTCAGCAGTAGTCTGTAAGCCAGGAAAATTTTATTCATGAGTTAAATTCCACCCATCCTGAGAAAATTTCAAAGAAGCTTCTTGCAAAGGCAGAATATGAAAGAGATTAAATCAAACTGTTCCTCAGAGAAGGTCAGGTATGTGCTTATAAATCTTCTCAAGCTTCCCACATGAAAGAATATTTCAAACCATTTTCCTTCAAGTACTCTCGTTCAGGGCAAATATTGTTCTTTGTGAAAGAAAGGCCTTGTAGGGGTTACAGAAGTTGGTTTCTGCAATATCCAATTTTTCAAACCTCTTGGAGAACTGTCAGTGAGTTGCTTCAAACTTACTATTTCTAGGCACCAGTACACACAAGTAGGAAAAGGAGTTTGCACGGACTAATTTATTATTGTCCAATGACTTGTGCCCCGCCACACCCCATCTCCAGGGAAGACCAAATAGGAATGTCAGCATATGTATCCAGAGAATTTTCCTCTTAGAGCTCTTTGCAACAAGCCATTATTCTTTGAGAACGCTGAGAGCACTTCCATTGACCTTGCCTTCCTAGAGGTGACAAGTTTTGCCTCTAATCTTCTTGAATTACTTTTATAATCTTTTCTTTTTCCAACCACAGTTCATAGGTTCTACAGTAAGAGTATTTTTGCTTTGGGGGGATCTATAACCTGAAGCAGCCTGGGTTTGTTCTGATTAGGGTATTGATAATATCCCTTTTTGAAAATAAATGAGAACTTACATTAACTGTTTGCTCCTATTAACCATGCCATTAGCTATTTCTAGTTCAGATAAGAGGTTACTTTCTGTGACCCAGGTAAAGAAAGCTCTGAGCTGTTAATTTAGTCCTCAGTTTGAGGAAGATGCTATTAATGAATTCATTACAATTGCTCCATTTAAATTTTTCCAGGAAGTTCAAAGCTTTCTACAGTTTCAGAAGTCATTTCAAGCTTGAAAATATGTGTTGTGCTGTGATGTTGATTAACGTTGGAGGAAAGCCAAGCTTTCAGGATTTTGGTTAATTTCATTGCAGGAGACAAGAAAACCATTCCAATAACTCAGCCCTGTTCCAACAGGCAACCTTGCTCTTCAACAATTATCTATACCCCGAATGCATGATATTCCCCTCTCAAAGCCAAGTCACCTAATTTTCTTACAAATTCTAAGGGTCAACTTTCAATATAGCCATCTTTTAACTTTTAAATTATCTTCTTCTAGAAAAAGAAGAGTAATAGTTATTTGTTCGGCATTTACTTTAGGGAAATTAAGTACTGTATGAAGTACTTTACATGCATAATTAAATTTTATAGCAATTTTATAATATGGGCATTATCACCTCTATGATGTATATTAGGATACTGAAGTTTTTAGAGACTAGTAAACCTTCCCAAGGTCTCTCAGGTAGTGTTTGGTAAAAAAATATTTGAAATGAGTCCATTGTACCCATGGCTTCTAAGCTGTCAGGGCACCCACGGAAAGACATGATGGGTGGGAAATATTTGTGGAGATTTGGAGTTAGGAGGACTGAATGTAAACTCCTTTTCTCCCATGTATCCAAGTGACCCTGGGCAACATCTCTTTAATGTGGTCTCTTATATGTGAAAAGGGAAATTATTCCCTTGTGAGAGTGTAATGCATTAATGTTAACAAGAGTATTGGGTATATCAGGGATCATGGCTTGGCTCTGAATTCTAGAAATACCCAACATGTTCAACAACAACCCATACTTTTAGTTCCCTTGAGATCATTTTGGATTCATGAGAAGTATTCTGTAATTAAATGCCTTTCAAATAATTGAATAATCCTCCTTATCACTCTAGTGGAACAGTTAATTTCCAGCACAGAGGATGGGTAGGGATGTCTATGTACGTGGGAATAATCACCTGGACTATGAAGGAGTTCAGAGAGGGTTTGAATTGTACTGATAATGCTTTATTTTTATTTCTTTCACTTGAGAGTTAAGTATCCACAGATCATTATGTTTTGTTTTAGTTTGTTTTTTGCATATTTGAAAAAAAAAATGAAGCCAGAGAAAACCAGCTTCACATCTATAGTTTTCAGAAAGAAGTATTCTTAAGGTCTTCCTCTTCCAGGAACACACCCAGAGGCAGATACCCCCCTCCCTTGAACTGTGGTCTTTCTCCAAAGTATTTTGTTTAAAGTCACAGTAAGTCCTGTCCGGGTTACCATTTGTAACATATGAGGTTAAGTACCATATGTCACATTATTTTTCCTCATGTTATTAGGCATACTGCAGAACACATGAGACAAAATGTAAACAGGAACAGGAGATCAGTTTGTATTTTATTACTGGATTTTCAATACCTAAGATAAGGTCTATGTATAGTCACTCAACATAGCTGGCTTTTTTGATAGGGAGTATTAGAATTTCTTAAGTCCTTATAACTGAGGATGAGTTCCTCAAATTTTAAACTTTAATATTAAAGTTAATTTTGTTTGAATTATGGGGCACCTGGGTGGGCTCAGTTGGTTAAATGTCTGCCTTCAGCTCAGGTCATGATCCTGGGGGCCTGAGATCAAGCCCCAGATCGGGCTCCCTGCTCAACAGAGTCTGCTTCTCCCTTTTTCTCTCCCTCTGCTGGCTTGCTCAAAAATAAATAACATCTTTAAAATAAATAAATAAATAAACAAATAGTTAATTTTAATTGCATTAAACAGTGAATATGAGTCAGGGCTAGAAATTACTAAACAACAATAACAGTATCATTAACACCAACAATAAATATATTTGCACTTGCTTAGTGTTTACCATGTGTCATATACTATGCTAAGTGATATTACATTTAGTCATAACAAGCAATCATTGTGATTCCTGTTGTTAGGAAAAGGCACAGCAAGTTTAAATAACTTGCTCAAGTCATAAAGCTGGAAAATGACATAGACATAATTTTAACTTAAGCAGTCTGTTGTCAAGCCCCCACTCTTAACCCCTGTGCACCGCTTCCCAGTCAGAATCCATAACAGTTTCTGTAATAAATCTCCCAATTATATGAGACAAAATCACAGAAAGAATATGTGATAACCTTAACTTTTTTCTGGCACTTGTTCCAAGTTAGTAGAATATATCTGTAGATTTCACACCTTTTCCTCTGGCAGTCTGGTTGTGGACAGGATGTTTAGAATAGTATGAGAGTCCTTGTTCAGTCTTTTTGGCTGGGTTACTTTGGGCAAATTGTTAACCTTTCCAAACTAATTCTCTGATTTGTAAAATGGTAATGATGGTACCCATTTCCAAAGTGTATGTGAGCCTGGCTTACAGCGTACATGCAAAGTACTCAAGCATGGAACAGAGAAAACAGTAGGCACAAAATAAATGTAAGTTATCATCATCAGGAATTCTTGGGTTTTCTAGAAGTTCCTTTTGGAACTATTAAGAGAATTTTGACTGTAAATACTGGCTCATTTTGTAGACTTTTGATCAAGAGTACCCTCACATTTCTTTATTCTTCCCATTTGGTGGTTCCCAAATGGACCACCAGAATAAATTATGTGATTCAAGAGGTTGTATATTCCCAACTGAACAGTTGAACATATGGTCTGATGAAGAACATTTCTTAATTATACTTAAAACTAAACGCTTACTGAACACTGAAAAGTAAATTGAGTTGTGTTTCCATGGAATTTCCCTTGTTGAGAAAAACAAATCACACAAAATCATGACTATCTGAAAATTCAGTGACCTTATATATAATATGTGGTGTTTACAGGGGTAGATTTTTGTTCTTTATGACTCAATTCTCTATGTGAAATATATTCCTCTTTGTGGTAAATAGATTTTTCAAATACCCATTTGGAGAAGGACTTACTTCCTAGCTGTTAGAAGTGGGGTCTGCACCAGGAGTACAGTACCATATCACCCATGATCCTGCTTTTCCGAGGCAACTGCATTCGGTCACTCAGCAGTGCAGGGTTATAGAGGTTTGGCTGATCAGGATACTCTGATGGGGAATATTCACTCCAGAGCTCCTTACCAGGTTGGCTAAGTCTTTCATTTCCACTTTTTCCTCTGCCCAATCCTGTTTCTCTTCCCTTTTTCCCAAAGATGTTAATCCCTGACTAATATCTTTCACTTCAACCACAATCTCTGCTTTCCCCTTCCCTGCCACTGGGTGACCCAAACTGCTTCAGTTAGCAATGAAAGTGCAGTTGTCTGAGAACACAGGTAAATGATGGAGTTTTGGAGCTGGATCACTCATTTCTGTACTAGCAATAAGGACCCCTTCATGGCAATGTGGAGCGCGGTGATTTTAGTTTGTTGAACTTTCATTAATGACAAAATGTAAGGTTGTACTGGTAGAGGGGATGCACTAGCAAGTGGAATGCATTAGGCATTTTAGGCTATGGAGGAAATAGTAGCTATTAGGATAACAGAATTGAATGGTTACTTGCTAAATGGCATTGATGATCTGAAGAAAGGAAATGAACAGCTTAAATAGGTAGTTGAAGACCAGGTGTGAAAGCCAAAATGGCCTCTTTTATTTGCATACCAAAAAGCACTCTTCTTGCAGATGCAAGGCTGAGAATGTCAAAGATTGGGCCTCAGCTCTAATAGTCTGAGTGGGGACATGCCCACTCAAGAAGGTTAAAAGCCAAATCAAGGGAGAGCTGTTATGCCAAAACCAGTACATTGGATGGGAAAAACTGGAACCCTGACATATGAGATAGTGGCATATAGATGGAAGTTCCCAAATATTTTAGATATCCAAGCTCCTTGGAACCTTTAAACTCAGTCCTAAGTAGTCTGGCCCTCCTTAAAAAAAAAGAAAAAAAAAGAAGAAGGAGCTACTGTTCCTTGTGTTTCATTAGATAATGCAGAGGACTATATTCCTCAAAAATCAAACAAAACAAAGCATAAAACAGGTACTCCCCTCAAGCTATTTATTTGATAAACATAAACTGAGAAAGAAGATTCCCAACATTAAAAAAATAATAATAAAATATTTTTAAAAACTTAAATTTTCTGAAATATTGCAAGGATAGTAAAATAATTCCTATATATCACATATAGCTTCCCTTATTATAACTTTACATTGTATGGGACATTTGTTTAATTCAATTGTTGATAAAATATAATTATCATTATTTTAATTAATTTTTAGATTTTAAATCCAGTATAGTTAACATACAGTGTTATGTTCAATTCAGTTGTACAATAGAGTAATTCAACAATTCCATATCTTACTCAGTGCTCATCAAGATAAGTGTCCTCTTAATCCCCTTTACCTATTTCATCTACTCCCCACCACCACCTCCCCTCTGGTAACCATCTGTTTGTCTCTATAGTTAAGAGTCTGTTGTTGGGTTTGTCTCATTTTTTTCTCCTTTGTTCATTTGTATCTTAAATTCCATGAGTAAAATCATATGGTATTTGTCTTTCTCTGACTGACTTATTTCACTTAGCATTATACTCTCTTGTTCCATTCATGTTGTTGCAAATGGCAAGATTTCATACATACTGAGTAATATTCCATTGTGTGTATATATACAAACACCACATCTTCTTTATCCATTCATCTATCAGTGGATACTCGGGCTACTTCCATAATTTGGCTATTGTAAATAATGCTGCAATAAATATAGGGGTACATGTATCCCTTTTATTAGTGTTTTTGTATTCTTTGGGTAAATACCCACTAATGTGATTGCTGGATTGTAAGGTAGTTCTATTTTTAATTTTTGGAGGACATTACATACTGTCTTTCCTGTGGCTGCACAGTTTGCATTGCCCCCCAATAGTGCACAAGGGGTCCCCCTTTCTCCACATCCTCACCAATATTTGTTGTTTATGTTTTTGATTTTAGTCATTCTGACAGGTGTGAGGTGAAATCTCATGGTGGTATTGATTGGCACTTCCCTGATGATGAGTGATGTTGAGCAACTTTCCATGGGTCTGTTGGCCATGTCTGTATGTTTCCTTTGGAGAAATATCTGCTCATGTCTTCTGCCCACTTTTTAAATTGGATTATTTGGTTTTATGGTGTTGAGTTGTATAAGGTCTTTATATATTTTGCACGCTAACCCTTTATCAGATACATCATTTTCAAATACCTTCTCTCATTCAGTAGTTTTTTAGTTTTGTTGTTTCCTTTGCTGTGCAAAAGATTTTTCTTTTAATGTAGTCTCAGTAGTTTATTTTTGCTTTTGTTTGCCTTGCCTCAGGAGATATATCAGGAAAAATGTTGCTATGGCTGTTGTCAGAGACCTTACTGCCTGTGTTCTCATCTAGGATTTTTATGATTTCGGGTCTCAGATTTAGGTCCTCAATCCATTTTGAGTTTATTTTTGTGTATGATGTAAGAAAGTGGTGAAGAGACTGTCTTTTCTCCATTGCATATTATAGCTCACTTTGTCAAAGATTAATTGACCATATAATTGTGGGTTTATTTCTGGGGTTTATACTCTGTTCTATTGATTTATGTGTTTGCTTTTGGGTCAGTACCATACTGTCTTGATTACTACAGCTTTGTAATATAACGTGAAGCCCAGAATTGTGATACCTCTATTTGTTTTTTTGTTGTTTTTGTTTTCTTTCCTTTTTCAGGATTGCTTTAGCTATTCAGGATCTTTTGTGGATTTATATAAATTTTAAGATTGTTTGTTCTAGCTCTGTAAAAATTCTGTTGGTATTTTGATAGGGATTGCATTAAATGTGTAGATTGCGGGGCGCCTGGGTGGCTCAGATGGTTAAGCGTCTGCCTTCGGCTCAGGTCATGATCCCAGCGTCCTGGGATCGAGTCCCGCATTGGGCTCCCTGCTCCTTGGGAGCCTGCTTCTCCCTCTGCCTCTCTCTCTCTCTCTGTCTCTCATGAATAAATAAATAAAATCTTAAAAAAAAAAAACATAAATGTGTAGATTGCTTTGTGTAATAAAGACATTTTAACAATATTGGTTCTTCCAATCCATGAGCATGGAATGTCTATTTCTTTGTGTCATCTTTAATTTCTTTTGGCAATGTTTTATAGTATTCAGAGTACAGGTCTTTAACTTCTTTGATTAGGTTTATTCCTAGGTATCTTAAAGGTTTTGGTGTGATTGTAAGTGGGATTACTTTCTAAATTTCTCTATCTGCTGCTTCATTATTGCTGCTTCGTACATTGATTTTGTATCCTGTGAGTTTACTGAAATCATTTATCAGTTCTAGTACTTTTAGTGGAGACTTTTGAGTTTTTTTTATAATTACATGTCATCTGCAAATAGTAAAAGCTTTACTTCTTCCTTACCAATTTGAATGTCTTTTATTTCTTTTTGTTGTCTGATTGCTGTGGCTGGGACTTCCAGCACTATGTTGAAGAACAGTGGTGAGAGTGGAAATCCTTGTCTTATCATTGACCTTAGGGGAAAAGCGCTTAGTTTTTCACCATTGAGTATGATGTAACTTTTGGATCTTACATATATAGACTTTATTATGTTAAAGTATATTCTCTCTAAACTTTATTGAGGATTTTTATGAAGAATGGATGCTATACTTTGTCAAGTGCTTTTTCTGTTTCTATTGAAATGATTATATGGTTTTTATCCTTTCTCTTACTGATGTGATATATCATGTTGATTGATTTGTGAATACTGAACCACCTTGCATCCCAGGGATATATTGCCTCGATCATGGTGAATGACTTTTTAAATGTATCATTGGATTTGGTTTGCTGGTATTTTGTTGAGGATTTTTGCATCTATTTTTCATCAGAGGTATTGACTGGCAGTTTTCTTTTTTTATAGTGTCATTACTGATTTTGGAATCAGGATAATGTTGACCTCATAGAATGACTTTGGAAGTATTCCTTCCTCTTCTATTTTTTTGAGAAGAATAGGTATTAACTATCCTTAACTATCCTTAAAGTTGGTAGAATTCACCTGTGAAGCCATCTGGTCCTGAACTTTGGGAATTTTTGGATTACTGACTCAATTCTATTGCTGGTAGTAGGTCTGTTTAAATATTCTATTTCATCCCAACAATTTTGGGCCATTGTGTTTTCATTTTCATTTGTCTCCATGTATTTTCTATTTTCTTCTTTGTTTAGTAGCATGTTATTTAACCTCCATGTATTTGTGCTCCTTCCTGATTTTTCTTGTGGTTAATTTCTAGTTTTATTGTATTGTGGTCAGAAAAGATGAATGGTATAACTTCAATCTTTTTGAAATTATTGAGACTTGTTTTGCGAACTAATATGTGATCTACTTTGGAGAATGTTCTGTGTGCACTTGAAAAGAATGTATATTCTACTGTTTTAGGATTGAGTGTGTTATTTAAAGCAATGGTTTCCTTGTTGATTTTCTGTTTAGATGATCTGTCCATTGATGTAAGTAGGGTGTTAAAGTCCCCTACTATTATTGTATTACTATATATTACTTCCTTTATATTTGTTATTAGCTATTTTATGTATTTGGGTGCTCTCATGTTGGATGCATAATTATTTACAGTTGTTATGTCTTCTTGTTATAGTATCCTTCTTTGTCTCTTGTTAGTCTTTGCTTTAAAGTAACTTTTGTTGTTGGGGCGCCTGGGTGGCTCAGTTGTTAAGCATCTGCCTTCGGCTCAAGTCATGATCCCAGGGTCCTGGGATTGAGCCCAACATCAGGCTCCCTGCTCCACGGGAAGCCAGCTTCTCCCTCTCCCACTCCCCTTGTGTTCCCTCTCTCGCTGTGTCTCTCTCTGTCAAATGAATAGATAAAATCTTTAAAAATAAAAATAAAAAAATAAAGGCAGTTTTATTGGGTGTCTGGGTGGCTCGGTCTGTTAAGCATCCAACTCTTGGTTTTGGCTCAGGTCATAATCTCAGGGTTGTGAGATCAAGCCCTGAGTCATGCTCCAACTCAGTGTAGAGTCTGCTTCTCCTCTCCCTTCGCTCCTCCCCCTGCTTGTGCATGCAGACACACTCTCTCTCTAAATAAAATTTTAAATAATTTAAAAAATAAAGTTAATTTTGTCTGATATAAATAATGCTACTCCACCTTTCCTTTGACATTCATTTGCATGATATATGTTTCTCCATCACTTCACTTTCAATCTGCATGTGTCTTTAGGTCTGAAGTACATCTCTTGTAGTTAGCATAACAGACAGAATGGTGGAATGGATAAAAAAAATAAGACTTACGTCTTTTGAATGGAGCATTTAAAGTAATTATTTATAGGTATGTATTTATTGCCTTTTTTAAATTTGTTTTATGTTTGTTTTTGTGGATTTTCTCTGTTCCTTTCTTCCCTTGCTCTCTTTTCTCACCATAAGTTGGCTTTCTTTAGTGATATATTTGAATTCCTTTCTCTTTATTTTTTGCATATCTATTACTGGTTTCTGATTTGTCATTACCATTAGGTTTGTATATAACATCTTCTGCATATAGCAGTCTATATCTTCAGTTGATAGTCACTTAAGTTTGAACCCATTCTTTACTCCTTGCCCCTTGACATTTTAGGTATATGGTGTCATACTTGACTTCATTTATTTTGTGAATCCTGTAACAGATTTTTACAGATATACTTATTTTTACAACTTTTGTGATTCCTACTTTTCTTACTCCTGCTTATGGTCTTCCCTATCATCTTAGAGTCTACTGTAACATTTCTTATAGTGATGGATTAGTGACCATGAACTCCTTTAACTTTTGTTTGTTTGGGAAACTCACTCTCCTTCTATTCTGAATGCTAACCTCACTGGATACAATTTCTTGTATGCACATTTCTTTTTTTCTCTCAGCACTTTGAGTATATCATGCCATTCTCTTCTGGCCTGCAAAGTTTCTGTTGAAAAATCTGATAGCCTTATGGGGTTTCCCCTTTTATGTAACTGTTTTCTTTTCTCTTGCTGCTTTTTAAAATTCTTTCCTTATCATTGCCTTTTACCATTTTCATTATTATGTGTCTTGATATAGACCTTCTTGGGTTGATTTTTTGGGGAGGAATTTCTGTGCTTCCTGAATCTGAATTTGTTTCCTTTTCAAATTCAGTAATTTTTCAGTTATTTTTTTTTTTCAAATGGATTTTTGGCCCACTTTCCTCTTCTGCTGGAATCCCTCTAATGCAAATGTTATTACACTTGATGGAGTTACTGAGTTCCCTAAATCTAGTCTCATTTTGCATATTTTTCCCCCTCTTACCTGTTCAGCTTGATTACTTTCCATTACTCTGCCCTCCAGGTGACTGATTTGTTCTTCGGCTTCTTCTAGCTTGCTATTTATTCCAGCTAGTGTATTTTTATTTATTATTTTTTGCACATCTATGACATTTATTTCAATAATGAGAATCAGGTACAAATGACACTTCCAACAAGCAACAATCCAGATAGTGTATTTTTAATTTCAGTTATTGCGTTCTTCATCTCTGATTGGTTCTTTTATATGTCTGCATTAAGGGTTGCACTGATTTCCTCTGCTCTTTTCTCAAGCCCAATGAGCATCTTTATGATCATTACTTTAAATTCTCTATCAGGTGCATCACTTATCTCCACTTCATTTAGGTCTCTTGCTATGATTTTTGTCCAGTTCTTTCATGTGGAACATATTCCTCTGTCTCCTCATTTTGTCTAAATCTCTTGCTCTTCAAAGTAGTGGGCAGGCATGCACTTCTAACAAGGTGGTGCTAGGGATGCACAGCCCCTAGAGAGACTGAGGCTGGTTGGGGTTACTCCACAAAGCATGTGTGGGCAAAGGTGCACTTTTAACAAGGTTTGCATGTCCCCTACAAGAGATGACAAGCTGCTGCTGGTGGGACGAAGGTCATGCAAAGCATGCAGTTGGGAGATGCAGTGTTGAGGTAATGTGCTGGCTCTGGCGGAAGGGACCCACAGTTATGGAACTGAGGCAGGCCCAGCTAGAAGGGATAGGGTACGGTTTAAGCACGTTAGGTAGTGAATGCTGGTGTTGAGCCGGTTCCTGCAGGTGGCCATGTGTTTATGCTGGCAGTGGGGGTGGGAGATGGTTTCTGCCATGTCCTTTGTTCCTGGATAAATCCCTTAGTGAGCTCTGAGATTAGTAGATAACTCTTCTTCCTGTATGCCCCAGGCATTTTTCAAACTGCTACTTCTATTCTCCATCTCCATAGGCTGTTTGTCATTTTGTCTCATTACAGGCAAGGACAGGGACTCCACTTCCTGTAGTCCTTCCAACTCTTCCAGAGCCAAGCCCACTGATTCTTTAAGTTCCAGGCTTTAAGTCCTTCTAGTTATACAAACTCACAAAATTCAGCCCCTGATTTTTAAAGCCAAATGCTATGGGATTTATCTTCCCCATACAGCCTCCCCCATGTGATAGTCTGTTTCTCACGCCTTTGCACATCTACCTCCCTCCC
Source organism: Leptonychotes weddellii (assembly GCF_054177405.1). Classification (NCBI taxonomy): domain Eukaryota; kingdom Metazoa; phylum Chordata; class Mammalia; order Carnivora; family Phocidae; genus Leptonychotes; species Leptonychotes weddellii. The sequence continues at coordinate 19,008,852 of NC_138374.1, read as the reverse complement.
TCTGGTGGTCAGACCCATGAGGTAAAACTCCCCACCAGATATCTGCCCTTTCTACCTTCTTCTACGTAGCTTCTTCTCTACATTTGGTTGTGGAGTTCTTTCTGCCAGTCTTGGGTCATTTTCTGGGTTGTTTACACTGATGCCAGTGTTATCTAGTTGCATCTATGGGATGATATAAGTTTAGGGTCCTCCTACTCTGCCATCTTCCCTGGAAGTCCTTGATACATTATTATTAACTGAAGTCCATACTTTATTCAGACTCCTTTAGTTTTTCCCCAGTGTGTCCTTCTGTTCTTGGATTCTATCTAAGACACCAAATTACATTTAGTCATCTTGTCTCCTTAGGTTCCTGTTGACTCCAACAGTTTCTCAGACTTTTCTTGTTGTTAATTATCTTGACAGTTTTGAGGAGTACTGGTCATGTATTTTATGGGATGTCTTTTAATTAGGAGTTGTCTGTTTTTCTTATTATTATACAGGGGTTATGGGTTTAGAGGAAGAAGACCACAGAGGTAAAATGCTATTTTCATCATATCACAGCAAGGGTACATATTATTAAATTCATTTATGATGGATAATGTTGAACCTGATGACCTGGCTAAAGTAGTATTTGTGAGGTTTCTCCACTAAAGCTACTCTTTCTCACCCCCTTTTGTATATTGTACTCTTTGGAAGAAAGTCATTATGCACAGACCACTCTTAAAGGGTGGAATGTTATGTTTTGCCTTCTTTAGGGCTGAGTATCCACATAAATTATTTGGAATTCTTATGCATGGGAAATATGTATGTTCTTCAACATTTATTCAATTACTTATTTATACTACTATGGACATTCATTTTTATACTTTGGGTTATAATCTAAAATTCTTTATATATTCAAATTACTTGAACTTTGGCCATAGGAAACTCTTTCAATTGACTTGTGTATTCCTACATCCATCATTTTGTGTATGTGTACATGCACATGTGCACGCACTTCTGTGTTTTGAGCACTCTAATTTCTGATGCTAGAAGGAGCTTTAGGCTCATCGTGTATAGATCCTGCCCCTGTCTTCAAATGAGATATTCAGCCATTTCTCCCAGGAGCACTGTTTCCTTTTGTTGAAGAACAATTAAAATTTAAGATCTGGGAACTAGTTGTGCTCATTACTAATGGAGTGTCAGTGCTTCTAGGCCCTATCAGCTGACAGAATGAGGAAATATGTGTGTATATTAAACTATGTAAATGCACATATCTATAAATATTTCTATATGTAAACATCTCTATCAAACTAACCCTACATTTATACTGATGTCTCCAGCTCTAATTCATCACCACATTTATAGTTCTAGGCCGTCCTCTTACCTGTTAGAATACGTCCTATGCCAACAGTGAGAAATCTGACTCCCAGTATCTGTTATCCCTTTACTAAATTGTTCAATTCCAGTTTGTATTACACATGCATAGTGGCTTCAGAACTGTTAGCCCATGCCCCTGTGAGAAACACCTTACTTAACTAGAGTACAATACTTATGTACAATTCATTTTGCTTTTAGTTTGACAGACTTTGGTCATTTTAAAAATTATGTGGGTCAGCACCCTTTTCTCCCACACACTTCAGTACACACATTTGTAAAACAGATTGTTTTATCATATTCTGCATTTCATCCTGTAAGTCCTCAAATCCCTATTTATTAATTTGCATCATTAATCATCATTATTTATAAGGCTCATTTATTCTTCTGCCACCACTTCCTTTTTTTACACAGAACTATCAGTTCACCCTGAAAATCTTTTTAAAACATGTTTTATAGGGCAGGCTTCTAGCCATGAATTCTCTTAGATGCTGTTTGTCTAAATCAATCAATATTTATCCTCCAATTTTTAAAGATAATTTCACTGGATATAAAATTTTAAGCTGTTCTTTTTTTCTTCTTTCAATGCTTGAAATATTTCACTCCTCTCTCACCTAAGGTATTTCCCCCCCATCTGAATTATTTCAAAGTTTTTCTCTTTGTCCTTGTTTTTTGTTTTTTGTTTTTTTTTAATAATTTGATTATGATAAGCTCAGGTGTCTCTTTTGTTGTTGTTTAATTCCTCTTTGGTGTCATTAATTTTCCAATGTTCTCAGTCATTATTACTTTAAACATTCCACCTGCTGCTTGTTTTTTCTTTCCTTCTGATATTCCAGTTACACACATTACACCTTTTTAAATGTTCTATAGTTCTTGGGCGCCTGGGTGGCTCAGTTGGTTAAGTGACTGCCTTCGGCTCAGGTCATGATCCTGGAGTCCCGGGATCGAGTCCCGCATCGGGCTCCCTGCTCGGCAGGGAGCCTGCTTCTGCCTCTGACCCTCCCCCCTCTCATGTGCTCTCTCTCTCTCATTCTCTGTCTCAAATAAATAAATAAAATCTTTAAAAAAATTAAAAATAAATAAATAAAAATTAAAAAAAAATAAATGTTCTGTAGTTCTTGAATGTCCTCTTCTTTTTTCTCTTTGAATTTCAGTTTGGGAAATTTCTATCAAACTACATTCAGGCTCAGTTATTATTTTCATGGTTGTGTCTAGACTACTGTTAAGCCCATCAAAGGCATACTTCATGTCTGTTTTTTTTCCCATCGTTTTCTATTTATTTCCTGTTTAAAGTCTCATATTCTTCTGCATGTTGTCTACTTTTCCATGAAAGCCTGTAATGGGTTGAAAAGTCATATCCACCCACCACTTGTAAATGTGACCTTATTTGGAGGTAGAGTCTTTGCAGTGATAATCAAGTTAAGACAAGGTCATACTGGATTAAGGCAGGCCCTGAATTCAATATGACTGGTGTCCTTGTAAGAAGAGAGAAATTTGGACAAAGAGATTCAGATACACAGAATACCACGTGGTAAGGAGGAAGAGGTTTCAGTCACATTGCCACAAACCAAGGAACATCAGGGATTGCTCACAACTCCTAGAAACAAGAAGGGAGAGAGGCATGGAATAGAGTCTCTGAATCCGCAAGAGGGAATCACCCTGCCAACACCTTTATTTTATACTTCTGGCATCCAGAACTGTTAAAACAACATTGTATTTTCTAAACCACTTAGTTTGTGGTAATTTGTTATATCAACCCTAGGAAACTAATATCAAAGCCTTATCATGTTAAGCATAGTTATATTAATTTTCTTGTCTCATAATTTCAACATTTGCACCATATCTGAGTCTGGTTTCGATGCTTGCTTTGTCGCTTGAGACTGTTTCTTCTTATCTTCATCATGCCTTGTAATTTTTTGCTGTTGTTGAAAGCCAAACATGTTGGATTTGGTAATAGGCATTGAGGTAATATAACTTTTATGTGAGGATTTATGCTAACTTGGCTAGGAGATGGGCTGTGTTAAAAGTCTGCTGAAGTTTTGGTGCCAGAAACTTAAAAATCCTTTAGTGTCTTTTTCTTTGTCTCCCCTCTTGACTTTTGGCTTCTCTAAGGAATCTACATCTTGCCTCTCTTTGAGTTGTAATCCACTATTATTATATTAGAGCCCTCTTGAAGTAGTGTTAAGTTGTAGAGTAGGGGAAGCATTCTATATTTTTATGATTAAATCTCATTCTTTACTCTCCCTGTGTCCCTGGTCTGTGATACACATGCTTTTCTATTGGCATGGATTTTTTCCTCCTTATGGGAGACAGGAAGGTTAAAAGTTGCTGGAAAGAGATAGATGTCCTTTCTCCCAGTAGAATAAGACTCTGGAAAGTCCTTTACCTTAGAGAGTAGGCCTTTATTATGGAAAATTGGGGGGGCATATTTCACAATGATTATTCATCCCTACCCCTGCCAGAGCCACAAGGGATCTTTTTGAATCATCATCATCAGAAGCTGGTGGATTCCTATAGGTAAAACCCACAAAAGTGTAAGAGGTCCTGTAAATATACAGCCCCCAGAGTTTCTTACTTTCAACCTAGTCTACATCTAGCCCAAGGAAGTCATCATAACTACCACTGAAATGTTCATACAAGTTTATAGCCTCATAGGCTTCTGTACCAAGTTTGCAGAAAGCGAATCTCAGCTGTGACTTTCTGTATTTGCCTTTTCCTTTAGCTTTTGGGGTGGCAGTTTCCCCTATAATTTCTATTCTTTGATGAGTCCAAGAAAAGTTACAGGATTTCAGTTTGTTCAATTTTGTCTTGTTATATCCACAAGAGAAATGACTTCCAAGCTATGTAAGTGTCAGGGCTTTAAGGACTATTGGACAAAGGATGTGATTTAACATTGCTATCCAGAGACCTGAAACATCAACACGCCCACCTTGTGAGAGTAGGGGCATTTAGGATCCAGGTAATAAATGACATCCTGGTCAAAGTTCAGCAACCCACAGTGAGGTTACTATGAACCCCAACAGAGTACACTTTTATCAGAGAATAGATCAAAAGTCCCACTGATGGTTGTTTGCACACTCTGGACTTTTTATGCCTAGGAATTAGGAGTCACCATATGAATAAGGGAATTGACCTTCATCATCCAGAGAAAACAAAGCTACTATTACATAATGAGTTTAGGAATAAATAAGTTTGAGGCCCAGATGATCCATTTTAGTATCTATAAGCATTTCCTTATGTAATCAAGATGATACATAAACAGGTATGGCAACCCAAACCTTAGAAGAACATAATGACTGGGTCTTCAAATCCCTAAGAAATGAAGGTCTGGGTCACACTACCAGGTAAACTCACCAATACCATTAGAAGTGCCCTCTAAATATGAGGAGAATCTATAATGTATAGTAGAGAAGAGAGAAAATGAGAATCAGTTGTACTCCAGAGCTCAGCTGCATTAGTAGGGGCTCTGTTTCAGTCCTACTAATCTTTGTTTAGGTTTCCTCAGGAAGAGAGATACACCAGAATTCTGAAGGATCTGCTTCCCAGGCCTATATGGTAAAGTTCATCCAAAAGGTGCAGTAAAGGGGCATGGAGATCCAGAATCTAGATTCCCATCAAATGACAGACCTGTTGCCCCAGCTACTGAAAGTGTTGTCAGGGGTGGCATCTAGCTGGAAGCACCTTTAGGGATTGCTTCAGTGGCAAAGTGCTACCTAACCCAAGGTTTTATCCTTCCTGGAGCAGCCTGTATCTAGTGACTGTTAAATTGATATCAAGGTCCAGCCTATTTGGTCTGCTATCAGATGCTCTGATGGGAAATTTCACTCCAGCACTCACAGCCAGATGACTGAGTCTTTATCAGGCATGAATCCCAGTTCAACTTCTCTCTTGGCTTCAAAGTTTTCTTCTTCCATTCACAGATGTCTATTCCTAACAAACACTGTACTCCAAAAACCATTTTACCATCTGCTTCCAATGATTTCAACCTATGACACACATTTTTTCAAGCTCAAACTCCCTATTTTTTTTCTAAAATGAATGGTGGATACTTCATTACCCAGCATCATTGCTCCCTATTTTATTCTTCTGGATCAGTAGTTCCAAAGTGTGTTCATGTTCATGACCCTCAGGGAATTTTCTTACCATGGCACATATTGCCCCAGCATTTTCCTGACTGTAAGTTACATTACATAATTCAACATTTGGTTCTTTAAAAATTACTTTTTATTAGCCCCTGCATTTATTGCAGTTGTTTCTGCAGCCATAGAGAGCAATTTGAAGAGCCCAGTAGCTCTTCTAGAATCAAAATATGGGATTGTTGTTAAAAGCTCTGTCTCTAGAGTTGGTAGAACATGATTCAAATCTTGACTCTACCACTTTGAATCCCTGTTCCCTCAAGCAAGTTACAATTCTTTAAGCCTATCTTCCTATCTTCATTTGTAATTTCAGTATAACAAAACTTCCTAGGGTTGTTTTGAGGATAAAATGAGTTAACATGAAAGAACCTACCACATAACCTGACACATAGTAAGTGTACAATAAAAACTGTCATTCTTATCATTATCAGTGATATCTCTCTGTATTTATCTAAATAGAATTACCTCAAGCTTTTTTACATTTTATTTTCCTATTGTGTGGACCAACTATAGCCTATATGCAAAATTACCTATTTTTGTAAATGAAGGGATTTTTGTTGTTGTTTTTTACATATTGTCTGTGACTGCTTTCACAGTACAATAACAGAATTGAGTGATGATTATAACAGAGGTTGGATAACCCTTAAAGTCTAAAATATTTGCTACCTGGCCCTTTAGAGAAATAAAGTATTGCTGGCTCAGTATATACCAATTTTTTTTACTGATGGATGGTTATGTGGATTTTTTTTTTTTTTGCTATGATGAACAACGCTGCAGTGAACATCTCTGTGTATATCTTTCATTTTGAGTGCTTGTCCAATTATTTAGAATATATATGCTTAAAACTAGAATTTTTAGTTCAGAGATAATGTGTCTTTTCCTAGCCTACTTTTTTTTTTTATTTTTTTTTATTCTTATGTTTTCCTAGTCTACTTTAAGGTGTTACCAATCTAATATGCACTGGGTATTATATGCAACTAATGAATCATTGAACACTACCTCACAAACTAGTGATGTACTATATGTTGGCTAATTGAACATAATAAAAAAACTAAAAAAATAGAAGGAAATAAACTCTGACTTCAAAGTGACCTTGGTATGGGCATTCCACAACTTGGTGAGAAATGCTGATATCTTCAGAAGATGGCTTTTGGATTCAGCCTGGCAGCATTTAGGTGCTGTGGCTTCCAGGCCTGATTCTGGACTCATGCATTTCAGCTGTTGGCCAGGGCTACTCTTGGGACAAGCTGCACTTGGCTACTGCCTTACTCTATGACAGACACTGAGTGATAATCAGGTCTGAATGAATGTTAACCTGGTTCTAAATAGACTGTGGTACAGGAAAACCATGACATGGTATAAGAAGCATTGACAACATGGTTTACATAATACCAGTGGGAGTATTCAAGCTTCCCATTTAAAGTGTCAGGACTTTTAAATCCAGGTCTTCTTTAGGGTTAAGCACTGTTAAGTCCCTTCTCTGACTTTTATCTATTGATAATGAGTATCTGGGAATTACCTGCATTATTTTTGTTTTAAAATTAGGCCCCAAACACCAGTTAGTCTAATACAGGCTGGATCCTACAGCAAATAGTTGATTTTAATGCCACCAGCCATCTCTGTTACAACCACTCTGGTTTTAACACTATAGAGATAGCAAAGGCCCCTTAAAATGAAGTCCTGGTACAACCTTTATGAGTACCTACTATGTATATTTTAAATGTTATACTATGAACTTTATATTTCAAGTTTCCAATCACCTTGCAAGTTAAGTCCTATTTTTAGAATTAAAATATTAGAGCACTAGCCAGGGAAAACCAATGAGACTCAAATGCTGGTTTCAGCTCTATAAATGTACCTATTTTCTTGAGTCTCCATTTTCTCACAGATAGAATAAAAAGTTTAGACTTGATTACTCCTGTTTCCTTCAGGATGATAGTCTAGGGGACTATGACTTATGTGAAAAAATCTTAAAAGATGCCTCACTGGCATTTTTCTCTTTCAAATTCTGGACATCTACAAACAAGTACTCAAAGTGTCTGTTTTATATGCCTCACATATAACATGAACAGGATTTTAGAAACTTCTGCCAAGTTGCCATACCAGTTCTAAACTATACTGAAAGGTAGATTTATATGTATAGTTTTCCATCAGCCTTATCCAGTTAGACCATGAAAAGCTTTGTGCTATATCTAGTGCAATTTCCAGCATCTCTGCTGCTTCATACATGCTGGTGTCTATCTTATAGAAATTTTTAAGATATCCAGATATCTTTCGTGAAGTTTAGTTATCAGAAAAGCCTGTCTTTTTGTGTTCGTGTTCTCTTCTGTACCTCCCCCAACTCTCAAAACACATGTCCAGGATTCTTTTTTCATTTGTTTCTTTCTGTTAACTGATTGATTATAACAAGACTCTGGTAGACACCCTATCCTTGAGTTTTTTCAATCTCCTATATACACTGAAAATGTATATGCTGTACCTGCTCTCCCAGGTCTTCAAGTGACTTTTTCCCCCTCAACTTAATCTATAGCAAATGGACCTAAAGGAAAACAATGGAGAGCTTCTAGTAAACAGTTGGTTCATCTATTTTCTGTTTTTGACACAGTTGTGGAATAACATGATATAGTGGAAGCCACCTTGTGATCATAGGGACACAAGTTTGCGGATGGAGGACAACATGCTAAAAAATGCTGAGTAGAAAGACAGAAGCCCTGGCAACTGATGATGTCACATCTCTCCTTAATGGATACTCCCCGGAGCCCTTCACACATCCTGGGTGAGATGATAAATACACTTATTTTAAGTCAGTTTTAGTTTGTGTGATCTTTTAATAGAAGCAAAATTTTTCTAGGTCTAGTTCTCAAATTCACTGGAGGCCTTCTAAGCCTTCACTTTCCCCCAACTTGCTATAGTTTAGTTTGCTGTTGCAAAAGAAGATTGATGCCATAGGGGCTAAAAATGGAGACATAAGACTCCTATATGTAGAAAACAGAGAGTTGAGCAATCAAAAGTTTATACAATATTTTGTTGCATTGAAAACATAAATTATGCTCTTTTATATTGTTTGAGTAAAAATCAGAAAAAAAGATGGCTGACTACAATAGGACATTTCAGAAGAACAACTAAAAATCCACACATCTTCCTTCTACCTAAGTTTTGAGTGCAGTATATCACCCTGCTTATATTGTGGATGGTCTTCCAGATGGATTGTGAATAATTTAGATATGTCAAGCTCTAGGAAGCATAATTCTTTTACCTGACCATATTCACCAATAGAGCAGTTTAGGGAAAATTCATGAAAACATGTTTAAACTAAATTGTGTCCTTAAGTCTTGATTTTTTAAACTTCTTTCCTATTAACATTGTCCTATGTCTCAAAAATTAACTAGAATATTATAGCTATCTTTTTTTTATTCAGGCACCTAAATATAAATTTATTACTATTTTCCACAAGGTTTTTTGATTAAAAAATAATATGTCTTCAAAGGAGTTCATGTATGACATAAATTGCTATTTGAAAACTTTATGACTGAACAAATGAAAACAGAATTTAACACTTCTTTCTAAAAGGGGGCTATTGATTAATAAAAATATTGTTTTTCCTTAAAAATATGTAGTCACAGGGAAGCAGAAAACCAGTTGGTTGTTTTGCTTAGATACTACCACTTCCCATTTGCTGGAATGCTCATCTTTATGCTGGCTTTTATTGCTTACTTGCCTTCTTAGGGATACAAGACTTAGGATGCAAATATAAATGTTTAGTTAACTCTCTCCTCATATAGAGGTTGATTTGCTTCATATCTGAAGCTATAACAAAACTTGACAATACCTTCCTTTCAAAAAAATAAGATATGTAATATAGGACATGAAATAAATACATGCATCAAGTAAATATTTTAAGTAATTTTTTAAAACAAATATTTTCATAATCTCTAATTTACTGGAGAAAATCTAAATGCTGAAATTATCTGGCACTTTTTCAGAAGTTACTCAAATAGTTGGAGTATTTATTTCTTCCCTCAGAATGGGATATACTGAATTTCAGTGCATGTTTCATAGGATGTTTTGGATAGTGGTTATTTTGATGTTGTCATCTGCATTTTGGTGTGCCAAAGGGTTCTTTTTATAGAAACTTAAGCCAAGACATTCATTTCAACACATCTTTAGGTATTATTTGCTGTGTTTATGTGAACTACTACCCTTTTCTATCCACTCAAAAGAATAGCAACAAAGCTCAGATTTAAGATCAGCTAGGTGGCTGAACAAGACATCCCTCACATCTCTCCATCAACCAAGTAATTTGATAGTCATCCATGGACAAAGTACCTCTGTGAGAGCTTTGGAATATCATGTAGGAGACTGTGAAACCTCAGCAAAGTCCAAAGCTGAGAAAGCAGGTTCTCACCCAGGTGGCTGACTCATGGAACATAGTCCTAGCTACAGACCTGGAAACACATATCTGCATCCCTTAGGACTCAGCTATAGCTGTTTGGCTTTGTCCTGTCACCAATACCACATGTCAAGAGACCTGGGAGCAGTCACACCCACGTGTATATTAGGCATACAGAAATTTGTCCCAGCTATAGACCATGAAGTGGCCCATGAACTGGCTCCATCCCCACTTGGCCATGTCTGGGAGACACTAAAAGTAAGCCCACTAAATTCAGTCAGACTGTAGATTCTGATAAGACCCTACAACTGGGCCCAACCTGTTCTAGCTGCAGTCTGCTAATAGGACAGCTAGCACAGGGACCAGAAGACAATAAATCCATCAGAGATCCTAAGGGTCCTATATGAGGTTCCAGTTACTTCACAGCCACAGTCAACTGGCAGTCCTGCAGGTCTAAGGACCCAGAGGGAGACACTTCTATCGGTGTAACTCTGGAGATCCTAAGCAGTCCCATCCTGGGTTCCTAGCCCCATCATAGCTAGAGTCCACCAGGAGACCCAAAAGCTTAGCAACCCAACAGAGACACATTGGTCAATACTCGAAGCAATCCTGAGAAGTCCCTATACTCAGGTCCAGTCCCTCCCCACCATAGTCCTGCCAGCACAGGGACCCAGCTAAAGGCACTCAAGTCTATGCTGAAGGAGATCCACAAAAGACCTCCCACTATAGTCAGAGAGCAGTCTAGCCAGACCAGGGAACTGGCAAAGACATGCTCATCTTTGCCTCCAGAACCAGGTCTGAAGATTTCGATCTTGACTAGGGAACTTCAAACAATCCTTTTACTTGGTTCCAGTCCCTCTCAACCATGGTCCTGGGCCAGTCCTTCCCAGCCATCTATACAATTGGAATAGGCCTCTGTCTGAGGACTAAGCTGTGGACCCTTTTCCCTAGGACCAGACAGTATCCACATCTTTCCATTTGCAATAACATGGATGAGCTTTGAAGGCATTATGTAAAGTCAGAAAAAGACAAATACTGTATGATCTCATTTATAGGTGGAATCTTAAGAAAAAAAAAAAAAGCTGAACTTGTAGAAATGGAGACTAGAATGGTGGTTGCCAAGGGCTGGAACAAGCAGGAAGAGAATAGGGAGATGTTGGTCAAAGAGCACAAACTTCCAGTTATCTAATATTTAACAGGGTGGCTATAGTTAACAGTACAGTTGCTAGGAGAGCAGATCTAAAATATTCTCACCACAAAAACAAAAAAAAAGTTGTAATTATTGAGGCACTGGATTTGTTAACTAACCTTATTGTGGTAATCATTTAGCAATATAAGTCATCACATTTTACACTTATACAAAGTTATATGCCAATTATATATCAATAAATCTGGAAAAATAAAAGGTAATTTATATTTTTAAAATGACTATATCACATTCACAGTAAACAAATAGCCACCATTTGCTTAGGGCCCACTATGTGATGGAAGCTTTGAATGTATTATCTCTAATCTTCACAACAAATCTGCAGGTGATGGTGAGCTGGAATTAACCCCCAGATTTTTTTTTTTTTTTAATTACATGCCACTCTATGCTACTGGACACATGTACATACTAGTACATACAAGTTAGAACTCAGATACAAAGAAAATTCTTCTCATGCTCAAACTAAGTGCAGAGGAAGAAAGGAAAAAGAAATGAACTCTATATATAGAAACTGGTGAGGGTAGAAGTCTATGGTGGAAATATATTTTTCAAACCAAATCCTGCAAAGCATCTGTTAAACGATCAGAAAGGATAACTTTGAGTCCAAACATATGAACTCCAGTTTGGGATGCAGTTTGTGTTACTATAAATTTCCTGTGGCCAGGTAAAGATATATTAAGAAACAAACTGAAAAACATCTAGTAAGAACAGAACCTGAATGTTGGTCCTATTAAAATTTGGTGAAAGAATATCCATTTAGCTAAGAATTTTAAAGAATGCTTCGTCATGGTCATTGGCTATATGTCTATTGTTCATAATTTGCATAAGTCCTTATTTCCTTAGTCAATTTTGGACAGACCCATAGTATGCTTATTACTGGATATTCAAAATTCAAACATTTTTATGTTACCCTAAAGAAAGAAATATTTTCACATTGGTTTAGAAAATATTTTTGGCTCATAAAGGATAATTATAAAAGTGAACATGACTATTGATCCAAATACAACTTAGGAAAGTGTCTAATATTTAACAGTAGATTAATATTTGCTGAAATAGTCAATGCATGTCAATGTCAGTATGTTAACCTATCTTTATAACATGCAGAATACTTACTAATGTTCAGAAGTTCAATGGGCATGGGCAAAACATCAATTTCAATGTGAAATTTTATTGAAACATATTGACAAATAATGTTTTATTCTGGTAAGAATGGAGTAAAAAATAGTCTTACATTTGAGTCTGATGTGGGAAACAAAGGCAAAAGAAAAATTAAATTTCCTTGCTACCTATAGCCCACTGATGAGTCCTTAAAACAGGCAGAGTGACATTCCTCTAGGAACTCAGCTACCTCAGTGTTAATACTTTGCTAAGGGTAAAAGGCAATCTTAGCCCAACCTCCAGGATCCTGTAAGCTTACTTTAACATATTAAAATTTCTTTGGAAACATTCCTTTATTTATGTTGGCAATCATCCCCCAACACTATGACCCACCAATATACATCTGAAGGGCCTCATGACCCCTTGGTTTTATTAGACAGTAATAAATGACCTTTTCCCAACAATAGCTAGACCCCTTCAAGGTCCTGGAAACCTTGCTTCCAAAACTTCTTAGAGACTTAAGCTATCCCTAGCCCCCTCTCAACTTGAGAGTATATAATCAACTATTCCTCATGACCCCAGTGCAGCTCTTTCTGCCCATGGGTCCTGTCCCTGTGCTTTATTAAAACCACCTTTTTCACCAAAGATGTCTCAAGAATTCTTTCTTGGCCATTGGTTCCGAGCCCTAACATCTTTCCTACATCAAATCTTTCACTAAAATGATTTTTATCCATCAACATTGACATTTTTCTCAATGGAAACACAGCAGGAATAACCATTAGCAACTATTCCCCAAAGAGGATTTGAAGGAGGGCAGAATGTTTCTCTCTACTTGAGTTCCTTTTCAGAATATTTATTTTCTAGAAACTAATATACCATCTTCCAAAATTAATGGATATTTTTAGTAGACTAAAGATCTCTAAAATAATAATTGAATTTTAGAAGACATTAGGATTTTAACAACACTGATAAACAACCACTTCCTTTGTTCTTTGGGAGAGATTCAGAAATAATCCTATTTCAGTAGCTACTACTCTGGTTTTTATGTAATAAAATTAGTCTTGTTTTGGAAAAATAGGAAGTGAATAATAGGAAATAAGGTTAAGTATGATTCTAAAATAAGAGCATCGTTGCCTACCTGATAAAATAGTGAAAGTAAATGCTGAGCTCCTTTAGATAAATTATTCATCTAGTGGCTTTTTATACTATTATTATTGTTTTTAGAAAAAAAAAAGAGTGGGTGGATAATAAAGCTTGAATTTCGGAGTCAGCAGCTTGATTAAAGAATAAAATTACCTTGTTTCAGAATGCAATTTCTCCACCTAGGTGGTTATAGTGCAAATGAAACTTTTCCCATTTTAAAATAGGTTTTATTTTTTGGTTATAAAATATGTAAAATGTTTTAAAAGCCAGCATATTTGTATTTATTTGATAATTCCAAAATCACCAGTTTTCTTACTGGATGAATTGAAATATGTTAAGAAAACAACAGTCTATATTATTTAGTATAGCTTGATTAGAAGCTCTTTATTAAGTATTTCGCTATATGCAAAGAGTTGTGTGTCCCTAGGGGGCATTTAACCTAGGAGGAAAAGGGGACATATATCTCATAAGTTAACTAATAGTCCCAGACAGTGTGAACTAAGACCCAAAGGGGAGGTGTAGCTATCCTCCAGGATTTACAAGAGAAAAATTCTCTGACTTATGCTCTGGGGAGCTAAGATTTATCTACTATTAAGGAGTCTGAGCCTTATGCAATACTCAGTTGGAAGGCCTTTACCCGAAATCTTGTTATAGGCAAGGAAAAAAACATTCCCTTTGCTTTTGTATATTTATTGGAGTCCACTTATCAGCCATCCAAGGTTGTTGGTACAATTTCTCAGTGATTCTGCCAGATGAGAGGGAACAGAGGTGGATTAAACAATCTACAGTGTCAGTATATTTTCCCTACAATATCTAATGTGTTTTCTTGCATCCATGTAAGGAAAATTGTTATTGAAAAACTCAAAACCTTTTATCTTAGGACATTTACAAATAACATTCAGTTTTTCATTATATAGATGACATAGCTGACAAATTGTACTTGATCTAATTGGGTATTTTTCTCATTTTACTTTAAGTATTATGCTATTATATAATTAGCTTTCTAGTTTTTCAAAGACTAAAAAAAATCTATTTTGGTTTTTGGTTTATTTTCTTTAAGGTTTTATGACAGTATTTTGTGTTTGTAATGGAATGTTTAAACTGCAAATAAAGATACCCAGGGTCTAAGTAAATAGCTTGGGAATCAGGTCAATGTGCAAATCCTTGATATACTCTGTATTCTCTTGAAATGATACTTAATTTCCGAACACCATGCTCCTGATGTTTCTTATATAAAAGAATTAAAAAGACTTTCGTCATGTCACTCTTTTTCCTTCATTGTTGTCTTTATGGATCTGGATTCAAAGGACATTTCAGTCAGTTTGAAAAAAATACAACCAAGTATTTACAGATTTTTTTCTACCTCTTACACTGATTAACTATCTTCTTCCTGTCTGTTTTTTTCTTTCAGTTGAGTATTCCCAATTGCCCAGAGTAGTTATGATATGGTTGTGAAGTGATGGGGTTCAGGGCTGACAGCCAAGAAAGAACTCGAGATTTCTTTGGTGCAAAAAGGTGGTTTTATATGAAAGCACTGAGACAGGATCCATGGGCAGAAAGAGCTGCACTGGGCTCCTGAGGAATAGCTGATTATGTACTTGGGAGTTGGGGGAGGAGAAGACAAAGAGAAGTTTCAAAATGACTTTCATATGCTAAAGAAGACTCACAGGATCCTGGAAGCCTAGCTATTGTCAAGTTAAGGTTGTTTTTCCCTCTCGCAAAGCATTAACATTAAAACAGTTGGGAGTTTCCTGGAGAATGTTATACTCCACCTGCCTCAAGTATTTGTCAGTGGGCTGCAGGTTATAAAGAAATTTAATTTTATCTACATTTCCTTCTTGTCTTTGTTCTCCACATCAGTTATATGTTCCCAAAAGGTGTAGAAAAACACCTACTGAAGTTCACTTCTCTCAACACTGAAGATATGGAATATCTATAGTCACTAACCAAGCCCCTCACAGGGTATGTTATCAGAAATCTATTTTATTGCCTTCCCCTTTCCCCTCCATGCCTCCTTCCTCCTCCTGTTTCTCCTTTCTGTACTCTCTGTGGGTTTTGATTTATGATAGAGTGATAGAGCCCCTACTTTCACTCTCCTTTTGAATTTGAATACCAATAGGTATCTGAGGGCACAGAGAAAACAGAAACTGCAGGGTTTCTTTCATTGTCTTGGCCTTTTTTTTTTTCTCAGTCTAATTTATATATATATATATATTTTTTCATATATATATATATATGAAAATCTCAGTGATGCCCATTGTGCATTCAAACAGATAAGAAGTTTTGGCAAATGTGGATTTGATAGAGGAGGCTTAACAGATGGAAAATTATAGATCAAAACAGTCTTAGAAATTTCCTCAGTTTGACTAAACTGAAGACAAGTTTTTTCTTGATTGTAGGCCCCTTCCCTCCCTTTCTTAAATAAATTGTAACTTTTCTTAAGTAAATGTTCTATCTGCCCCCTTTGAAATGCATATAAATCTCCTTTAAAGCTTCTTGCCAGTTTAAGGAACCAGGGAATGTCTTTCTCAAGGACCTGTGAGTCATTCCTTATTAAATAATTATCAAGGAAGGTAACACTCCTATCTCCCAGTTGCTATGGTAGGATAGGTGCCTAATTTACTGGGTCTCTTGCTCAAAGCTGTGAAATTACTTCCTGTCTTAAAGATATGAGTAAATTAACTTTACCTTTTGGTAAGACCAAACACAGGTGGCCTATGATCCCTTTACCTAGTAGTTCTTAAAAACACTCCAGAAGGGTTCAAGATGTCAATGTACAAAGACCCCGAACTCATCCCCTCCCATGGACAGCAAAACAAATGAATGAATGAATAAAATAAATTCTAAATATGGAATGATTTTCCTCTGAAAAGGACCTACAAACTAGATAATTGCACCTTCATAACAAAAGACAAAAGAGTCAAATGGAGAAAGGGTAGGTAAGGGAGACACAGCCTTGCCTGGAACCCTACCTCATATGCAGTGACCCAAAAATTATTAAAAAAAAAAAAATCAATGAAACTTTCCCTCAAGGAGTAAAGTGATTGCATACCACATCAGTCACTCCAACCCTGAGGGTATGTACTAGAAAGATCAGTCCAAAATGTCTCATTTTGAAAATCAATGGGTATTAAGACCAGGAAAATCAAAGAACTCACAAACTCACTCACCCTGAGATCCAGTGCAAAAGCAGCAGATAGAAAAGTGACTAGACCAAAAGCAAAGGAGGATCTACTTACTAATTATAAAGCAGCTATCAGAGAGGCAGGAACCTGCAGGGACTTATCCAGGGCCAGAAATGCTGGCAGGTGCCCTGTTAGGCTGCTAGCAATGGAGAAAGTGTTCTCCCCATCCCCAGCCCTAACTGGGCTGGATGAATGTCTCACTTCTTACCCACCCATTGGAGCACTCAAACCACAATAGGGCCAGAAGAGCAGTCGGAGTGCTGTCTGACAAGCACCCAGCCATGCCAATCTTGGATAGAGACAAAACTGCAACCAGAATAGGCAAACAGCTGGAAATCTGCTCTCCTCACACAGTGTCTGAGCCACAACCAGACCAGGCAAGTAGGCCAAGCCCCACCTTCTCTGTGTAGCAGTTGCAACCCTATCATAGCCAATGGGCACACACAACCCATGTGAGAGATATCTGGCTCTGGTGGTCAGGGGAAATTTCGCTTCTGAGCTGCACAGAACAGCTCCAACACACAACCACTCCCCTTCAAGACTGAGGGAAGTAACCATTTCAACTAATACATATAGAAAAACACACAGAAGCAAGCACAGAGACTTAGACAAAATGAGAAGACAGAGGAAATTGTCACAAGAGAAAGAACAGGACAAGGCCATGACCCGAGATCTAAGTAACATTCCTGATAGAGGATTTAAAGTAATGATCACAAAGATACTTGACTTGAGAAAAGAATAGAAGACATCAGTGAGACCATTAACACAGAGAAAAAGAATAACAGATACAAATGGCTCAATAAACAAAGTGAGAAACACGCATGATGGAAAGAACAGCAGGCTAGAAGAATCAAAGGAGCAAATCAATGTCCTAGAAGACAGAGTAGTGGAAAGCAATCAAGCTGAACAAAAAAGAGAAAAAAGAATCATGCAAAATGAGAACAGACTTAAGAACTCTGTGATTCCATCAAATGTAATAACATTCACATTATAGGAGTCCCAGAAGAAGAAGAGAAAGAAAAAGGGCAGAAAATTTATTTGAAGAAATAATAGATGAAAAATTCCCTAATCTGGGGGAGGAAACAGATATCCAGATCAAGGAGGCAGAAGAACCCCCAACAAAATCAACAAAAGCAGATCCACATCAAGACATATTATAATTAAAATGGCAAAATATATAAAATACAGAAAAAGCTGTAAAAGCAGTAAGACAAAAGAAGACAGTTACATACAAGGAAACCCCATTAGGCTACCAGGGGATTTTTAGCAGAAACTTCCCAAGCCAGAGGGAGTCACATTATATATTCAAAGTGCTGAATGGGAAAAATCTGTAGCAAAGAATGCTCTATCTAGCAAGGTTATCATTCAGAATAGAAGGAGACATAAATAGAATCTCCCAGACAAACAAAAACTAAAGGAGTTCATGACCACTAAACCACCTGTAACAAATATTAAAGGGGATTTTTTGAGTAGAATTATTAGTCAAAGGACTCACAAAATAAAAGGATATAAAATATGACACCATATACCTAAAGTATGGGAAGGGAGGAGAAAAGAAAGGTTCAAATTTAAACAACCATCAATTGAATATAGATTTCTATATGACGTGGAGTTTATATGCAAAACTAATGGTAACTACAAATCAAAAATGACTAATAAATATGCAAAGAATAAAGAAAATATTCAAATATACCACTAAAAATCAACAAGCCATGACAGAAAGACAAGAAAGGGTCAGAGAAAATCTTTAGATATGACCACAAAACAGGTAATAAAATGGCAATAAATACATATCAATAATTACTTTGAATGTTAATGGACTACATGGTCCAATTAAAAGACATTAGGTGGCAGAATAAATAAAAAATAAGACCCTTATACATGCTGCCTCCAAGAGACTTAGTTTAGACCTAAAAATACCAGCAGACTGAAAATGAGGGAATAGACATTTATCACGCACACGGATGTTAATAAGAGCCAGAGTAGCATTACTTAGATTAGACAAAATTGACTTTAAAACAAAGACTGTAATAAGAAAAAAAGGACACATTTAATCACTGAGTGTACAATCCAACAAGAAGAAAGAACAATTGTAAATATTTATGTACCCAACATGAGAACACCTAAATACATGAAATAGTTATTAACAAACATAAAGGAACTAATTGATACAATAAGAGTGGGGTAGTTTGTTTTTTTTTTTTTAAGATTTTATTTATTTATTCATGACAGAGTGAGAGAGAAAGGCAGAGGGAGAAGCAGGCTCCCAAGGAGCAGGGA
Organism: Leptonychotes weddellii; assembly: GCF_054177405.1. Lineage (NCBI taxonomy): Eukaryota > Metazoa > Chordata > Mammalia > Carnivora > Phocidae > Leptonychotes > Leptonychotes weddellii. The sequence goes on along the minus strand of NC_138374.1, from coordinate 18,990,078 downwards.
ACCTGATGCAGGACTCGATCCCAGGACCCTGAGATCATGACCTGAGCTGAAAGCAGACACTTAACCATCTGAGCCACCCAGGCGCCCAAGAATGGGGGAGCTTAACACCCCTACTTATATCAATAGAGCATCTAAACAGAAAATCAACGAGGAAACAATGGCTTTGAATGACTCACTGGAACAGATTGATAATAGATATATTCAGAATATTGTATCTTAAAAAAAGCAAAATATACATTCAAGTGCACACAAAACATTCTCCAAAACAGATCACATATTAGGTCACAAAACAAGCCTCAATAAAATAAAAAATATCAAAGTCATTCAATGCATCTTTCCTGACCACCATGCTATTGACACTAGAAGTCAACCACAAGAAAAAAATCTGGAAAGAGCACAAATACATACAGGTTAAATAACATGCTACCAAGCAATGGGTCAAAAAGGAAATAAAAGAAGAAATAAAAAAAAAATACATGAAAACAAATGAAAGTAAAAATGAAAACACAACAGTTCAGAACCTTCAGGGCACAGCAAAAGCAGTTTTATGAGGGAAGTTTGCAGCAGTACAGGCTTACCTCAGGAAATAAGAAAAATCTTAAATGAACACTCTAATCTTACACATAAGGAAGCTAGAAAAAGAACAAACAAAACCTAAAACCAGAAGAAAGGAAATAATAAAGATTAAAGCAGAAGTAAATGATACAGAAACTAAAAAACAAAAACAAAAGACAAAACAAACAAAACACAATGGAATAGATCAATAGAATCCGGAGCTGGTTCTTTGAAAAAAATCAGTAAAATTGATAAACCTCTAGCCAGACTTATCAAGAAAGAAACAGAAAAGATTCAAATAAAATCACAAATGACAAGGGAGAAATAACAACTAACACCACAGAAATACAAACAATTATAAGGGAATATTATGAAACAGTATATACCAACAAATTGGACAACCTAGAAGAAATGAATAAATTCCTGGAAACATACAACTCACCAAAACTGGAAGAGGAAGAAATAGAAAATTTGAGGAAGAAATAGAAATAGATAACCAGGAAAGAAATTGAATCAGTTATCCAAAAATGTCCAAGAAACAAAAATCCAGGACCAGATGTCTTCACAGGCAAATTCTGCCAAACATTTAAAGAACTATTAATACCTATTCTTCTCAAACTATTCCAAAAAATAGAAAAGGAAGGAAAACTAAATTAATTCTATGAGGCCAGCATTACCCTGATACCAAAACCAGATAAAGACACCACTAAAAAAGAAAACTACAGGCCCATATCCCTGATGAACACAGATGCAAAAATCCTCAACAAAATACTAGCAAACCCAATCTAAAAATACATTTAAAAAATCATTCTCAACAATCAAGTGGGATTTATTCCTGGGTTGCAAGGGTGGTTCAATATTTGCAAATCAATCAACCTGATATATCAGTATGAGAAAGGGTAAGAAGCATGATCATTTCAATAGACACAGAAAAAGCATTTGACAAAGTACAACATCCATTCATGATAAAAACCGTCAACAAAGTAAGTTTAGAAGGGATATGACTCAACATAATAAAGGAAAACCCAGAGCTAATGACATCCTTAATGGGGAGAAACAGAGCTTTTCCCCTAAGGTCAATAATAAGACAAGGATGTCCATTCTTACCACTTTTATTCAGCATAGTACTGGAAGTCCTGGCCACAGCAGTCAAAGAACAAAAAGAAATAAAAGACATTGAAATTGGTAAGGAAGAAGTAAAATTTTCACTATTTGCAGGTGACATGTGACTATATATAGAAACCCCAAAAGACTCTACTAAAAAACTGCTAGAACTGATAAATGAATTCAGTAAAGTCACGAAAATTTAAAAAAAAAATCAATGTTTAGAAATACGTTGCATTTCTACACACTAATAATGAAGCAACAGAAGAGAAATTAAGAAAACAATCACATTTACAATTGCACCAAAAATAATAAGATACCTAGGAATAAACTTAACCAAAGAGGTGAAAGACCTGAGCTTGGTAAACTATAAGAGCCTGATGAAGTTAAAGACAACACAAAGAAATGAAAAGATATTCTATGCTCATGAATTGGAAGAATAAATATTGTTAAAATTTCTATACTACCCAAAGTAATCTACATATTTAATGCATTTTCTATCAAAATAGCAATAGCATTGTCCACCAAGGTAGAACAAACAATCCTAAAATTTGTATGGAACCACAAAAGACATCAAATAGCCATAGCAATCTTGAAAAAGAAAAGCAAAGTCGGGGCATCCCAATTCTGGACTTCAAGTTATATTATAAAGCCATAGTAATCAAAACAGTATGGGACTGGCACAAAAATAGAGACATAGATCAATGGAAAGAAGAGAAAACCCAGAAATGAACCCTCAATTATATGGTGAATTAATCGTCAACAAAGCAGGCAAGAAGATCTAATGGTAAAAAGATTATCTTTCAACAACTGGTGTTGGAAAAAGTGAACAACTTGGGAAAAATAATGAAACTGGACCACTTTCTTATACCATACACAAAAATAAATTCAAAATGGATTAAAGACCTAAATGTGAGATCTGAAACCATAAAAATCCTAGAAGAGCACAGGCTTGCAATTTCTCTGACATCTGCTATGGCACCTTATTTTTTTTTTTCTTGATATGTCTCTGGAGGCAAGGAAAACAAATGAAAAAAACTATTGGGACTACATCAAAATAAAAAGCAGCTGCATGGCAAAGGAAATAAAACTAAAAAACAATCTATAGGAATGGAAGGCAATATTTGCAAATGACATATCTGATAAAGAGTTAGTATCCAAAATATATAAAGAACATACAAAACTTAAAACCAAAACCCAAATATTCCAACTAAAAACGGGCAAAAAACATGATCAGATATTTCTCCAAAGAAGACCTACAGGTGGCCAACAGACACATGAAAAATTTGCTCATCATCACTCACTACTCAGGGAAATGCAAATCAAAACTATAAGGCAGTATCACCTCACACCTGTCAGAATGACTAAAATCAGTAACACAAGAAACAACAGGTATTGGTGAGGATATGGAGAAAAAGGAATCCTCATGCAGTGTTGGTAGGAATGCAAACTGGTGCAGCCACTGTGGAAAACAGTATGGAGATTCCTCAAGAAGTTAAAAATAGAACTACCCTATGATCCAACAATCAAAGAAATAGATATTTGCCCAAAGAATACAAAAACACTAATTCAAAGAGACACATGAACCCCTATGTTTATAGCAGCATTATTTACAACAGCCAAGATAAGAAAGCAGCCTAAGTGTCCATCAATTATTGAAATGATAAAAATGTGGTAGATATATACAATGGAATATTAGTCATGAAAAAAGAATGAGATCCTGTCATTTGAAGCAACATGGATGGACCTAGAGGGTATAATGCTAAGTAAAATTAGTCAAAGACAAATGCCATATGATTTCATTCATATGTGGAATTTAAGAAACAAAACAAAGGGAAAAAAAACAGATAAATAACAACAACAAAAAGACTCTTAAATACAGAAAACAAACTGGTGGTTGCCAGAGGGGAGGTAGATAGGGGGATGGGTGAAATAAAGGGGATTAAGAGTTATAGACTTTCAGTTATAAAATAAATAAGTCATGGGGTTGAAAGCATAGCATAGAGAATATAGTCAATAAATTTTAATAACATTGTTTGGTGACAGATGGTGACTACACTTATCATGGTGAACACTGAGTGATGAATAGAATTGTTCAGTCATTATGTTGTATAACTGAAACTAATATAACACTGCATATTAATTATACTTCAATAAAATAAAAAGAAAATAAGGAAAAATTGGCCTTAAATTACACATAATACGAGATAGACTTAGTAGAGATATGCAGAAAATTTCATCCAAAAACAGCAAAATACACATCTTTTTCAAGTGCACATGGAACATTCTTCAGGATAGATCACATGTTAGGCCACAAAACAAGTTAATAAATTTAAGAATATTAAAATCTTATCAAGCATCTTTTCTGGCCATGATGGTATGAAACTAGAGATCAATTACAAAAAGGAAACTGAAGGGAAAAAATGTGATACTAAACAACATGGTATTGTACAACCAATGGTCAACAAGTCAAAGAAGAAATCAAAAAATACCTTGAGAAAAATAAAGTAGAAATACAACATTCCAAAATCTTTGGGACACAGCATATGCAATTCTAAGAGGGAAGTTTATAGCAATACAGGCCTACCTCAAGAAACAAGAAAAATCTCAGTCTAACCTTACACATAAAGGAACTAGAAAAGAACAAATAATTGGTAGAAGGAAGGGAATAGTAAAGATCAAAATGGAAACAAATGAAAGAGAGACTTAAAAAAAAAAAATCAACCTTTAGCCAGACTCAAGAGAGCCCAAATAAAATCAGAAATGAAAGAGGAGAAATTACAAACAATACCACTGATACACAAAGGATCATAAGAGAATGCTATAAACACTTTATAATAATTTATATAGAACACTATAAACACTAATTTATAAACAAATTAGACAACCTAGAAGAAATGGATATATTCCTTAGAAACATACAATCTTCTAAGACTGAATCATGAAAAAATAGAAAATCTGAACAGCAGAATTATGAAATTGACATTGAATCAGTAATCAGGAAAAAAAAAAACACAAAAACTCAAAAGTCCAGATGACTTCACAGATGAAATCTACCAAACATTTAAAGAAGAACTAATATGTATCCTCCTCAAATCATTCTAAAAAAAAAGCAAAGAAGGAACACTTCCACTCATTTTATGAGGCCAGCATTATTCTGATGCCAAAACCAGATGACACTGGAAAAAAAAAAAAAAGTGAGAGAGAATAAAGGCCAATATCCCTGATGAACTTAGATGTAAAAATCCTCAATGAAATATTAGCAGACCAAATTCAACAATAAATCAGAAGTATCACAATGACCAAGTGGGATTTACTCCAAGGATGCAAGGATGTCTTAACACCCACAAATCAATCATGATCCACCATATTAACAAAATAAGGGCTAGAAATCATCTCAATAGATGCAGAAAAAAGCATTTGACAGACTATAATATTGATTCATGATAAAAACTTCCAACAAAGTAGGTTTAGAGGGATTATAAAGCCATATATGAAAAACCCACAACTAACATAATATGCAGCAATATAGAGCTGAAAGCTTTTCCTCCAGTAGGAGGTTCAGGAGAAAAGACGGCTACTCTCACTTTTATTCAACATAGTATTGGAAGTCCTAGCCACAGCAATTATACAAGAAAAAGAAATAAAAGGCATCAAAATTGAAAAGGAAGACACAAAACTGTAACTATTTACAGATGATATAATACTATATACAGAAAAACTTAAATATATCTAAAACAAAACAAAACAGAACTAATTAAATTCAGTAAAGTTGCAGGATACAAAATATACTGATATCTGTTTCATTTCTATACACTAATAATAAACTATCAGAAAGAGAGCTAAAAAACAATCCCAGTTACAATTGCATCACAAAAGATATTTCTTCATCTTCACTCATTTTGGGGTCTTAAATACGTGCATGCTGTATCACTGATCAAAGGTTACCAGTATCTGAAATTCGACTATATTTGCCTTACCCTTTCTATGCCTGTTCCTTCTTTCCTTTAGTGTGGAAAATTTTAGCAAGAAATAATGTGGTCAGTAGAGAGTAAGCCAAAAAAAAAAGAAGGAAGATAAAGACCAAACATGCTTAATCCTCAGGCAGTATACCTAAACCCAGGATAACAGAGTTAGCTCTGCATGTGGTGGTTCTAGAGGGTAACTGATTGTGGCTTATTGCAAAGCAATTTGGAGCTCCGTAGACCTAAATTTAAATCGTACCTCAGCTACCTTGTAACTGTGCAAAATTGGGCAAGTAAATTCTCTCTCTCTGGATCCCAATTTCTTTATCTGAAAATTAGGTTTATAGGAATACCTCTCTGAGAGCTTTATAGGAAAATTGTTTGAGCAAGAGCTAAGAACTTTCACTTTCAATGTTAACCAATGCATCAACAAAAGCAACACAAATAGTAGCTCCATTTTCTTTCCTTTATTCTTATTCTGCAAAGTCATAAAGAAAAGTCATATTGACTGTCTAGTCTCCAAATTAGATATATCCAGTGAGGTATGGGTGATAGCTAGTCTGGAATCAGAGTATGGGTGCTCCATGTTTATGAAACAGGTTTTATCTATGAGAAAGAACCTACCTGGGAATTTTTACTCTATAAATCACAGACTCATTATCCATAATGCTGAGCTAAACAGCCTTGACCAATCAACATTAAATGTCATCTTGGCTTCAGTAGAGGGAGTGCTGTGCTTCCACAGTCTATCCACCGTGCACTTGGCCATGTGCCAGATGCTCTTTTTAAAGTTCCCCAAACCCCAATGATCCTGAACATGAATACATGTATTGAGCTGCCATAATCACTAATGACTAAAGGTAAATAAGAGGAAAATGAGAGTGTTAAAGAGACCTGACCCAATTTTGGATCCTGGCCAGATGTTCAAGGAGTGCTAACTGCTTTCGACACAGGTCACACCTGCTTAATTAACAGTAATAAGAGCTTTTGGAAGATCACAGGGAAATTAGTTACAGATAAATGATCTAGCAATTCTGTCTCAACCAGAAAAGGGACAGGATGCTATTTAATAACATGATCACAAGTGGAATTACAGGTTAATGACCTTGCATTTTATAATTTAATGGGGCACACACAGTACCAGGCTGAAAGTAAATGGATTGTCAAATACAAATGTATACACTGGCATTTTATAAATAAATTATTATAACACTAATTGCAGTTAAATTGCTGTATTTTAATATGGTCTAATAATTAAGTCATGAGTGGCTTACTGCCTGGTTCTTGCCTGAACTGGCACCAAATAAAACAATTTGATTCAGCAAAAGTAGTTCTGAATACAGTCTCAAGCTTTTATACAGGAATGGAGGCATATGAGATCCCAACTACCCCAATTTATAAAAATTAGGATTGCTTTCATTCCCCCACCTCTTGCCTTTTTGATGACTATTTGCAAAGGAAAACAATATCACAGTGAATTGGATAAACTCAAACCCCTTTTGCATCTCAAGAAATGCTGTAAATCCTGACTTAGTCTTCTTCTGAAATGATTTTTCCCCCTAAAGATTAGAGCTCCTCTAAGATTATCTAATTTCACCACCCAGTACTCAAAAATTAGTACTGAATGGATAACACCTTTGTCAGAAATACCACAACAGTTGTGAGCTCTGGTTGTGTCATGGGATTCCTTTGGATCACTTGCCCCACTCTGTGCTCCCATTATAACATGTTAGCCATGCTACAGCATTATTTTCCCCACATTCCAGTCATCCATTCATGTGTCTATTTATGTGGTTTCCTGAGGGCGGGACCATGACCTGTATTTTCCTAAATCCTGCAATATATTAAGCACTCAAAAATATTGATTGGTTAAATGAAGGAAAGAAACAAAAGCTAATTCACAACTCACAACTTACAATTACTAACAGGCAATCTGTAATGATTAAGTCAAATTTTTTTTTTAAGATTTTATTCATTTATTTGACACAGAGACAGAAAGTACAAGCAGAGGGAGCGGTAGGCAGAGGGAGTGGGAAAAGCAGAAACCCCTCTGAGCAGGGAGCCCGATGCAGAACTCCATCCCAGGATGCTGGGATTATGACCTGAGCTGAAGGCAGATGCTTAACCAAGAGAGCCACCCAGGTGCCCCTAAGTCAATTAATTCTTATTTATTTTAGTGTCTTCCAACTGTGAGAGTTTTTGTAGATACAGACATGTAAATTAAAATCCTGCCCTCAAATTAAATACAGTACATTTGCTAAAAACTATACCCACATAAAAATAAAATCACTTTTTGTAGACACTACATTGAAAACCACGTGAGCACTCCAATTTTCACCATGATGACATAAGTACTGTTATTATCCCTACTTCATATAGGAGGAAACTGAGGCACATAAAGATTAGGAAACTCCCAATTTCTCTCTCCTAGAAAAATGACACGGACAGGTTCCTGTTCCAGCCCAAATGGCTCCAGAGCCTGCACACTTAATTACCACAATATGTAATTTCAGAAATACTGTAGGTTTAAAGGAGACAAAGTTTACTGGTCTTTATGCATTAGGGAAACTAAAGACACTATCAGAGCAGAAGTTAACAATATCTTAAAGGGTGAGAGGAATTAGATGGAGAAAGAGAAAATGATGCATGTGCTGAGTAAAGAAAGGAGGGGCAAAAGTGAACATGGTGTGACTAGAGCAAAGGATTCAGGTGGAGCACATGAAAAATAAGACCTATAAAGTTGAATTGGGGAAGACTTTGCTATTCATGGTAAAGAAACTTTCAGATATTCCTGGCATCTGATATTTGCAGCCAGAGACCTCTGGTCACCCAGCACATCTATAAGTGAGATTTCCTGACTAAATAGCCATTGAAGCAATAACATTTTATTTCTCCCCAAGCCTGTCACATGGTCATTCAAGTAAGGTCCAAACAAGAGCAGCAAATAGATAAACTCTGCCCTGTCTTTTTATACCCAGCCATAGACAGTAAGTCTCCAAAGGGCAGACTGGCAGACACTGAAAGCTGCTTCCTCTTTGCAAGGTTTGACTGGGAGTGTTTCTTGATTTGCTAGCGCTTGGTATGTCAATGCCCCACTCTTATGCTTGAGGCCCCAGGCCTTGGATTAACAAGGAAGGGATATGTTTGGACAATCACCTCATTTGTATTATTGCCTATCTACTTTGGCCCAAAAAGTTGGGAACAAAAGTTGTTTCATGCATCACTATTTTAATTAACAAGACATTTTATTAAATTAAGGTAAAGTGGGTGACAGGGATGCTTTTGGACCTATCAGTCAGGAGTGAGGTCTTGCTTGAAGAAAACAAGATGGACCCTGTCTTGTGAGTTACCAGTTAAGTTGCTGTCTCTGCAAAGACTGGATTTCTGGGTTAGTCTAGGATCAGATCAGATTCTGCCTTGCTGATACAGGCTTTCATCTAATGCAATCCCAACCCTTTATGCTCATCCTGACTCAATGAGAACAGCTTCCTACAGAGCAGGCCCTGACCTTTGGGAAGGCCCTGGGCAAATTTCTCTTAGAGTCAATTTCTTGAAAAAAAAAAAGAGAAAAAAAAAGTGTCCTGTAGAGATACTTGAAGATGGGGTTACTTGGGAATCATGGCCATAGGAATATTTTTAACTACTTCAGATTAATGTTACTACCAATTATACTAATGATAATAGCAAAGTTATTATAACTACAATTATCACCATTTTTTTAATCATAACAATCTCTAGAAGAGAACTGTACAACTCACTGGTTATAACAGAACGTGGTTTGCACTTACCTATTTTAGATTAACTTTTTTAACCTGATAACTGACCAAATTCACTCTAAGTACCAAATCAGAAATAGGTTGACATGGAAAGAAAACATATCCCAGACTTTCAAAAGATAAGCCACTAGTCAAGAAAAAGTTGATCTCTGTACATAATTCAAAATGACATTAATTGGGGAGGGGGGGAGTGAGGCTTGTCTAATTTTATGAACCTGAAGGATAAATTTTGCTGACAGATTTATGGGTTATAACCCACTAAATTCCTTCTGTTGAAATGTTCACTTGTTTCCTTCAAAGACAGGAAAATCAGTTAATCTTAAGGCCCCTCAGATGATCTTTCCTTAGGATTTGATGAACTGTAAATATGTCTGAGAGGAAGTTAGTCAATCTGACTTAAAACTACAGATGGTAGTGGTCTGAAGACTTGAATTGTAGCAGACCTTCCCAAGTGGTGTTTTACATGAAGGACAGAAAGCCTGCAATAATTAATACAGTCCAAATTAGAAATAGGATGGAGGCATTATTTGCAATCCCGAACCTCCTTTGAGGGGTCCACCTCATAAAATAGCTAAGCAACTCAAACCTCAGAACACTGTGACGACTGCTTAGTCACCCTATGTTCTTTTCACAATTTTTAGGAGAGGTGGAAATAAAAGAACCCAGAACCATATAATTCTCATCCTCAAACCAAGGGAATATGACAGGTAAAAAGAGTACCTTAAGTACACACTGAAAATTGGTTAAAAAGTACCATCTGAAAGACAAGTCAGAAGAAATGCTTTTATATCCAGGGTCGGCTGATCTCAAATCGGTATTTAAAAGTTTCAGAGTTAGCAAGTTCCAGAAAAAACTTCAATTTAGTATTGATAGTAATGGGGTGAGAAAAATAATTTTTAAAGTTCCACTTAACATTTACCTTAGTTTTATTTTCTCTTCCTCTTTGTACTTTCTCTACTTCAAGCTTCTTTTTTTTTTTTCATTTTATTTTATTATGTTATGTTAGTCTACTTCAAACTTCTAAAAAAATGTTTAGGCACAATAAAGAAAAATAGGAATAAGATTTTTTATGACATAAGTCTGAAAAGGTTTAGCAAATTGCCTGACACTAAGTTCTCAACAAAATGTTCCTCGCTTCTTCCTCACATAGGGCATCTTGTTCATCTCTTTGAGAGGTTCCTACTGAGTCAGGTAGAAGGGAAATGGCTAACTTTGTCCAAAGTACTGGGCCTGAGGATTCTTGGAGTCTCTGATAGAAACCTCTTCCCTCAATATGAAAAGGGCAACATTATCATCTGGGTAGTAAGGAGAAATCCCAGCTAACTCTTTCTCAGGACCAGCCTTAGGTACAGGCAGGGAGTGGTGCCTCCAGCTGATGACTGCACATGTTCTGCACCAGGCAAAAGGTTATCTAGAACTAAACAGCACTAATTTTTAACTCCATGGGACAAGGTACTTTTTCTGAACTATATATATAAAATGAAGTGAAAATATCTACTATGTAAGGCTGAGATAAGGAATAAATTAGATGATTATGGGAAGATATTAGTGTAGTGGTTAGCACTTAATAAGTATATATTAAGTGAGAAAATATTCAGTCAGTAACATCTCTGTGTGAATCAGTATCCCAGGTCTGTTTCCTGTATGAAAGGAGCTCACTGATGAAGGAGCAGAGCACTAGATACATGAAAAAGAGGCAAGGATTCCCAAGTACAAAGTAGAAACTTTGCTAAATTTTGTAGATTTCTACAAGTCACCAAAATGTAGTATTCTTTAAGAATAATAATAAAGTTGGCCATTTGCCATATGTTCTCCTATTCTCTCAAATGTGTGCTGAAATGAAAACATTGCAAAGTCCACTGTAGTGCTCAGAATATGGGGTACCAGGAGCTACATGATGGATAAGAGAATTCAGAATTCCAAAGTAGAAAGAATAAAGATAAAAGCTCTAGCCATCATTCTTGATAGGAAAAAACTAAGGAAAAGAAACAGGAATAGAGAGAGGGGGTGGGGGAGAGAGAGAGAGAAAGAGAAAGCATCTAGTCCTAAGGGCAATTCTCTGGCATTTAGCTCTGAGCATTAAGGTAATTGGAATGTACTGAGAGCTTGTAAATAGCCCATGTATATGTCTGTTTTCAAATACCTGCCTACAGTTCTCCAGACTATGAGACTTTAGAGATTCTAGGAAGTGAAATAGTGGTTAGACTTCCAGACCTCAGAGACACACTGCATGAGTTTGAACACTGCAGTGAAACTTTATCAGCACTGTGACCTGGAGAGACACTCAACCTCTTTAAGCTCCAGCTTCTTTCTCTTAGAGAGGAACAAGTAATACTGCTTACACTGTAGGACTGACATAAGGATTTTAATGGGATGGTGCATTTTAAATCCTAAGCCAAGGACTGGACATATGATAAGCACAAAAAGTTTTTTTTTAACTTTTAATAGTTATATAATTTATTATTATAATTATTTCATCAACCTTAACTGCCTCATTAAGCAGCATGTAGAGATATTGTAAATAGCCCTATATTGGAGAATACTAAAGGAGTGCCTTTAGTGTAAACCAGACTCTATCCTTATTAGCCCAGCTAAACCTTCAGATTTAGTCAGGTTAACGGAGCCTCAGTGCCTCAAAACAAAAAACCAAACAATAGCAAAAACAACAAACTCTAAGTCTAATAAAAGATACAGAGATTTTAAAAATAAGAAATACTTATTTGCATCCAGAAATAGGTATTCCCCATCCTTCTGCCACATACACACTTAAACCCCTTAAAAGAACATCTCCAAATAGAATCCCCCTTGTATTGATCCAAAGAATAAACAGAAATCCTTTTCAGTATGAGGAAAAAAAAAAAAAAAAGATTCCAGAGTATGTAAAATTAAACATCCCTTTCCTAGACAATCAGTCATTTCTCCAAGAATCTCTGTTTTCTTTCAGTAAGGAGTGTTATTTCAAGGTCAAATATGGTTGATTAGAATGTATATTGCTACTGAGTTGTTCACTCCTTTTAGATATTTTTAGTGGATAAAACTAGAAGAGATACACATGCATGCATAAATACAGAGATAGTGACATAAATTTATTTTGAAACTTTAAAATTCAAAACTATAAATGTTCAACAGGTCCTTTATACCAATCTGTATTTTCTCTTTTCTTATAATAACTTTATATGAGCTTTGATCGAATACCTTCCTTTGCTTGTTTTTATGTAGGATTATTTTTTTTCCCGAACTTTTAATAAGCCTGGCTTAGGAAAGTTCTTCCAATTCCAGAGTTCCCTCTTCTGTTATTTTTGTTTGTTTAAAAACTGCAGGGGTTGTTTTCCAGAATGTCCTGAATCTGTTCACCTCTCTAACTGTATTCCGGACCTTTTCTTTGTTTATACTGTGCCTAACCTGCCCAGTTTGAGGTCCAACACTTTGCACTTCCTTGTGGGGCCCTGTACTGGGAGTCCTGTTTTATTGATTTTGAGGAGGCTACAGGCGCTTTAGAATTTTCTGTGGCATGCCCCTCACCCTTGGTCAATATTGGAGAGGGCGACACTCTTCCCAGTTTTAGCTTCTGTTCCTAAATAGACTTTCTGTTCTTTCTAGTCAATACCTGTTGGGTATTTTAGGGTGCTCCTAGTTTCATGTTAGTATTAATGGCAGTTTGGATGTTTCTTTCTTCACACACAGACACCACTGGATATTTATGATTACTAGTCTTATACTGTGTTTGTGATTAGCTCTTATATTTTGGAGTTTGTGGGGTAACTTTACCATCTGGTTTGGTGCTATATGTTACCCATGGGTTTTGGTTTTGCTATCCAACTTTTCTGTCTAGTTTTACATGAAGATCCAGTGAGATTGAAAAATGTCATTTTCACATTTCCAGAATCCTTACCATTAAAGTCCCCACCCAATCTCCCTTTTAAATAATTGTTTTAAAAAACTTATTTTAGAATAGTTTGCAATTTACATAAGATTTGTAAAAATAGTTCAGAGAGTTCCCATATAAGCCCTTTAAAAAACTGATCTTTAGTCTTCCGTTTGATGAGTTTGGATAATTGTAGATAAAATATATAATTGTATACCACCCAAATTATGTGGTTTACATCTTGTTAGCACTGTCTCTCTTGCTGCCGCATTGTCCCTTGCCCTTACCCTTACTCACTCTGATGAAACATGTTGCCATATTGTGAAGTGTTCTATGGAGAGGTCCCCAAGGCCTCTGGCCAATAGCTCCTGAGAAACTAAATCCTGCCAACTAGGAAGTAGATCCTTCACAGTTAAGCCTTGAACTGACCGTAGCTTTCTGAAACAAAACAAATAAAAACTAGAGCTAAAGGACCCAGCTAAGCCACGCTTAGCTTCTTGACCCATAGAAAATATGAGATGATATTTTTGTTTTAAGCCTCCATGTTTTAGGGCAATTTGTTCTGCAGCAATAGATAACTAACACATGGAACCAACTCTGCTTACAGCTCAGGATACAGTAGTAATTGCCATGGTCCCTGCTTTCATGGCACTTATGTTCAGGGCTGCTGGTGATTCTATAAGAATCCATGGCCCAAGGCTTACCAATTTTCTTCCATGAACGAAGCCCTGCAATGCCCCAAATCACAAAAAAAAAAAAAAAAAAAGCTAAATAAGAAGATAAAGCATCCTCTCACCAGAAGCTTGCATTTTTCAAATAGGCTGGAAGAAAAGATTCTACATGCGCTCACTGCCTGTTTGACATCCCCCTCCTGGTTAATATTCATAGAAACTTGCAGGAATCCCTGTTAATACCCAGATTGGAAATCTCAGAGCCAAATGCTATAGCCATGTGGCCTGATTTGCATCCATGAATATGCAGCAGCATGAGCCCCTTGCTTAGGATTTCTGCCCTTTGTTGGGTGTCAGTATTGTATGTACAGCTGTGAATTTTCCCTTCCTGAACTGAATGTCCAACTCAGGAAATAAAGTCAGAGCTGGAGAGCAGCAGATAGAAGCCATTCTTCCACTTTTCTATTGCAAAAGCTCATATTGGCCTCACCAATCCCTGAATTCTTTTCACTTCTAAATTTTGGAAAAGTTGATGTGACTTTGCAGCTTCCTCCAGTCCTAAGGTTTGAGAGATAGTGAGTAAACTATTTAACCATAGTCAATAGCTCTGCTAATTTACTCAGAATCAAACTAAAACACATAAATAAACAAAAATAAGAAAACAGTGAAATATGATTAAATTTAAAAGACAAATTGCTCCCTTACAGAGATTAAAGAGAGATAGAGTTTAATATTTGATAATTTCAAGTATTATTATTTTCATTATATATATTCCCTGATATATATGATATATCAGGGAACGCCAGTACCTGGCCTGGTAAAAGCTTCTTCATTACTTTGTCTGCAGAACCAGGGCTGGCCCCATAGGTGAGACCTGAACATTTGGTTTATAATAACTATTACTGCAGTCTCCAGAACATCAGTTCTTCTCTAGAAGCAATAAGGAAATACAGCTGTTAAGAACAAAGACTCTAGAATCAGACTTTCTAGAACTGATTCCCACCTTGACCAACTATTTGCTATTTAAGTGACCACAGACAAATGAGCTTTGTTTCCTCTTCTGTAATAGAGCCTTCATAAATTGTAATTTGGATGATTTTAATAGGAACAGTCATTGACAACACTTATTAATTTGTTTAGTTGAAATAAAGGAAGATGGTGACCTTCTGTGAATTTCAAAGAAGCACATCTCTTTTTTTTAAATGAAGAAGTTATGGGTCCTTCATCCAATTACAGAATATGTCAATCTGAACATTTTATTTTTTTTTCAAATGTATCTAGTAAAGTATATGTCACTGAGGGGGAAGGGAAAAGATGGTGAGGAGTAGGGGACCCTATTCCAAACAGTCCCCTGAATTGAGCTGGATATCTACCAGACTACTCTGAACACCCACGAAATCAGCCTGAGATGTAAGAAGATATATCTGGATCTCTACAAACAGAACATTGCAGGTGGTTGGTTTTGAGGTATGAAGAGGGGAGCTGTGATTCTGCAGACAGATATCAGAAGATAAATGGAAGGGGGAGGGAGCCTTCGGGATCCTGCACCACCAGTGCATGAAAGCCTCCCTGCTGGGGACAGGGCACAGACTCACAGACCGGTAGCAGTGGTAGCCCCCTGGACTGAAACCTGGAGCAGCGGGGCCACACATGAAAACTGGGGGAGGCTGGCAGTTTTAGAAGCACAAAAGGCAGAGACATGCCCTGACCTGGAAGCAAGGACTGGGAGTGCTGCTGAGGGGCTCACAACCCAGGACGCTGCAGTTTTTAGCAGCACAGACAAAAACGGAGATAGTGTGGCCTGGAGAGCTCACTGAAGAAAAGAATGCGATCTCTCTGCTCTGAGGCAGAGGGTTGGAAATGATCTCTTCTGCTCTCTCAGAAGAGACACGGAAAGCTGCCAGGGAAAGCCGCCAGAGAACAGATGCCCCCCAAAAATGGTTTTCACTGAGCTCATCCCCCCCACAGGGGGCAGGGCAACTCGCCCAAACAGGGTTGCCTGAGTAACAGTGTGGCAGGCCCCTCTCCCAGAAGACAGGGACAACAAGAGGCTGACAACCCTAAGGTCTCTATAAAAGAGATGCATCTTGCTTAGGTTGTGGTCAATAATCTGGACTCTGTACACTCCCTCAACCACCCCTCAACAGAATGACTAGGAAGAGGAACCCCCAAAATAGGAAAGACTCAGAGACTAACTTCCTCCACAGATTTACAAATGGATACAGATAGAAACAAGATGTCAGAAATGGACTTCAGGTTAACAGTTATGAAGACAATAGCTAGAACGGAGAAATTGATTAATGGCAACATAGAGTCTCTAAGGGCAGAAATGAAAGCTGAACTTGCAGAACTTAAAATTGCTATCAATGAGATCCAATCTAATCTAGATACTCTAACAGCTAGGGTAAATGAATCAGAAGAACGAATTAGTAATCTAGAAGACCAACTGATAGAAAAGAAGGAAAAAGAGGAGGCATGGGAGAAACAGCTCCAAATCCATGAAAACAGAATTAGAGAAATAAGTGACATCATGAAACATTCCAATGTCAGAATTATTGGGATTCCTGGGGCACCTGGGTGGCTCAGTCGGTTAAGCGACTGCCTTCGGCTCAGGTCATGATCCTGGAGTCCCTGGATCGAGTCCCGCATTGGGCTCCCTGCTCGGCGGGGAGTCTGTTTCTCCCTCTGACCCTCCACCCTCTCATGTGCTCTCTCTCATTCTCTCTCTCTCAAATAAATAAATAAAATCTTTAAAAAAAAAAAAAAAGAATTTTTGGGATTCCTGAGGGGGTGGGGAGAGAGAGGACTAGAAGATATATTTGAGCAAATTGTAGCTGAGAACTTCCCTAAACTGGGGAATGAAACAAACATTCATGTCCTAGAGGCAGAGAGGACCCCTCCCAAGATCAAGGAAAACAGACCAACGCCCCGGCATGTAATAGTAAAACTCACAAATCTTAGAAACAAGGAAACCATTTTAAGGGCAGTTAGGGGTAAGAGATTCCTTATGTACAGAGGGAGAAACATTAGAATAACGTCAGACCTATCCACAGAGATCTGGCAAGCCAGAAAGGGCTGGCAAGACATATTCAGGGTACTAAATGAGAAGAACATTCAGCCAAGAATACTTTATCTGGCAAGGCTGTCATTAGGAATGGATGGAAAGATGAAGAGCTTCCAAGACTGACAGAAACTGAAAGAATATGTGACCACTAAGCCAGCCCTGCAA
>NC_138374.1:18953196-18972413 GCF_054177405.1 Leptonychotes weddellii | reverse complement strand
GACCATTCTCTAACACCACTCACAAAGATAAATTCTAAATGGATGAAAGGCCTCACCATGAGACAGGAATCCATCAAAATTCTTGAGGAGAACATAGGCAGTAACCTCTTTGACATAGGCCACAGCAACTTCTTCCAAGACATGTCTCCAAAGTCAAGGGAAACAAAAGCAAAAATGAACTTTTGGGACTTTATCAAGATAAAAGCTTCTGCACAGCAAAGGAAATAGTCAACAAAACAAAGAGGCAACCCATGAAATGGGAGAAGATATTTGCAAATGACACTGCAGATAAAGGTCTGATATCCAAGATCTATAAAGAACTTCTCAAACTCAACACCCAAAAAACAAATAATCAAGTCAAAAAAATGGGCAGAAGACATGAACAGACACTTCTCCAAAGAAGAGATACAAATGGCTAACAGATACATGAAAAAATGTTCATCATCATTAGCCATCAGGGAAATTCAAATCACAACCACATTGTGATACTACCTTACACCAGTTAGAATGGCAAAAAATGACAAGTCAAGAAACAACAAATGTTGGAGAGGTTGTGGAGAAAGGGGAACCCTCTTACACTGTTGGTGGGAATGCAAGTTGGTACAGCCATTTTGGAAAATAGTGTGGAGGTGCTTCACAAAGTTAAAAATAGAACTACCCTATGACCCAGCAATTGCACTACTGGGCATTTACCCCAAAGACACAGATATAGTGAAAAGAAGGGCCATATGCACCCCAGCGTTCATAGCAGCAATCTCCGTAATAGCCAAACTGTGGAAAGAGCCGAGATGCCCTTCAACAGAGAAATGGATAAAGAAGATGTGGTCCATATATACAATGGAATACTACTCAGCCATCAGAAAGGATGAATACCCAACTTTTGCATCAATATGGATGGGACTGGAGGAGATTATGCTAAGTGAAATAAGTTAAGCAGAGAAAGTCAATTATCATATGGTTTCACTTATTTGTGGAACATAAGGAATTACATGGAGGACATTAGGAGAAGGAAGGGAAAAATGAAGTGGGGGGGAATCATAAGGGGAGAAGAACCATGAGAGACTATGGACTCCAGGAAACAAACTGATGGTTTTAGGGGGCAGGGTGGGGGGATGGGTAAGTCTGGTGATGGGTATTAAAGAGGGCACATATTGCATGGAGCACTGGGTGTCATACACAAACAATAAATCATGGAACACTTCATCAAAAACTAATGATGTACTGTATGGTGACTAACATAACATAATAAAAAAAAATGATGAACCTCAAACAACTTGACAAAATGTAAATTGTACCTGTCTTACTGTCTGACTGGGGTAGACTTGAGAGCTCTAGATCTATTTTTTTTTTTATGTTATGTTAATCACCATTTATTATGGACTCTCAGAAACAATCTAGATCTCTTTTTTTAAGACAGCCCAGATGCCACCTATAATTCAAAGGGCTCTGGAAAACCTCATTTTCACAGGAAGGGTATTTCATTTGTGACAAATAAAAATAAATGAATTTGGATTCTCAATTGCTAAATTGAAATTTCAGTGGTGAAAATAGAGTTCAAAATATCTGAAAATGATTATGATCCATGCTCACCCCAGAATGGATAAGATAGTACAATTATAAATTTCAGCCGGAGGAGCAAAGGATAAGGGTTTATAGGTGGTAGACAGAATGTCAAAAGCATCCAAGGCAGCCTTTCAGTCTCTCCTCCTCACCATCATAATTAAATATTCTAGTTTAAAAAAAACTGTTTAGAACTTGATATTGGTCATTATTCTTAAAATTTCTTAAAATTTACGGGGCGCCTGGGTGGCTCAGTCGTTAAGTGTCTGCCTTCAGCTCGGGTCATGATCTCAGGGTCCTGGGATCGAACCCCGCATCAGGCTCCCTGCTTGGCGGGAAGCCCGCTTCTCCCTCTCCCACTCCGCCTGTTTATGTTCCCTCTATCGCTGTGTCTTTCTCTGTCAAATAAATAAATAAAACCTTAAAAAAAAAAAGATTTCTTAAAATTTACATGTATATTATAGATTTAAAAAATATATTAGTGGCTAAGTATTTTCCAGAGATCTCCAGAAAGGAAAAGGTAGAGAAGGATTCTTGGTATCTGGGCATGCACTGTGTGTTCTCTTGAAAATCTTATGTACTTGCCTTTCCATACAATTCCCAAAGCATATTCTAGGGCTAATAGTAATGATGGGGGTCATCTCTAGTTCTTCACTCTCACCAAAGGAAGGAAATATCATGGTCTTTGGCATAATCTTTCCCAGCTATATGATGTATAAAATTATTCAAATTGAAGAACATAACAAAATCACTAGTTGCATGCTGGTACTTTTAATTCCATAAGAATAGCTGAATCCTGTTTCCACAAGAGGCTACAGAGAGGACTCAGTTTCACTGGAAAACCTTCCTTACAACACATACATTTCCTTTCTCTCTCCCTCTCTCACTCCCTCCCCTCCATAAAACACCAACATCTAGAAACCTCTTTAAGGTAGAAGAAGTCATCTTTGTATCACAGTTCAGTAATAATGATAGATTGCTGAGGAAGCACTGGTGTAGTTATTTGATTTCAAATATTCTCAATTTGTCACTGATTTTCACAAAACAGGACTTTAATCATATTACTTCCCTCATTTACATGAACATGGTTAACATTTCCCTGCTACCTCCAAAATCCTTAGCCAAGTCTTTTTATGATTTGCCACTATGTTATCTTTCCAGGTAAATCTTTCCTTTGTTTTATTTATAATGGTGAAACTTGATAAATTATTACATATTCATATAATGGAACACCACACTTTATTATTTTTTGAATGAAGAATTATTCTGTATAATGTTCTAGAGTTCTAAGATACATTTAACTAAGAAAAAAATAGAATGAATATGCATGTCTATAAAAGTGGGCGGAAAAGGATGTCTGCTGAAGGATACAAAAGAAACTATTAACAATGGCTTCCTCTAGAGAAGAAAACCAAATAGCTAGACCTGGAGTTAAACAGTAAGAGGCCAAATTTTTGCTTTGCAATGTTTGTACCTATTGAATCCTGAACACTGTATATGCATTATCTTTTCAAAAAATAAACATAACCATATTTAATTAAATATAATTTCAAAAATTAAATTTAATATGAATCATTGTCTTCTTGAATTACCATTTTAGAACTATGTGTTCTCAGCAAATCCTAGGAGAAGGTACCAGGAGAGACTGAATTATAAGGACAGAGAATGTTTGTGTAGTTTTTAGCCAGCCTAGATAGAAGGGATAACAATTGCAGAGAGAAGACAATAGGAGTACCCTTGGTGAGCTAATGGTGGGGAACTACTTTCCTATAACTGGGAGGCATCAAGAAGTTACTTGATAGCCACACCCCGTTTGAATCATACTTCATGTAAAATAAGAAATAATGAAGATAAAGGCAGTGTTAAAAATTAGTTTAAACTAAAAAAAAAAAAAAGAAGAAGATAGTAGAAGAGGAAGAATGAAGGGGGGGAAATTGGAGGGGGAGATGAACCATGAGAGACAATGGACTCTGAAAAACAAACTGAGGGTTCTAGAGGGGAGGGGGGTGAGAGGATGGGTTAGCCTGGTGATGGGTATTAAAGAGGGCATGTTCTGCATGGAGCACTGGGTGTTATGCACAAACAATGAATCATGGAACACTACATCAAAAACTAATGATGTAATGTATGGTGATTAACATAATAATAAAAAAATTTTAAAAAGTTAAAAATTAGTTTAAACTAACCTTTTAAAAGGCAATTAAGCTCTTTTTAAAAAATAATAGTCCTTCAAATATGATTTAATTATGGTACATTAAAAAAACTGTGGAGAAAGTATATGTATTTAGGCATTTACACCAATGGCTTTCCACTAACAGGTTTTCAAAGATACTTTGTCTTCAATTAATGCCTTGATCCTTGTCAATACAAGTGAACAGCAAAGGAGGTATATAAAGATTAAAAAGTACATATAAAAAAATGAAAGGAAATGGTATTCTTTCAGGTCTAAAAAAGAAACAATATACTTATCTATCTAAGCTATGCCAAAAATTTGACAAAATTCAGATCTCAGAAAACTTAAAGAGTGGTCACCTAATTTCACATCTACTAGCAGATTTTCTTAAACACTTTAATTTTCATTTCCTATGAAATATTTCTCACATGTATTGAAATTCTAAAAGTTACAAAGGACTATATCAAGATGAAATCAATTATGTCAGTGATTAAGAATATGATTTAAAATTCCCTCAACTTTAACTACTCCTGACTCAGATTAAAACCAGAGAGTTGTTTGAAAGGAATAATTTAATTTCCATCTAAAAATTCTTAAATGAAAGCATGGTGCTGTTACTTTGTTTCATACAGAATCACAACTGCCTCAAAATAGACATGTGTTTAATTTTAAATACTTTACCCATAAAATACCAATTATTATGGCGAGGAAAAAGGATGCCAGTTGAGTACACAAATTGACAAACAAAGCACATAACTTTCAAAATAAAAATAGGAAAAATGGTTGAGAATGCACCATGAATTGAGATTTGGGTTTTGCAGAGATTATTATATGAAATAATTATTTTATCCCTAATAAAATCTCCATTTATGGTAGCACGAACACCCTGAAAATCCTTGGTTTCTTCAAATTGTCTTTACTAAGCATAATAAAAAATTCTTTACATGGCCAACCCTCAGTTAATTTCTAGCAATGAAGAACTCCATTCCTTCTCTAGTGTGGAAAAGATAAAATTATAGCTATGCCCCATGTGACATCTAGCCTATAAATGCCTGCTTGCCTTTTGGGAGAGTCTACATTTTAGAATAGCAATATGGAACATATCTGATAAGGGAAACCACAACAGGATCTTGGAGAAGAAAGGACAATACAATGGGATTTTTTTTCCTGAGTTCTCACAGTGACAAACAGGTTTCAGTGGCTATTGCATGGTATTACCCTTTAGAAACAGCTGGCCAAACCATTCAAGACAATATACTGACCCCTAAGAGTTATATGCAATTGACTAAACCTATTTCTAGGTAGTGACCTTGTGCTGACAGCCGACAGGACCCACTGCCCATGCTATTGCTCTATTGTTCCTGGCTTTCTTACTTATGATTTTACACATTCAGAGGTCAGCCTATTGGTTTTGATAAGCTTGTTGGGCTTCTTTATCTTTTGCTTTTTTCATAGCCCTTAGAATGAGTCAGAGACTTTCAAGTGATAGATTCCCTCCTCTTGCATGCGTCATGAAGTCATAAAATTAATGAACAAAGGACACTGAGTCAAGATGAGAAACTGACCCCATGGATCTCACTCATCTCTCCCAAAATGACTGGTATTTCCAAAAAACACTAAATATAGTGAAAAATAACATATTTCTAGACCAGAAAACAAGGAGAGTTTGAAGGACATACAACAAAAAAAATTGGAATAGGAAAAGGGGAAACTGCAAAGGAAAACTACTCTGGGAGTGATCAAAAGGCCAAGTATCACCAAGTCTGAAGATAGTGAGTATCATGAAAGAAAAAACTTAATGGATGAAAAACAAAACGATTGCCAAAAAGAGAGTACAAAGAACAAATTGTCAAGGACATTAGAATATATAAAATCAATATCATAAAAAGAGGATACTGACTGCATTCAATTAAATATGATGAGATCTTATAGTACATAGTTCTGATAATCATAAGAAATAAGGGAATTAATTGATAAAAGCCATAAAAATTTAGAAGAAAAATAAGCCAAAGTCCAAGTTAAGATTGGCTGGTACTCAAAATTTGTATGTTAAAAGGTCACCTGCAAATTACTCTTAGAGCTGTTAAAAAACCAAAGCAAATAATGTTAGCTACAAAAGTTAAAGAGTTTGCAACATAATAAAACAAACAACTGATAAGGAGAAATAGTATCAGGTCTCATAGTGGAAGCTGAGAGAAAATCCTCCCACGGTTTTCATAAAAATAACATTCTCATCAATATCCCTACAATAAATATAGTAACTGTATTCATAAGAAGGTTTGTCAGCACATCCCTTAGGTCAAACATTATTTTTCAAAGTATTTATCCTCCCTCTCTAATTTCCAGGAGCTTTGTGATTTTTTTTTTTAAAGATTTTATTTATTTATTTGAGAGAGAGAGAGCATGAGAGGGGGAGGGTCAGAGGGAGAAGCAGACTCCCTGCCGAGCAGAGAGCCCAATGCGGGACTCAATCCCAGGACTCCAGGATCATGACCTGAGCCGAAGGCAGTCGCTTAACCAACTGAGCCACCCAGGTGCCCGTGATTTTTGATTTTATGATACTTATTCAGAAGAAGATCCCAGTGGCTTCTCAACTCTATTTACAAGTCTCATTGTCTCTGAGGTCACCAATCAAGCCCTCCTTTGCCACAGGGTTCCTGTAGAACCCATGTAATCCCTTTTATCTGTCACTATGGATTCCTGATTTGAGATCATACCACTGAAATAATAACTTTGAAAGTGCCTGCAGTCTCTAGTAGGAACAAAGACTGTTTATGTAGAAGAGAGATGACAGAAATAGAGAGATGGAGGGAAAGAGACAGGTCAGTATTGCAACAAATTAATCCTTAAATAAGATTACTTAGATGATAGAAGGGATTGTTTTAAAAGTTGTAGTAATATGATAAAATGTAACTAAGCTTATTAACTAATTTGCTATCAAATTATACATATTTTATATGCAAATAAGAGGAAAATCAGGAAAAGAAAAAAACACAAACCTGCTATGTTTGGTTTGAGTGTTGACAGCTTTTATAAAAAGTAAAATTAAATCATGATAATTTGATCTCATTGCTAGGGAGCTTCTGGATAATAAAAGTGGAAAAAGTAAAAGATGTAGGCACATTATTATATTAGTTTTAGTTTCAAAAGCTGAGTTTCATAGATATCAGCTTTCCCTGTCTAGTCCCACCCCCAAAGCCTTATTGACATTAAGAAGAGAATTCAAAATTCTATTACCAATTTAATCACTACAGGTGGACTCAGCTCCAGTGCATGTTAGCAGCTCAACCAAATTGTCCCTGCACAACAAAGCGGAAATCTTGATTGGTCTAGAGAACATAACCAGCCTAATAGGCTGATCTCTGGCCATAGCTAGTATTTTGACCCCCTTATATGGCCAAATCAAACAAGCTTTAGTCTGATTCTGATAGTCAAAGAAATTTAATCCAGAAATAACAGGAAGAACTCATTTGTAAATGGGAAGAAGCATCCTGAATCTGAATAATCAGTCCAGTTGTAACAAGGCATTAGTTTGTAGCTGACAATTCAGGAAGAGAATTCACCTCTGCAGAAGGAGGGGATGGTAAGGGCTAGGTAGCATGTCAAAGTCAGCCAAATACACCAGGATTCAGAGCCAGACACTGTTTGGTCTGGAAGTAAAGAAACCAATATAGACAGGACCAGTCATATAAACCAAACCAATACGGCAGGAAGCTGGAGTTAAGGTGATTGACAGTCTAAAGTCTAGTATACAATAAGGAAAACTAATGCCAGATTTATAGCACTAAGACTCATCCCAGACCTTATGATTTGTTGTGCTGGGAAACTGCTGGTAAATGTCCTGTCCTGGGCAAAAATGTCTCAGGAAATAGGCAGGGCATGACCTGAAGGTAGGAAGATCTAG
This sequence comes from Leptonychotes weddellii, assembly GCF_054177405.1. NCBI lineage: Eukaryota > Metazoa > Chordata > Mammalia > Carnivora > Phocidae > Leptonychotes > Leptonychotes weddellii. The sequence continues at coordinate 18,964,776 of NC_138374.1, read as the reverse complement.
TAATTCCAGCTGAGAGGGACAGTAGAGTAGGGGCTACATGTTACTTTCTATGTAGCAGATACCAAGACCATGATAAGCCTGCAACTGTTTCAGAAGGGAAAAAAAAAGGAGAAGGAGAGGAGGAAGAGAGGGAAGAGGAGGAGGGAGGAGAGGAGGAAGGGGCGGCAGGGAGCCAGGAAAGCCTGGGCTTGTCACACTGCCCCTGTGTGAAAGAGAGAAGATTGGGTGGAAATGACCTAGGAAGGTCCAGCAAAGCTATTTGTGAATCCTTGAGTGAAGGTCAATAGTCAGAGGAGTCCTGTGTCTTACAGATGTGGCTTACCTTATTAATACTGCATTCTGTTATTGGCTGGGTGCATTCTGTTATTGGCTGGGTGAAGTCCCTAAGAAGTGTGGCCTCAGCACAAACAGGGATGGTTTCAGAGAACATTAGCAAGAGCCCTTGTCCAGTTATGTTCCCTGGAGTGGGAAGTCTGCGGGGAGCATTCTTATGGCTGCTCTAGGCTGAAATAACATTTCTTTTAATTGTATGTTTTAAGCTCATAGAACAACATCGTCCAAGCTTGCCTAACACCTATATAGCAAGTCTGAATGGCTACTGGGCAATATAGAGAAATTGTATATAATCTCTTTCAAAATGGAACAGAGAAAGTTTCCAAGTTCAAGTCCACCCAGCTAGGAAGTGAGCAGGTTGGTACATTAGATGAAGCAACCCAACTCTGGAGCCTGCTTGCCCAACCACTGTACCTAAAAAACATCCACCTCTACTTGCTGGGTCACCATCTGCTGGGGATAGAACAAAGAACTTGCTCTCAGGTCCAAATGCAGAATCATTCCTATTACTATTCATTATTTCAAATAAGGATATGTCTTAGCTCTTAAGTATTAATAGAGACTTTATGTGTGTTTCATGAATTGCAGGGACTGTTTTTCCTTTGGGTTCTAGAGCATTTTGGATAAAGAGAAAAAGTAGTCTTAGGTATTGGTGTTCAGTTAGTAACTCAGGTCAAAACCAAAGGTTTTTGTCTCCATTGTATGAGATTGTTACTATTTTCTGTTCACCAGCAGAAGAAAGACCAGTAGTAGACAATACCAACCATTTTTAAATCAAGAGATATAACCAAATATGTATTAAATTGTTTATTTTATCTGTTATGAAATAATACCAGGAAATATAAGTCTATTGAACTCAGCATTTAAGATATGATTATGAGCTACAACATTTCCTCCAATGTATTATTCCCAGGAATAGGGACTTTTACTTCATTTTACTATGGGATGTTTTTTGGTATACTCAAACAAATCTGGGTTTGATGAATTATTTAGTAAGTGCTGGACAACCAAGCTAGTACCTCCACACACAAAGCAACTATGATTTAAATAAATGTATTTTTGATAAATGAATTCTGCCTGAATGATTTATCAACCTAATATGGATTTGCCCCACAATTGTGCAGCACTAGTCTGGTTTTGTATCTGAACCTTTTATTGCAGGCTGGGAAAAATGAAGGCAAAAGCATAAGTTATTTCAAATTGGTGGTTAGGAGAGAATTACTTTTGTGTAAGTTGACAGTGTGTGACTCAAGTAACAGAAAATAAAGAAAAAGCAATAAAGACACAAAAACTCTACTTAAATCTGCATCTATGGAAATAATCTGTGTCTTTTGAATAAAGTGAAAAAAATCCCATTAGATTTAAGTGAACTTACTTGACTCTAAACCAAAATGTGAGTCTCCTATCATCAACTTTTTTTTTCTAAGGGACCACCCTGCTTATGTTTCATCAAGTAAGCATTAAGCAGAGTTAAAAAATAAAAAACATCTTTGGTATAGTTTGAATGGGTAGAGATACTATAGCTAAGAAGCATACTGAGCATATCCCTACAATCAGCTTCAGAAAGATAAAATTGCAGAGGTTTATAAGCTTTAAGATAACTAATTAGCTCATAGGTCTCTGGGTATATGAAATGATGGGGTTAATTATATCAACTTGGAACCATATCAGAACTTCATCAACATATATTGTTACATGATTTTAGCCTATGTCAAAGATAAACATACCCAGACATAGCTGAAGTGGTGAAAACGGATTTCATGCAGTAGGGGAAAGAGAAGCTTCATTAGATTTGTGCAGACGTGACTGGGTATTTTAAAAAAGGAACAAAAGAAGGGAGTGGAGGACAAGCAGAGACTCAAGGAGAGTCAGTTAAGTGAGAAATTACAAAGAGTTGGTCGGAGTATGTGTAATTCTGCTAACTGGCAATTATCAACTTTAAGATCCTATTCTCCCACTGAGACTAGAAACAGAGGCTTTATCCTTCCTGATGATTCTATTTCAAAGGAATGGCTTTCAGTTCCTTGAGACACTCCTGAGTTGTAAGAGATACATGTATATCTCAGAGACCAAGGAAGTATTTATAATCCTAAGATCTTCCATAGTAAATATTCTAAGAAATTGAGATCAAGGGCCTATTGCCAGGTGTTGCTGAGAATAAACAATAGGTTGTCCTGGCAGTGTTGAGGTTTATCAGGCAGGCATTTTAATGGGAGGCCACAGTCATACTAGGGACATGAGCTTATGCTGCAAGAAACCATTCTAGGATTTGGCCCTCTCTTAGTAAATTGGTTTGGACAGAGATATTATTTGATATTATGTGCCAAGGGTTCTGAAGTTCACACACAGCTAAGGAAGTAACAGGCACAGGCTTCTTAAGGCAGAACACCAAGATCAGTTTGGAATCCTAAATACATAATGATGCAAAATATAGGATACACACTCATTTATTCATTTAATTAAATAGATATTGAAAATATTTCATTTGATACTATGCTAGTTACTTGGGTTACAGTGGTAAATGATAAAGAACTGTTTCATGTACATATTGAATTTTAATCTAATGGGTGAAACTAGTATTAAAGCATTAATGGTACATATAATAAATATTGTGCTTCCAAAAATAGAAACAACTAGAAATTATGTATTTCCCAATGGAAGTACATAAGATCAGTTACAATATACTTCTTGCCAAAAACTGAATGTGGATCTGAAAAAGCCTCTAAAACTAAGCCTCTAAACTTCCCCTAAATATAGGAGAAGATAATATAGGGAAAATGTTAGCATGTTAAACAACACCACGAGGATGTATTCAGCAACATTCAGACTGCAGAAGACTTTACAGAGCAAATAAACTAAATTTATTTAACAATTAATGACAAAAATAGTATAGGGAATCAATATATTAAAAGAGTCTCCATAGATGTATGGACATTATCTTGATTCTGATTCAAACAAAGTGGGATGTGGTGGGCGCTGAGTACACATTTGATTCTACTAAGAAAATATTGAGTATTCATAATTTTAGATTTAAAAATAATTTCTGTGGTATTTTAAAAGATATCTATAAATGAGAGGTTCATGCAGACATTTATTAATGAAATATGATGTCTAGCATTTATTTCAAAATATTCTGGGATAATTATGCTAATCTCTTCTTAGTTCCAGTGTGGATGGAAAATAGACCATGAAAGAGAGGCACTTGCAAAAAGAAGCTGAATATATAGGTGGGGATTTAAAAGCCTTACTAAGGATGTTGGGCATACTTATAAAAAATGGGAAGTTACCAAAAAATTTTAAGCAAAGTGACAAAGTTAGAGTTAGCTTTGTGGAAAAAAAAAAAAAAGTCAATCTCCTAAGAATGAATTGGAAGAAGGCACAAATGAAGAGGCTATGCAACTCTCTACTGAAGAGGTAAGCGATAGCAGTGACAGCAATACAGATATAATAAACTGAGTAGATTAAAAAGATACCTATGTGGTAAAATCATCAGTAATTTGCAGTGCACTAGATACAGAAAACTGTGTAGAAAGAGATAGCAAGGATAACTCATATGATTCTAATTCACACAATTTAATGTTTGGTATCATTCACCAGACTGTTGAAGAGGGCATGTTTAAGGGGTATTAAGGTCAGTTCTGGACTTAAATTTGAGGTCCTTTTGTAACACCCAAGAGGCTAAGTAAATAGTTTTGTGTAACATTCTATAACTTAGAAAAGGGATTTTGACTGGAAAAATGATTTTAAGAGTCTCAAGAAGATGAGAAAACATAGAAAAACTAATGAATATAAAGTGGGCCTTGGTTTAAACTCTGATAAATACCAGAATTTAAGGTCCAAGTAGAGGACTTTTCTTCCAGGGAAGGTCACTGAAATCATTGAGGATTCAATATACAGAAAATATAAAATGAGTAACATAAAAATCTTAATTAAAAAAAAGATGACAATGAAAGAAACAGACTAAATGAATGCAATTCTAGAGAGATCCTTTCAAAGACAACTGAAAGTTTCTTGCTGATTTCTTCCCTGAAGCATTTGCTGATCCTATGTACGGAATGAAATCAGATCTGGCCCAAGAAAATATAGAATACTGGGTGAATAATAAACCAGCAAATCTTTGGTTGTCATGTGTGCCTGAGGTGACAATATAGAATCTTGAGAAACCTGAGTCAACAACCAGTTTCTTCATTCTTCTACTGTGGGTCTGTGCATGGACACTGTAGGACCACATTAAAAGTAGATTAAAATCTCCTATAATATTACCAAACTTCATAGGAAAATTCTCACTATGAAGATGTCTGCTTCAGACATGCATCTAATATTATCATTCAGATATTTGCCAGTGTTGAAGCAACAAGATTGTGTGAAAATAAGAGCTAATGTCAAAATGTCAGAAGAGTATAACTGAAACTCCTTCAATCTTTCAAGAATAAGAAGACTAAGCATCATTAGATTAACAGCCAAAAGGATAGGAAAAATGTGTATAAAAAACATTGTCCAGAGATATATGAAATCTTAGTACAGTTGGTATATCCCATATTGATTGGGGAGAGCTGACCCTCATTTTATCTTAAAAAAAAAAAAAAGAGAGGGGGACTATCTCTGGAAAGAAACATCACTGGAGCCTCTACACTTCTATTATGCATCATGTCTGCCATAATATTTTTTAATTTATTGGATGTGCAGAGGCAGAAATCATGTGACATTATAGAAATGAAGAAAAAAAACATACAATAGAAGTAGACTCCCAGATGACCCAGATATTGGAATTAGCATATGAGGAATTTAATATGACTGTGACTAATATGTGAAGAAAATAGAGAATGATTGGATCAAGTGAATAAAAGATGGCAGTTTTCAATAGAGAATCAATATCCATAAAGAATTAAATGAATGTTTTAGAACTGAAAAAAAAAATTGGAAAATAAAACTCATTAGCTAGGTTCAATAGAAAATAGAATACAGGATATGTAAAGTTGAAGTTAGGTTAACATAAAATTTCCAAACTGAAACACAGAAAAAAAATAATAAGAAGAAAATAATGAAAAAAGGTGTAAGAAGCATGGAGAACAAATGAATAAAAAGGTTACATCAGTATAGATTTTACATAATTGAAAAGATATACAAAGGATAGTATGAAAAGCTTTGTGCCAGTGAAGTTGACACTTTATATAAAATGGTCAAATTTCTTTTTTCTAAGTTTCTTTTTTATTTATTTGAGAGAGAGAGAGAGAGAGAGAGAGAAATTGTGGGAAAGCACAGAGGAAGAAGCAGACTCCTCACTGAGCAGGGAGCCCGATTTGGGGCTCAATCCCAGGACCCAGAGATCATGACCTGAGCTGAAGGCAGATGCTTAATGACTGAGGCACCCAGCTGCCCCTAAAATGGTCAAATTATTTAAGGAACAAAATTTGTCAACATTATGAAGAACTTTTTCAGAAGTGAATACTCTATGTCTGTGAAGGAACTTAAATTTATAATTAAAAAACTTAAAACATCAGCAGCAATGACAATAAAAGCAACAACAGCAAAGCCAAAAACACCTAAACAAGATGGATTCACAGGACAATTTTTATCAATATTTAAAGAAGAAACAATACCAACTTTACACTTATTCTTTCTTGAATAGAAAAAGAGTACTTCTCAACTAATCTTTGAGATCAACACACTATTGATTTAAAAATCTGGCATGTTATGAAAATGGCACTTTAAAGCCAGTATATTCTATAAATACACATGCAAAAATGCTCAATTAAACAATACTAATCAATAGTAAGCCATTATGATCAAGTAGTTTTTATTCCAGGTATTTAAGATTGTTTTCCCATTTGAAAAATCAACCAGTTTAACTAATTATATTAATAAGATTAAATACAAAATGTATAATCATCACAGAAAAATAAAAAAAAATTACTTGTTGAAAATTAGTACTCATTCATGTGAAAATTATGTGAAAATACTAAGAATAGAGAAAACTTCCTTCATATGATAAAGGGAAACTACAAAAGAAAATATAGGAAAGACTTTTTTCTCTACCAAAACACTAAAGGTAATCTTAGAAGCTACTATTTAAGTTGTTTCAGAGTTGATTTCATACATAAAATGACATGTAAAGGATTACAATTAAGAAGTATGAGAAATCCCATTGGGAAGAAGGGTGAAGTAACTCTAAAACATAGACCTTTCACATTCCATGATGAGTGTAGCTGCAAATACACTTCTTAAAATAGTTTAAAAGCCCAATAACAGGGATGAAGAACAAAATTGTATCAGAAAATAATTTTCCAAAGATGGTAGGCATCAATTTTCTCACAACCAGAAAAAGAGATGTGGAATTATCTCCATAATAACAGCTATTAAGTTATTCCAGCATAATATTATTAACAAAAGACATGTATCAGGCAGGAAATATGGCCTTTCCTAAAATTTATTTCAATAAGACATTGACCTAACACTTCTCACATGTAATATAGATGAGACTAGAGTACAGATTACAGTGTTGGTTGCCTAGAGCTCAAGAGAAAAAATAACTGTGACTGGTAATTACTCAAGCCTTCATGGGGAAAGATCCCAAGTCTAATTTCATTTTTTTAATATAATATACATTATTAAAACCATATTTATAAGAGCCAGCTGACATTTTCATGTCTTTGATTTTGGGGAATTTTTTTCCAAAAATTTTTGCTGTTCTCTTTCACATTAATTTTGGCAATTAAATATAAGATGTTTTGATTTTAAGTTCTGTCTGCCTCAAAGCAGGAAACATAGAGGCTTCACTGCCTATGTTTTTCTCCTCAAGGGAAATAACTGCCCAAAGTAAATTATGAAAGGGAGTAGTAGTTAATTACCATAGACTAGAGAGAGACTAGACTTCTTACATAGCCTGGTTGGTCACCTGTGCCCACAAGATCCAGCATAAAGAATCTTCCTATTGTGGTGGCCGAATTTGTGATAGAGTTGACTGTCACGACCTCCCTCTGGGTCTCTCTGCTTCCATTCTTGCTCATTGTAGTCCATTATCCACTCAAGAGTTGGGATGAGTTTTTAAAACAAATCAATTGTATTTGTAATAGCCAAAAGCTGAAAAAAATCTCAGGTGTCCTTTAATGGATAAATGGTTAAACAAATGTGGTACATCTATACCATGGAATAAAGTAAAAAAGAATGCACCATTGATAAATGTAACAATGTGGGTGTATCTCCAGAGAATTGTGATGAGTAAAAAAATGCCAATGTAACCAAAATGTTTATATACTATATGATTCCATTTTTATAACATGCTTAAAATGACAACATGATAAAAATAGAGAACAAATTCGTGGTTGATGGTTTTTTTTTTTTTAAGATTTTTTTTTATTTATTTATTTGAGACAGAGAGAATGAGAGAGACAGAGAGCACACGAGAGGGGGGAGGGTCAGAGGGAGAAGCAGGCTCCCTGCCAAGCAGGGAGCCCGATGCGGAACTCGATCCCGGGACTCCAGGATCATGACCTGAGCCGAAGGCAGTCGCTTAACCAACTGAGCCACCCAGGCGCCCCTGTGGTTGATGGGTTTTAAGGAAAAGGTAAAAGTGGAAGGAAAGTGGGTGTGGCTATAAAAGGGCAATATGAGGGATTCTTGTGGTGCTGGAAATGTTCTATACCTTCACTGTCTCAAAATCAATATGCTGGTATGGTTTTGCAGGGTGTTACCATTGGAAAAATTAAGTAAAGTGTGCTTAAGAACTCTGGTATTATTTCTCACTAATGAATATGAATATTCAATTTCCTCAAAATAAAATGGTTAAATAAAATAGCACATTTAAATTTAAATGTAAAAGGAATCATGGGGTGAAATATAAAAAAGGCAGAACTACAAAAATATCAACTAAAATTATCTATGGAGATGTCAAAATCCTTTATTTAAATATATAGGGATTTATACATATATTTGATTAAAAGTCATTCTCTCTAAGCTCTAAGAACTCTGGTGTGTGGGACAGAGCTGACATCTAGGGACTCTCCCCAGAGTGCATACATAGAGATGTGAAGCCAGAAAATATCCTCATCACAAAACATTCAGTGATTAAGCTCTGTGACTTTGGATTTGCTCGGCTTTTGACTGGACTGAGTGACTACTACACAGACTACGTGGCCACCAGGTGGTACCGCTCCCCAGCACTCTTGGGGGGGGACACGCAGTACGGTACCCCAGTAGATGTTTGGGCAGTTTGCTGTGTCTTTGCTGAGCTGCTGTCAGGGGTGCCTCTGTGGCCAGGAAAATCAGATGTAGATCAGCTCTGTCTAATCAGGAAGACCTTGGGAGATCTCATTCCTAGGCACCAACAAGTATTTAGCACAAATCAGGACTTCAGTGGGGTGAAAATTCCAGACAGTGAAGATATGGAACCACTGGAATTAAAATTTCCAAACATCTCTTATCCTGCCCTGGGGCTCTTAAAGGGCTGTCTCCACATGAATCCTGCTGAGAGACTGACATGTGAACAGCTGTTACAGCATCCGTATTTTGACAGCATCAGAGAAATGGGGGCTTCGGCCAAAGAGCTTGACCGACCGGTAAGGAAGACCCTGAGACAGAGCCGAAAGCACCTGCCTGGGTTGCAGGGCCTACCTCAGCTGACCAGCAGTGGCTTCCTTCCAGCTTTGGATAATAAGAAGTACTACTGGAATATGAAGAAACTGAACTACCAATTTCCAAACATTTAAGGAGCTTGGAGATGGATGATGAAAAAGGAGTTAATAATTTGGAGAAAATGAAATGTATATGTTTGCTTGAAAATAATCATGATGTTGAAAGAACATCAGGAGAATACATAAGTAATAAATGGGGGGGGAGGGGGTGGGGGGGAGGAGGGAGGCCACCTGGCAGAACAGAAAGGGAAATTCCAGAGGCAGCCTTCCAGGCTTCACATGGTTATCAGAACAGAAAGGAAATACTTGTTTGGATTTTCACTTGTATTTTTGTTGTATCTAAGCAACTGAGCTAAAGGACAGAAATAAAAACTGTACTTACTACCCCCCCAAAACAAAACAAAACAAAACAAGAAAACAAAAAGAAAATTTTGAATTACATGTCATCTGATGGATGATGTGTCTCAGAAGTGTTTATCCTTACATACAAAGATGAATGGAAGCTCATATAGAAGCTAGAAAACTTTAACTTTCCTGTGTGCCTATATAAACTCCTTACTACACTATTATGGAACATGTGAATTAAAGATGGATCGTGTAAGACAGGGAGAGGTTCTAAGGGATTCTTAGCAAAATTCCAAAGTAGGTGGAACTTTTTTTTTTAAGGTTTTATTTATTTATTTGACACAGAGAGAGAGAGAACACAAGCAGGGGGAGCAGCAGGCAGAGGGAGAGGGGGAAGCAGACTCCCCTCTGAGCAAGGAGCCCAATGCAGGGCTCTATCCTAGGACCCCAGGATCATGACCTGAGCCAAAGACAAACACGTAACCAACTGAGCCACCCAGGGGCCCCAGTAGGTGGCACTTTAATCAGATAATACAAATTCCAATCAGCACTACCATTTTAATGAATTTAATAAGAATTATACTTTACATTGGAAATGTTTCATCTACTCATGAATGTCTCTGAACTACAGCAAAAAGAGTGGTGGTACCATACATAGTCATGGGGGATGGGATTCCTCAGCCATATAGGATGTGATCCCTTTTGGATTTGTAACAATTGGCCATTTTAAAATGATCAGTTAAGAGGATATAAGCTACATATGTGAATTACAAGTCAGGTTGCAGCTCTTCAGCTCTCAGAAATCTTTAATTGCTGCAACTTTAAAAAGAGACTTTTTACCTCAGCACTTTGTTACCCTTAATACTGTCTTAGTTGTGCTCACGTGGGCTACTTTTAAAATTTCTCAGTGTCTCCATAGATAAGTGTAACAGAATAGAAAACCCAGAAATGAACCCACAACTCTATGGTCAACTAATCTTCAACAAAGGAGGAAAGAATATCCAGTGGAAAAAGACAGTCTCTTCAATAAATGGTGTTGGGGAAACTAGACAGCAACATGCAAAAGAATGAAATTGGGCCACTTTCTTACACCATAAAAATAAATTCAAAATGGATTAAAAACCTAAATGTGAGAACTGAAACCATAATAATCTTGGGAGAGTACACAAGCTGTAGCAACTTCTTTCTAGATATGTCTCCTGAGATGAGGGAAACAAAAGCAAAAATAAACTGTTGGGACTACATCAAAAAAAAAGCTTCTGCACAGTGAAGGAAACAATCAGCAAAACTAAAAGGCAGGGGGCGGAGCAAGATGGCAGAGGAGTAGGAGACCTGGATTTTGTCTGGTCCCAGGAATTCAGCTGGATAGGGATCAAACTATTCTGAACACCTATGAACTCAACAGGAGATCGAAGAAAAGAATAGCAACAACTCTCTGAACAGAAAAGTGGCCACTTTCTGGAAGGTAGGACATGTGGAGAAGTGAATCCAAGGCGATATTCGGGAGGATAGATGGCGCAGGAGGGAGCCTCCATCGGCTGCTTCTGGCAAGTGATAGAGCCGCAGAGCAAGAAATTGGAACTTTTAGAAGTCTGCTCCGCTGAGGGATGTCACTCCAGTGGCTAAGCGGGGGGTGGAACCCTCATGGGACAGTGTGGTATCAGGACCCTCGGGGTCACAGAAAGACCGGGGGTGCCTGAGTGCCGCAGAGCTCCCAGGTATCAGAGCAGGGAAGCCGGCTGCAGAGACAGAGCCCAGGAGCGGGCTCTAAGCTCGGGGTTGCCATAAACTGTGATCCCTGGCACAGTCGGCCCACTGCACCACCAGCAGGGACCCAAAAAACAGCAGATGCGGGGAGACCCCCCATCTTCCCCCGGGAGGAGTGGTGCAGGAGCGCACTGCAGGGATCTGCTGGGTTTGGAGACTCCACACAGGGTCATGTGCCAGAGATAGAAATGCTCAGGCACAGGCCGGGTGAGCACGGAGTGTTGCCAGAGACCGGGGAAACGGGAGTGATTGACTGCTTTTCTCTGGGGGTGCACTGAGGAGCGGGGCCCCGAGTTCTGAGCTCCTCCAGGGCGGACATTGGGAGGCCACCATCTCACTCTCGTCCTCCAAAGCTGTACGGAAAGCTTGCAGGGAACAAAAGCTCCCGAGAGCAAACCCAAGCAGATTACTTAGCCCGGACCAACAAGGGCAGGGCAATTCCGCCTCCGGCAAAGACATTTGGGAACCACGGCAACAGGTCCCTCCCCCAGAAGATCAGCAAGAA
>NC_138374.1:18920463-18952696 GCF_054177405.1 Leptonychotes weddellii | reverse complement strand
GTGTAAAACTGTTGAATCACAGACCTGTACCTCTGAAACAATAATATATTATATGTTAAAAAAAAAAAAAGAAGAAGGTAGTAGGAAGGGAAAAACAAAAGGGGGGAAATCGGAGGGGGAGATGAACCATGAGAGACTATGGACTCTGAGAAACAAACTGAGGGTTCTGGTGTGGGGAATGGGTTAGCCTCATGATGGGTATTAAAGAGGGCACATACTGAATGGAGCACTCGGTGTTATACGCAAACAATGAATCATGGAACACTACATCAAAAACTAATGATGTAATGTATGGTGATTAACATAATAAAATTAAAAAAAAAAGTCATTTGGGGGGAATTGACACAGTAGACAAAAACAATTTCACTGAATGACACAAACAATTACTCCAGAATAATTTGTTTAAGGAATCTTATCTCTAAGAATGCTGCGGTTGCTGTTGGATAGGAGCCTTCCCTAGAAGGAAAATGGAATGATGAACAGAGATATGCAAGAGAAAAAGTCTGATGACATAATCTGAACTTTTGGACCTACATATGCCTGAAGTTAAATCCACCCGTTGCCCAATATAGAAATGTGCCTTTTACTGCCACACATACATCCAGTCAATACGTGTCAACTACACCTCTGAAATATCTCTTGGCTCTATATTTTTGTCTTTTTTCTCATTTCTACTTATCAATTCAGGGTCCTTTTACTTTCACCTAGTTATTTCAACAGTCCCAAATTTCCAGTCTTTTCTTCCTCTTCCAAATCCATTCTCCAAACTCTCATAAATCATCTTTCTATATCACAAAATATGATTTAGTTGTTGATGGTACAGGGTTCCCTATTGCCCACTGAAGTGATTTTTTAAAGGCTGGGCCTTTTAATTGAGCTATGGAAGGAGCAGACTCATTTTTTCTGCTGGATATGAATCTTTGGGCATGCCTGGCAGCCAATTTGTGACAAAGAGGATAAAATGTTCCACATAGTTAACCCAGAGAAAATGTTAACTGAGTTAACACTGAAAAGTGGAGAGGGAGAAAAAAACAGACCCAGAAAACATCTTTTGAGACCCCATATCCAGTTGTTCACAAACTCATCCCAAATACTATGCCGGAGTTGGTCTGAGGAGAAACTGTGGATTCTGATTTTTAAAAGCACACAGGTAATTGTCAAATAGGTGTTCTACAGATAACTCTTTAGATAATTGTGACAGACTCTGCTGCCTGTGACTAACTCCTGACTCACAATTCTCCACCATCCTGTCTTTTTTTGTTAACTAAACATTTCATCTCACTTAAAACCAAATTAATCTGAATTGTGAAATTTCTGAACTAAACTCTTTACCATACAATTTACTTGTCCTGTATACCTGAATGTATGCCCGATATGTTGTGTAGTATTTTAAAACATTATTCATGACACATCAGTTCTTGAAAAAGTGAGTTCTGTTATCTTACACAGAAGTGAATGTAAATTTGTGTCTCCTTTCTTTGAAATGATGACTTAAAATGTGCTAAATTCATTTTAGGTACTAAATTCAAATTAACATGGAAGGTTCTGTTCTTTTTTTAATTTCCTCTTTGAAATCTTTGGTGAATATTTGAATATTTCCATATTCAAAAATATTCAAGAACTCATTGAAACAATCTTTTCTGTTATATATGTATTACACTTCAGCTAAAAGTAATACAATCTGACATCAAAGTGTTAATCAAAGAAAAAAAGGTGAAAAAAATGTACCAAAAAAGCAGAATTGTACAGCTGAAGTGAACTCTCTAGATATGAACACAAAGAAGACAAGACTCAGTGAATGACAGACTGATTTAGAGATAGAACAATCTGTGGACCACATGAGTTTTCATATATGGAGGAAATAAGAAACGTTAGAGAAAGAAAGTGGGAAGAGAAATACCTATGTGAAATCAAAAATCTATAGATAACAAGATCTGAGCTGTTAACTGGAATGAAAGACTGAGGTTTAAAACCTAGGGTTTATCTCCCCTGAATTATATTTTAACAACTTCCACTTCTTGGATGAGGACAGAAAATGTAGTTGGAGCAGGGAATGACAACAGACCAGGAGATAAGCTGATGCCACCGTATTTCTTCTATTTCTTTTTCTTAATAAGCTATGCTAGCTTTTTTTGCTTCTCCAACTCCCCAATTTCCCTCACAAAACTGCACTGTGTGGTTCTTTGACCATAATATATATGATGATTAATTAACCTACTGTGAGTTCAAATCTGAGCTCTGCTATCCCACACTGGGATAACCTTGAGTAAATTACTGCACCCCATTGAGACTTGGTTTCCTCATATGTACAATAAATATTTTAATAGCATTCCACTTGCAAATTTATTGTGAGGATTAAATTAATGTTACTTCGTATGCAAACACATGTAAAACCATGCCCTCTTTGGATTAACTATTCTATTAATATTGGCCATTTATATGAATTGGACATCCTGATGTGCTTTTAATTCTTGAAACTTCAAATTTCAGCCGATTATAGTTTCTTTGGGCTTTAAAATGCTCTACTTCTTCACCAGGTTCATTACCTTAGGGAATGTCTTTACTCCTTCCTCCTCCTCCTTTTTATTCTCTACTTAGTGATTTCTCCTCTACTTATCATGGCTATGTTTTTCCTGACCTTGACTTTAAAGACAGTTATTTCATTGTTCAGCCCGATATGCCCAGAGAGGAGTTCAACTCTTAAAAGAATTGATCTACCCATTATCTACATTCTAAAATTAATAAGTATATTGTTCCCCCACTCAGGGATGACTGCCAGAAAGCAGTAGTGACAAAGACTTGTAGTTGCAATATTGCTGTGAAGTTCAGATAATTTTGAAGAGATTTAGTTGAGTGAAGAACAGAGCTGCTGAGCTTAGGCAAAAGAGGAAATAGCTTTAAGAAATTATTGAGACTTCAAGATGTAATTTCATATGTCTTGGCTGGGTGAATTTTTTCTGTTCTCTGTGAGGTGGGGTAAGAATAATAGGTAAACTTTTGGGAGTGTTTCAAGCAAAGTCCTTCCCTAAATTGTTCTAGCAGTCTCAAAACTTGTTTTCTGGGAAAAGTGTAGCTTTTTAAAAGACTCTTTATTCCCATAAGGGCCCCTCTTTTCACATATTTTTCATAACTTTCATCTGCCTAGAATAATAGTTATTCTTTGGATTGGCAAGGCTGACATTTTGACCACTTTATCTCATTCTTGGGGCTGCCATTTTTGTTTTTCATTAAGACAGGGGAAAATAGACCCCCAACTTCATAAACAACTAGTCAGAATCTGACTCCAGAATTGAAGGCATCTCCCAGTGGGATGCCTCAGTGACTCAGCCTAAGATAGGGAGCTCCTTAGAACTTTTTCTATTTTCTCAAGATACTTAATAATACATCACTGTGACAATGAAGAAGCAGCAAGTTGAACTACTCTGAGTTATCAAGGAGAATACACTTCAGGTTAGGGAATTAAGAATCAGTTTGTTTGCATCATTTTGTGATTTCAACTGATCCATTCTTCTCTATCATCATTCAATTTAAGCTGCAATTTAATAGATTTAAAATTAGTTACTAAAATATACTTCTAGAAGCACCCTCACTGGCCATGAATTGGATTTGAGGTGATGTTTCTTTGCTTCCTTTCACTTATTGAAGTTCCATGCTTGGCAGAGAAATACTGATTAGCAATCATACTTTCCCCAATGCTTGGGCAAAGAGGGATGGTAACAGAACTTAAAGTCAATCAAGGATATCAAATGTCACAGAGTAATGTATGAATAAAGTATTTTTATTTTACATACAGAGTTTTAAAATATTTAGCTTATATGTTGTTGATGCAGTATGAATAAGACATTTACTAATATTCAGTTCTGCCCCAAACCTCAGAAGATGGATTAGGGAGACCAGAGCTGAACTATAGTGCTAATTACTTCAACTTAGCTCTTTGCTGCTTTACTGTATAGTAGTGAAGATGAAAAGGATGAGAAGATTTATAGACAAAATTCAGGGTTTTTGTTGTTCTTCTAGTATAAAGGCCCAAGTAAAGAGAAGGAAAATTACTGCAATGCTAGAGAGCTTAAAAATCCAAAGAATCACAACAGCTAACAAGTCACTAACAATTATTAAGTTTTCTGCACTGTGCTGAGGACATTAAAATATCCAAAACTTCATTTTCGAAGAGTGTAAAATCTATAGGGGAAGATAAACTTACTGTGAAACAATTAGGATTCAGAAGAGGGTGCAATGACATCGAAGGCTGGGATATTTAAAAGTATTTGGAAGGGTTTGTCTACCAAAATCATATTAAATCAGGTAAGTAAAGTCAAAGTCAAAACTCAAAGTTTGTTCATGTGAAGAAACTGCATATTCATGAAAGGTACACGTTAAAATGGCAAGTAGTTACAATAAATGTAATGCCAACTCTCAGGCGTCAATACACCTTAACTCTAATTCTGAAGGGGCCTCTGGAAAGGGGTAATTAATGTGTTAATTGCTATTTAGTGAGGGTAAGCATGTGCTGTGCTTGGTACTAGATCAATCTGTGTTAAGTATAAGGATCCACAGATAGTCAACTATCCAATAAGAAAGTCCTATACTTTCATTGCTCTGAACATTTGCCTATGTGAGCTACTTCACCAGGAATGCTTCTCACCACCCAACAAAATACTTTTTAATCTTTCAATGGCTAGTTCAAATTCTTTATCCAGAAAATTTTCTCAAGTGTTGTACTCTTCATTGTTCATTCACTTTCCTGTGATCATCTTTCTTCCCCAAACTAAGTCACATGTTTCGAGAGAAAGAGAAAATGTGTGGCAGAGATATTGTTAAGTATTCATCAAACCATCTAACTTACCTCCTGGATACACATAAAGACTACATTGAAGCACCCTGTGACTAAGTAAGGCAATATGACTAATTTTGGTCAGCATAATGTGGATGGATATAATATGTACTATTTTCAAACTTGGCTTCAAGTTTTAAACCATGTCTTATTGTTCTGTCAATTCTCCTTTAAAAAAAAAGATTTTATTTATTTATCAGAGAGAGAGAGATCACAAGCAGGGGGGAGGGGTAGAGGGAGAGGCAGACTCCCGCTGAGCAGGGAACCCAATGTGGGACTCGATTCCAGGACCCTGGGATCATGACCTGAGCTGAAGGCAGACACTTAATCAACTGAGCCCCCCAGGCACCCTGTCAATTCTCCTTTTGTCATAGCCATGGAATCTCCGGGTAATGACCCAGATAGGAGGAGCCTGGATCCCTTAGTTAATAAATGGGGACATGATTCCCAGAAGAAACACCCAACCAGCAACTTCCACACTGGATTTTGAATGAGTGAAAAATAAACTCCTATTGTATAAAGCTACTGAAATTTGTTTTGTATGTATTTTATGGAAACTAGCATTAATTACCCTGAATATCTAGAAATTACAAGACTTATTTTATGTAGGTTTTACACTAGACATATGAGATTCAATAAAGAGAATTTTAATAGAGATTAAAAGTGTTTTAAGAAACTTCATAAAAAGCATGAAACTTAAAATGGCATAAAGTATTAGTTATGCTTCTGTATTGGAAGAAGAATAGACATAATAACGAGGATACATACCATTAACACTATCATGGTGAAGAAATTTAGTAACATATCATTAAAAATGTAATTAAAGAAACCAGGTATTTTTAGACTACAGGTTGAGAGATTAGTGAAAAAATAGAGAGGACATAGTAGCTCTCTGTCTGGTAGACCCTAAGCTATTAGTCAGGAATCACAGGAGTTGGTTTTTGGTTTGGTAGAAGCCTTATTTTCAGAAATCAAAATTGTCGGGCGCCTGGGTGGCTCAGTTGGTTAAGCGACTGCCTTCGGCTCAGGTCATGATCCTGGAGTCCCGGGATCGAGTCCCACATCGGGCTCCCTGCTTGGCAGGGGGTCTGCTTCTCCCTCTCCCACTCCCCGTTTGTGTTCCCTCTCTCGCTGTGTCTTTCTCTGTCAAATAAATAAATAAAATCTTTAAAAAAAAAAAAAAAGAAATCAAAATTGTCTAGGTCAAAAATGACCATACTACTCTAGTCAGTAATGATTTTCCTATATTGGAAGCATTCAAGCGTAGGTCAGCACTGATGGGATGTTTTAGACAGATTTAGGTACTATTACCACCACCACCACCATTTTAGAAGCTGTCTATATTGGGGAATGTAATAATATTGAACATAACTTTTATGAGACAAAAACCACAGAAAACTCTACCGCCATTTTCATCTTCAACTTTCCGTTCCCAGTCAGCCTTGCCCTTTTGTTACAGAAGTTCTAACTGTCATTCACAGTAATGGCAGTAACCTCTACAGATGCATGACTATGGAAGGAAAGAAACAATTCTCTCAGGAATCTATAAATTACTGGTCTGAGGAATCCCGTGACCTACCTCCTGGGAGGAAAAACAATATTGTCATATGTATGATAGTACTTACATACTACTCTTTGGGATAATATTTTCCCCTTTTCAGTTGTTTCAAATTCCACAATGGTGGTGGGGAGTCTAGTACTACAATATATACACACTTGCTAATGTCTTCTCTATTGGTTACTAAAAGCCACTTGTGAACGAAAACTCATTTTCTTTTTCTGCAGCTCCTCATTCGTAAACCACTCCAAATCTACCCATGAAATGACCAGTGCCCAAATTTAAGCACTGTAGCTTATTCTCTTTCATTACTACCTGGTTATTTTCCATTTATCTTCACTTACAAATTCTGACACAGATGTTTGTATTGCACAGTTATAACTACATTTCAAGTCTTAAGACTGACCTTCTTCTTTGTTAGAGGGGAAGAAAATACCATAGTCTGAGAGCACAGGTCTCCTTGATCTAATAAGCAGGGTTTCATTTCTATTCTTGAGTTCTTTTCCTACTTAACTATTTTATTGTCTCTGCTTACACAGAACAGATCAATTTCCAAAAACTATAATGTTGCTCTATTTAGTTTAACTCCATTAATGTCATATTTACACAGCATAGGTTTATCTAAATATATCAGTGTATAATCTTTTAAAGACTCCCTGCTTTTTCTTTCAAGTCTGACTAATCTCAGAATGAACTAAGGATCATAGCAGGAAAATGTCAATCTTTCCATTTTGATTACAAAATATGTATCATTGAGGAAAGATATGGCTTGACAATCTATAAATCTTTTTAAATACAGTGAATTGAAAAGGCTAATAGGAAGAACAGCCAGGAGAGCAGTGAGTTTATTGGTTATTTGTAAGTTATCTATACATTTATGTTGCTAACTCTCTCTGCTATTGCATTGTTAATTTGAACTAGCCTCTTTTGTCTTTGTTGAAATGAGACTAGTGAAAGATAATGGATTTGAATTTCAAGTTCTTCTTCATGATTCAAAAAAAAAAAAAAGTCTTTCTTCAGTTACTAATTGCAGTTACATTTCACAGTATAACCACGAACAGAAATCTTACTACTATATATGTATATAAATTTTTCCCACTGTGAACATCAGTCTCTTTATGATTTGCCTTAAATGAGAGTATAGTGATGTTATCATTAAAGTGGGTGGGAATATCTATTACTTAATAATTCCATAACTTTGGGAAACCACTTAGCATTTCTAAATCTTAATTTCCACATCTATAAATTTAGAATAACAATACATTTGCTATGATGATTAAATGAGATTATACATGCTTAGGTTTGCAACTTAAAACTCAGGAATTTGTGTCTTCTATAGGCAAGTAATGGGAGCCATAAAAGGATGTTATTCAAGATGGTGCTACAAAGAGAGCTTTGTTTTAAGAAAATTGATCTAGCAGTTAGTACAAAGTTAAAGAGGAAAAAGTTGAGAGATGTGGAGATGATGCATCTAGGGCAGGTTCAGTGGCATTGGAAGAACAGATATAAATGTGAGAAAATTGTGAAGGTAAACCTATGGAAATTCCTGATTAATGAGTATGGAGACCCCAAAATTTAAAATTCCTAGTGGGAACACTGGAATAGGTACAATTACTAGGCATAGTTTAAATAAATAATTTTAGGAAATACTAAGTTGACATCAAAAAAAGACAAGAAATGTTAGGGAATTAATCAGAATGACCAAAGTAGGAGGACAAGATAATATAATTAAGCAAGATCTTAAGAGACCAATGGAAAGAAGTCAAGCAAAATACAAACTAAAAAAGTGTTTGTATTCAGGAAGGCCATAAAAATTTCAAAAAGTAATTATTATATTATTCAACTTAAGTCCAATGATATCTCAACAGAGGTTTTTGTGGAAATTCATAAATTGATTCTAAATATTTAGAAATACACAACACCATGAGCATTTTTTTAAAAAGAAAATTAGAGAAAATAAGACCAAATTTGGAGGACTGACATCAAAATGCCCATTAAGGTAAAGTAAA
This sequence comes from Leptonychotes weddellii, assembly GCF_054177405.1. Classification (NCBI taxonomy): domain Eukaryota; kingdom Metazoa; phylum Chordata; class Mammalia; order Carnivora; family Phocidae; genus Leptonychotes; species Leptonychotes weddellii. The sequence goes on along the minus strand of NC_138374.1, from coordinate 18,944,298 downwards.
TCCTTCTCACAAATGGTGCTGAAATAACTAGATATTCATATGAGAAAAAAATAAACCTTGACTACTACTTCATACTATACACAAAAATTAATTTGAGATGGATTATAGGCCTAAATTTAATGGCTAACACCATAAAGCTTTTAAGAATAAACCAACACAGCAGACCATCTTCATAATTTATAGGTAGGCATTTTCTGTTGCCATAGAAAGCAATAATGTAAAAGAAAAGTACTTGTTAAAATTAAAGAAAAAAACTGACCAAAAAAGTATTAAGAAAAATGAACAATTTAGGAATTTGGAGGAAAATTTCAGAGGAATGTGATAGAAAAGCAAATTTGCAATTATAGTACACAGACTAAATGATAAAATAGCAGCATTCCCAATGACTGGGATAGCACTTTCATGCAAATGGAACTCTATGGGTTCAAATACCCAGGTGTGAGTATCTGAGTTAAGGGATTTTCATTTAGGTTGGCATAGCTGAAGCCTACCATGTCAGTGGGCATGTTTTAAGAAATGAGATAGAATAGGCATGCAGGGCCTGTTGACATACAAATAAGTAAGACCCTATGAAGGAGATGAGGATTTTTTGTAGGATTCTAAACAAGTGAGCTACATGATTTTACTAGCATTTTAGAAAGACCATTCTGCAGCAATGTGGAGAGCAATGCTGACTAAAAAGTGTGAGACTGATAGCAGGGGAAATCATTTAGAGATAGCATTTTAGAAAGACCATTCTGCAGCAATGTGGAGAGCAATGCTGACTAAAAAGTGTGAGACTGATAGCAGGGAAATCATTTAGTGAAATTTGAATTTCAATAATTCATGTGAGGCTTAATAAAGAGCCAAACTAGATATTTATAGTATGAACAAAGAAAGGGATAGGATAGATTTTAGAAGGAAATAGAATAAGTAGGAATTTTAGGATTCTTGGCCAGAAGTTGGGGGAGAATCCTAAGGTTACTTTCTGAGCAGAGAATACTGTTGTTTACTAAGAATCAGATTAGAAAGGTAAAGGCATATTTAGGAAGGATAAATGATTTCAGAGTGAAAGTAAGCACATAATTAAAATGGCAGCCTGTGGTATTTAAGATGGTGTGAATAAATTCAACTGTGGCCGGGGCGGGGGAAGGGGGATGGGCCACAGGGACTACGGGTTAAAGTGGCTCAAAGAGAAGATCCAGTAGAAATAAGGAAGTGGAAATGGTAAAAGGCAAGGAGATTTATTGAAGGCATTTCTTCCTTTTTTTTTCTTTTTTTTTAAAGGAAAAAAGGCAGAAGAGAGGAGGGAAAAAGGACATGGGAGATAAGCTGTATCTTTCCCCTTTAGCACACTCTACTCTACTACTGTATAATAAAATAGCTAATCTCTTGCTATTATTTTATTCTAAATATCAAATTTGAAGGTACTTAGCTCAGTAATTTTCATGGGTCAAGGCATAAAGCACTTATTTTATATCTACAACACATACTTAACTCAGTCATCATTTTACAGAGTACTTCATTAGTCAGAGGGAGAGCAGAAAAGAGTATATTTCCTCTAAAACTTGCAAGGGTGCCAATCTTTTAATAGAAATTAAGTTCAGTCATCTAGTGACATCTTTTAGTAATTCTGTTGTTCAATTCAGAAGATAAATGTTTGCCCATGTATGTACAAGCAATGACTGAGCACAGAATCAAATGCTCAACTGGGTAGAACAGATTCTCCTGCCATGAGAACTCTCCTGAGTCCTAAATTTTTATAAGAAATCCTAAATAGTAAGTGTTCCAAATAAGGACATGGACATTTTCATAGTCTGATTAATATAGTCCAAATTAACTCACTAATTTAGATTTTACAGATCAATTTTCATCAACAGTGACATTTAAGATTTGTCTAAGGGATAAGCCATAGGAAATGACAAAGAAAACACCTTCACCATGAGGAACGATGCTGACGTTATTTGCCCCTTATGAGGCACAGTCTATAAAATCATTAGGTAATGATTTCCCCACATTTTCTACTTTCTCACTCAAAATTTTCTTCTCCAATGAGACATTCATTTCTACAAAAGGTTAAGTTTATTTGCCAATAGGTTTAAGTGTAAAGCAAAAACTCTTCTAATTTGTAATCCAATTAATTGTGTTTACTAAGCAACTAAAGCTTATGAGCTTTATTTCAAGCATTTTATAAACTTCAGCAACTTACCCTTTAATACTGGAAAAAATGAAAAACATAATTTTAGTAAATTCTTGATTTAACAATTTGCAAATTCACTGATATGTTGCAAAAATAAGGCTTTGTTCTTAGACTAAAAAAAAAATCATTAGCAGTCACTTCATAAAGTGTGACAATGTTCATGCTTTAAAAACAAAGTAAAGTTTCTTTTAGGAAATAAAGTTTTCATAATGGAATTCACCTTGACTTTTGACATATTTTGTAAGCAGGAAAAAATTATTGAGGAAAAGCACAGGGTTGTGTTATCCTAAGCTTTATACTACTCTAAGGAAAATATTCCTGCCTTTGAATATTTGCTCTTACTGTTTCCCTTGACTTTTTGCTCTGTTTCCTTTGACCACATAGATGATGGTAGCATAAAATATGGGGAATTTCACATACTCCCATGAGGCAGACTCCCACTATTTTTATCTTTTTTTGGTTAATATTTATTTCATTTATTGAAAGAGTAAACAAGAGATGAAGAAAATAAAGATGAACAAACTAGATTTTTAATGAGATTACCTTTCATTCTAACTTTCATAATGGAAGGAAAGGAGAGAAAGCCACCATATAATAACTGAAATGGCAAAAGCCTCTCCAACAAAGGCAGATGCTGCTCATGTCTCTCCCCACATTAGCCATGAGATGAGCCTGTAACAAAGAGAAAGAAAGAAAGAAAAAAAGAAAGAAAGAAAGAAAGAAAGAAAGAAAGAAAGAAAGAAAGAAGAAAAGAAGGAAGGAAGGAAGGAAGGAAGGAAGGAAGGAAGGAAGGGGAAAGAGAAAGAAAGAAAAGAAAGAAAGAAAGAAAAAAAGAAAGAGAGAAAGAAGAAAAGAAAGAAAGAAAGAAAAAAAGAAAGAGAGAAAGAAGAAAAGAAAGAAAAGAAAAGAAAGATCCACTGGCAAACCAAGTTATTTAAATGACAAATTCTGTTTGTCTCTTCTGTGCTAAACACTGAGATAGCTATTTTGTATATTTTATATCAAAGACTCACCGTAGGGGTGCCTGGGTGGCTCAGTCAGTTATGTGTCTGTCTTTGGCTCAGGTCATGATCCTGGGATCCTGGGATCGAGCCCCACATTGGGGCTACTCAGTGGAGAGCCTGCTTCTCCCTCTCCCTCTGCTGCTCCCCCTGCTTGTGCTGCCTCCCTCTCTCTCAAGTAAATAAAATCTTAAAAAAAAAAAAAAAGGACTTACAATAATCCTGTGCAAAAGTACGATTATTATTCCCTAACACAGTGAAGGGGAAAAAATCTTTCACAGATATTAATTTCTTACTATCACACAATATATAAATGACAAAAATGGGACTTGAGAATTCATATAGTTTTAAGAGATTCATTTTAATTATAAATCAGTTTTAACCTCAAGGTTGAAGAGTTCCATATTCAACTATTCTCTCTCCCCCACTCCTTATTCATTGCCTCATTTTACTCTTATTCATTTAAGAATCTACCTAGACCACTGTATTTTAAGTTCCATGAAATAATTTAACTGTGTGTGTGTGTATTTTTCTGCACAAGACTATGGGAAAAGGGCATCATTCAAGGGACCTAGAACTCTACTTATAGCCTGGCCAAATAAAGGCGCTGAGAAAACATTAGAACTTTACATTCATGTGGTAGATAGGGCTCTCCCCATAGACAACCAGAGTAGAGTCTTTCAGGTGGACAGAGAGATCACTCATCAAAGGGTTTTAACCCTCTACTAGTCTCACTGGAGATATCTCCCCTAGGTTGAGGACTAACCTGGTATGACTGAGCTGTCCAGTGTTAAAGACAACACCAGGAGAACCATGGATACTGGATTTTTTACCTTTTCCATGGCCCTCACCAACCTCACTTGTTTAGCTGTGCCCCTCTGCCTGCCTTATATCATTTCTAACTGCTTACTGCTCACTGGCCTCCTATATCACAGACAGATGCCCATACACATCAATTAGTTACTGTTTACCAATTAGCTGTGATTATCTCACACCCTTTTGGTGCTCCAAATTCCTCTCTTCCAAGTCAGGTAAACTCCTACTTATTATTCGAGATATTGTTCAACTATCTTCTCTATGAAGACTCACAAATACCATGATTATGGAAATGCTATTTTTCTCCTTTTCTGTTTCAGTACACTGGATATAGAGCTCTGTGGTGGCAATTGTCAAATAGAATGCTTTCTTAACTTGTTTATTCTTATTTTGTGGAAATTGGCCAGATCACAGAGTAGGAATTGATCAAAGAGCAGGACTTAAAGACAGTCATCATTGTCAACTATTCTGCCACTAGAAACTAAATGTTGCTATCGCAAAGAGATTTTAGTCTTCATAGATATTTAAAAGGTGCTGATGGATAGAGATGGGAAATTTTCCTAGTTAATTCCTAATTACAATAGCCTTCTCTACCCTCTCACTTCACCATTTTTCCCAGTTATCAGTGAGGCTAATGATTGAAACCAGATAAGGAGTCTTGATAGCCCTCAGAAGTGAAGCCCTAAAAAGATCCAGGCAAAGGGAAGAGGGAGAATCACTAAATGTTCCCTATTAAAAATGTGTGACCTAGAACTGAATCTAAGTATTCTATTAACTTTATGGATATTTCATGTTTTTAAATTTCCCTGTACTAATTTAATTGCCTGCCTCAGGGTAGAGGTATATGGTGTCCCTTTGACAAAGTCAAACTGCAGCTTAGAAACTGCTGAAATAGATACCGAACAAAGCATGACTGCTAAGTATCTACTAGTTTCTGATTGAAAAAAATTAATTCAATAATATTGAGTATAGGTCCCTGATAGTTGAGACCACAACAGTATTATTATGAGGTGCTATTCATTCTTTCCAGGTCTAACAACAGGTCAGATTGAGCTTACAATTGTCAAAATAGCAGGCATACTCACTCTTTCTCTAAATAGGTCTTATATAATGGGAGTCCAATTTTGTAAAGACCCTGTTTTAGTTTATATCATGCTATATTAAGTATTTTAACCATGGGGGCAAGACCATGGGTCAAATTTTGTAAAGCAAATGTAAATGACAATTTTAAATTTAAATTTATTACTCATTAGGTGAGAGTGGTCAGGCCCAGTTGGGTTATTTTACAGCTGTGAGTACTATTACCACGTGGAAATAAGGCAAGAAAATAGTTCTGATGGTTAAGGTGAGGCATATCTGTTTTATGTTTGTTAACTCTCCTAGGAGTACAGAAAATATTTTGTTTAAATTCAATTTAAAATTTGTGATCCCTGGGTATACTAATAATGTGAGCAGTAATACTGATTAAGCCATGAAAAATTGCCAGTTGGTGCATTTCAGTGTAACTTAAAGTTAATTCAGAACCTAGGTTGCAAAGGATATATATTGCTAATTATCTAATTAGTTTATTTTTGTTTTTATCTGATTGTTTTCTTAAAGTTCTAGTTAGTGAAGAAACAAGTTTAGAGCCTATAGGGTATTCTAATTACTCTTGAAGAAATTCAAACAGGAAAGAACTTGGAGATGTCCTTTAATAAATTTACAGTAGGCTCGTTAAACTATACAAGGACATTTACAAAGCAATGGTTGGCAAGTACTAAATAAGTCACTAAAAATTAAACACATAAGGAAGCCACTTAATTTTTTAATGTTATCTTTGAAAGTATATTTTATTGCCTTTTTATTCTACTCAAAGTTGTAAAGATCTTCAAGGAAGTTTGTGAAAAAATAACCTACATCAGAGACACATGTGCCTTTTCTCAATAATGATAATTCATTGCTCCTCTTATTTTATTTGTGCAGTATGTGATCATTAAAATCAAACTCTTGTTAAAATAAATTTCTACTGTGGTGCTTGGGTGGCTCCGGTGGTTGGGGGTCTGCCTTTGGCTCAGGTCATGATCCCAGGGTCCTGGGATTTAGCCCCACATCAGGCTCCTGGCTCAGTGGGGAGCCTGCTTCTCCCTCTCCCTCTGCCTCTCCCCCTGCTCATGCTCTCTCTCTCTGTATATCTGTGTCTCAAATGAATAAATAAAAATCTTAAAAAAAAAAAGTTCTACCATTCTTTACCCTAGGCTTCATCTCACTTATACATAAGAAATCCATGAAAAAAAATTCACCATATTAGTGACACCTTGGAATGTAATGTGTTATGTAATGTAACCATGCAACAATTAAATGGGAGTTAACCTCGTGGTATCAACAGATATTCATGAACTCATAAGCAAAGGTAATGAAGGGAGTGTTATTATAATGAATAGTACATATTAGTGTATAATTACCAAAGCAGGAACCTGAACCTTGATGGGCTTTTAATGAAGGGTAGGATGCTTTTATAATTCAGAATTATTTATCTCAAAAGCTCATTAGCAATCACACTCTCTAGTGTAACAAAATTTTATTTATTTACTTTTTTAAAAAGATTTTATTTATTTTGACACAGAGAGAGAGAGAGAGCACAAGCAGGGGGAGTGGGAGAGGGAAAAGTAAGCTCCCCATTGAGCAGGGAGCCTGATGTGGGGCTCGATCCCAGGACTCTGGATCATGACCTGAACTGAAGGCAAAGGCTTAACCAACTGAGCCACTCAGATGCTCCTAGACTCAATTTAGACCTAAAGACACCTGAAGATTGAAAGTGAGGGATGGAGAAACATCTATTACGCTAATGGATATGAAAAGAAAGCCAGAGTAGCAATACTTACATCAGAAAAAACAATTTTAAAACAAAGACTGTAACAGACAAAAAAGGAAACTATATAATCATTGAGGGGACAATCCAACAAGAAGATATAACAATTGGAAATATGCACCCAACATTGGAGAACCCAAATACATAAAACAGGTAAAAACAAACATAAAGGAACTAATCAATAATAATATAATAATAGTAGAGGATTTGCGGGGCACCTGGGTGGCTCAGTTGGTTGAGTATCTGACTCTTAGTTTCGGCTCATTTCATGATCTCAGGGTTGTAAGATCGAGCCCCATGTCAGCTCCGTGCTCAGTGCAGAGTCTGCTTGAGATGCTCTCTCTCCCTCTTCCCCTGGGCCTCCCCCTGTGCTCTCTCTTCCTCTCAAACAAATAAATAAATCTTAAAAAAAAAAATAGAGGACTTTAACACCCCACTTACATCAATGAACAGATTATCTAAACAGAAAATCAACAAGGAAACAATTGTTTTGAATGACACACTGGAACAGAGAGATTTAACAGATATATTCAGAATATTCCATCCTAAAACAGAAGAATACATATTCAAGTGCACACAAAACAATCTCTAAAATAGATCATATATTAGCCCATGAAACAAGCCTCAACAAATTCAAGAAGATCAAAGTCATATCATGCATCTTTTCTGACTACAACACAATGGAACTAGAAGTCAACCACAAGAAAAAATCTGGAAAGACCACAAATACATAGAGCCTAAATATCATGGCACTAAACAATGAATGTGTCAACCAGGAAATAAAAGAAGAAATTAAAAAGTACATGGATCAAATGAAGATGAAAAGAGAATGGTCCAAAACCTTTGGGATGCAGCAAAAGTGGTTCTAAGAGGGAATTTCATAGCAATACAGGCCTACCTCAAGAAGCAAGAAAAATCTCAGATAAACATCCTAACCTTACATGTAAAGGAGCTAGAAGAAAAAAACAACAAACAAATCCTACAACCAGCAGAGGGGAGGAAATAATAAAGATTAGAACAGGAATAAATTATATAGAATTTAAAAAAACAATATATCAATGAAACCAGGAGCTTGTTCTTTGAAAAAATTCATAAAATTGATAAACCTCCAGCCAGACCTATCAAGAAATAAACAGAAAGGACTCAAATAAAATCACAAATGACAGAGGAGAAATAACCAACACCACAGAAATACAAATAAGAGAATATTATGAAAAAATATATGCCAACAAAGTGGACAATCTAGAAGAAATGGATAAATTCCTGGAAACATATAACCTACCAAAACTGGAACAGGAAGAAATAAAAAGTTTGAACAAACCAATAACCAGCAAAAAAATCGAATCAGAAATGAAAAAACTGCAAAGAAACAAAAGTCCAGGACCAGATGGATTTGCAGGCAAATTCTACCAAACACTTAATGAAGAGTTAATACCCATTCTTCTCAAATTATTCCAAAATATAGAAAGGAAGGAAAACTTCCAAATTCATTCTATGAGGCCAGCATTCCCTTGATATCAAAACCATACAAAGACACCACTAAGAAAGAAAACTACAGGCCTATATCACTGATGGACATAGATGCAAAAATCATCAATACTAGCAACCAAATTTAACAATATGTTAAAAAAAATCATTCAACCATGATCAAGAGGGATTTATTCCTGGGTTGCAAGGGTGGTTCAACATTCACAAATCAATCAACCTAATACATCACATCAATAAGAGAAAGGATAAGAACCATATGATCATTTCAATAGACACAGAAAAAGCACTTGACAAAGTACAACCTCCATTCATGATAAAAACCCTCAATAAAGTAGGTTTAGAGAGAACATACCTTAAAATAATAAAGGCCATCTATGAAAAATCCACAGCTAATAAGGAATCATTAATAGGGAAAAACTGAGAGCTTTCCCCCTAAGGTCAAGAACAAAACAAGGATGTCCACTCTCACCACTTTTAATCAACATAGTACTGGAAGTCCTATCCACAGCAATCTGACAACAAAAAGAAATAAAAGGCAAACAAATTGGTAAGGAAGAAGTAAAACTTTCACTATTTCCAGATGACATGATAATATGTATATAGGAAACCTGAAAGACTCTACCAAAAAACTGCTAGAACTGATAAATGAATTCAGTAAAATCACAAGATACAAAATCAACATACAGAAATCTGTTGCATTTCTATACACCAACAATGAACCAGCAGAAAGAGAAATTAAGAAAACAATCCCATTTACAATTACACCAAAATAATAAGAGACCTAGGAGTAAACCTAACCAAAGAGGTAAAAGACCTATACTCTGAAAACTATAAAACACTTATGAAAGAAATTGGAGATGACACAAAGAAATGGAAAGACCTTCCATGCTCATGGATTGGAAGAATCAATATTGTTAAAATGTGTATACTACCCAAAGCAATGTACACATTTAATATAATCCTTATCAAATACCAACAGCATTTTTCACAGTACTAGAACAATCCTAAAATTTGTATGGAATTACAAAAGACCCTGAATAGCCAAAGCAATCTTGGAAAAGCAAAGCCAAGCTGGAGGCATCACAATCTGGACTTCAAGTTATATTACAAAGCTGCAGTAATCAAAACAGTATGTGGTACTAGCACAAAAATAGATCAATCGAACATAAGAGAAAACCCAGAACTGAACCCTCAATTATATGGTCAATTAATCTTCAACAAAGCAGGAAAGAATATCCAATGAGATAATGACAGTCTCTTCAACAAATGGTGTTGGGAAAACTGGACAGCTACATGCAAAGGAATGAAACTGGACCACTTTCTTACACCATAAATTCTTACACAACTTTCTTAAAAAATAAACTCAGAAAGAATTAAAGACCTAAATGTGAGAACTGAAACCATGAAAATCCTAGAAGAGAACACAGACAGTAACTTCTTTGACCTTGACCGCAGCAACTTCTTTCTAGATATGTCTCCTAAGGCAAGGGAAACAAAAGCAAAAATAAACTATTGGTACTACATCAAAATAAAAAGCTTCTGCAAAGCAAACAATCAACAAAACAAAAAGGCAACCTTTGGAATGGGAGAAGATAGTTGCAAATGACATATCTGATAAAGGGTTAGGATCCCAAATATATAAAGAACTTATAAAACTCAACACCCAAAAAACAAATAATCCAATTAAAAGGGGGCAGAAGACATGAACAGATATTTCTCCAATGAAGACATACAGATGGCCAACAGACACATGAAAACATGCTCAATATCTCTTGCCTTCAGGAAAATTCAAGTCAAAACTAATGAGATATCACACCTGTCAGAATGGCTAAAATCAACAATACAAGAAAGAACAGGTGTTGGTGAGGATGTAGAGGAAAAGGAATGCTTTGTACTGTTGGTGGTAATGCGAACTAAGGCAGCTGCTCTGGAAAACAGTATAAAGGTTCCTCAAAAAGTTAAAAACAGAACTACCCTATGATCCAGCAATTGCACTACTGGGTATTTGCCCAAAGAATACAAAAACACTAATTCAAAGAGATACATGCACCCATTTATAGCGGTAATACTTATGATAGCCAAATTATGGAAGTAGCCCAAGTGTCTGTTACCTGATGAATGGATAAAGATGTAGTATATGTGTGTGTGTATATATATATATGCACACACCCACACACTGAATATTATTCAGTCATAAAAAAAGAATGAAATCTTGCCATTTGCAACAACATGGATGGAGCTAGAGAATATAATGATAAGTGAAATAAGTCAGTCGGGGAAAGGTAAATATCATATGATTTCACTCATATGTGGAATTTAAGAAACAAAAAAAAATAAGCAAAGGGGAAAAAATGCAGAAAGACAAATCAAGAAACAGACTCTTAAGTATAGAGAACAAACTGATGGTTACCAGAGGGGAGGGTGATGGGAGGATGGGTGAAATAATGGATGGGTATTAAGGAGTACACTTATCATAATGAGCACTAGGTGATGTATGCAATTGTTCAATCACCTTATTGTACACCTGAAACTAATATAACACTGTATGTTAACTAACTGGAATTAAATCAAAAACTTAAAAAATATATGCAAGTGGTAAAAATTAGTTGCCTATCAGCCACTAAAGGGAGCATATTAAGATTGGAGCTTTTCAAAAACCTCTTGCCCAAAGTATTGTTACTCTATGTGTTACTACGTGGCTTGTCTGACACTACCTGAAAAAGCCCCATTCATAGGATTTTTCATTATTTGACATTACTCAAGCTCATACAGCGGGAAAAAAGGCCCATATCCAGAATTGCAATTAAAAAATGGAAGTTTAACATCATAGCTGTTTTATGTGGTAATATGAGTTGGGGCATACAATAGGTTTGTCAAAGTACTTAAAAGAAAGATCTGGGAAATCAGATGTCAGTAAGGAATTTAAAAAGCTCCAGCTTATTTCTTGGAATCTTCAAGGCTGCATGTATGAGGTGGTTTATGCACATGACTGGAAAAAACTGAGAAAGCCCTAATCTTTCATTTTTTTCTGAGCTGAGGTTTTGCACAAGCAGGAGGTTATGGCTAAGACAGACTTATGAACTGCTGGAGCAGTGAGGGCATGTCCTGACATACCACACAACCACCTGAGAAATGTTAGGAGAATTCCTTGTTAAGTAATTCAAGGAATTTTCTTTCCAATTATTAGCTGACTATGAAGGATACTGATCAGAGGCTTAAGTAGTAGCAAACAGCAGGAAATACATACTTGTGTAATTAGTCCAGGGAACACCCTAAGCAAAAAATTAGCAAAAATAGAAGCAACAGCAAATAGCAACAATAACCAACTCTGAAGGGGGAGGGTCTGACTTCCACTGTTGTCACATTATATTTAAAATGTCCAGTTCCAAAAGAAAATTACAAGACATGTAAAGAAACAAAAAAGTGTAATCACAACACAGCGGGGGATAAAAGAAGTCAATAGAAACTGTGACTGAGGAAGCCCAGATATTGGACTTTAAATTACAAAAAGGATTTAAATTGGCTACTATAAATATGTTTAAAGAACTAAAGAAAATCATGTCTACATAATATATGAGAAGCTGGTCTCACAAAATAGACAATCTCAATAAACAAATGTTTTTAAATGAAGCAAATAGAAATTTTAGATTTTAAAACTATAATAACTAAAATGAAAATTCACCATAAGGAATCTAAGGCAGATTTGATTTGGTACAAGAAAAAAAAAAACAAAACAGTCAAGGACAAGTCCGTTGAGGTCATGCAGCCCAAGGAGTAGAGGGAAAAAGAAAATGCAACAAATACCTGTGCAACAATATCAGGTGTACCAACATACTCAATAGGAGTCCTAGGAAAGGAGACACAAAATGGAAAAGAATATTTGGATAAATAACGTCCAAAAACTTCCCAAATTTGTTGAAAACATTAGTCCACATCTTCAAAAAGTTTAGCAAACTACAAGTGTGATAAACTCAAGGAGTTCCACATTTAGATGCATTATAAATGAACTGTCTAAAGACCAAGGAAGAATTTTGAAAGCAAGTGACAAAAGAAAATATAGGTAAACTGGATTTCACCAAATTTAAAAAGTCTATGTATCAACCCACAGAATGGGAGAACATTTTTACAATCAGACAATCATATATTTGATAAGGGACTTAAATTCAAAATATATAGAAAACCCTTATAACCTAATTTTAACAAGACAAATAATTAAATTAAAAATGGACAAAACAGCTAGTCATTTCCCCAAATAAGAAATATAAATAATCAGGGGCGCCTGGGGTGGCTCAGTCATTAAGCGTTTGCCTTCGGCTCAGGTCATGATCCCAGGGTCCTAGGATCGAGCCCTGCATTGGGCTTCCTGGTCAGCGGGAAGCCTGCTTCTCCCTCTCCCACTCCCCCTGCTTGTGTTCCTGCTCTTGCTATCTCTCTCTCTGTCAAATAAATAAATAAAATCTTTTAAAATATATATAAATAATCAACACATAAAAGATGCTCAACATCATTAGCCATTAAGAAAATATAAATGAAAACCATAATAACATTTACTACTCACTAGGATGACTAAAATTAAAAACACCAACAATAGGGGCGCCTGGGTGGCTCAGTTGGTTAAGCGACTGCCTTCGGCTCAGGTCATGATCCTGGAGTCCCGGGATCGAGTCCCGCATCGGGCTCCCTGCTCGGCAGGGAGTCTGCTTCTCCCTCTGACCCTCCCCCCTCTCATGTGCCCTCTCTCTCTCTCATTCTCTCTGTCTCAAATAAATAAATAAAATCTTTAAAAAAAAAAACCACCAACAATAATAAGTGTTAACAAGAATATGGACAAATTACAACCCTCATACATTGCTGGTGGAATTGTAAAATAGTGCAACCACTTTGGAACTTTATTTAGCAATATAAAAATATAAAATACTGATATGTGGTACAAGGCAGGTGTACCTTGAACATGTGAAAATAACCAGGTATAAAAGACCTCCTACTTTATGATTCTATATTTATGAAATGTCCAGAAAAGACAAATACAGACAGAAAGTAGATGAGAGTCTGCTAAAGGATGGTGGAAGGTAGCAATGGAGAGTTTCTTTAATGGATTAGAGTTTTTTAACGTTTCTTTCTTGGAATGACGAAAATGTTATAAAATTAGTGGTGATTGTTGCACAACTCTGTAAATATAATAAAAATGACTAAAATGTGCACTCTTATATGGTGAACTCTATGTTATGTGAGTTATATCTCTAAAACTGTTAAAAAATAAAAGATCTAACTGACCATTCATTGGGCTTGGCTAGGAATTTTATTTAACTTAATGCTACAGAAAAATATTATATTGAATAAATCAGAGAAAAGTGCCGTAAGATGTTGCCAATACAAAAATAAGAGCATACTCTTCATGGGACTCCAAATAGTCAATGATGTCTCACTGAAAGTGCTGTCTATGCCTCTGAGCAGAACTCTGCTGTTCTCTAACACTTCCATAAAGTTTATGTAGAATTAGATTTTACAATTTCATTTGAGGGACATCTATTCTTTTTTAAGATTTTATTTTTGTGAGAGAGCGAGTGAGCACAAGCAGGGGGAAGGGCAGAGGGAGAAGCAGACTTCCCGCTGGTCAGGGAGCCTGATGTGGAACTAGATCCCAGGACCCCAGGACCATGACCTGAGCCGAAAGCAGACGCCCAACCGACTGAGCCACCCAGGCACCCTATTCTTTATGTTCAGTAGATCAACAGGCTGCTATTGATATGTTTTAATTATATAATAAAAAGGAAATGTATTGCAATTCTATTAAGCTATTTTCATGTTTTCAAAAAATTATTTGCATATTTGACCTCAAAGCATAAACAACTGTTTTTGATAAGATTCTTATTTTTTTTCAGCATGAAAATAAAATGCAGAACTGTATCTTTAATTAAAGGAAATGTGCATATGACAACTTAGGCTCCCAAAATGGGCACAATTTCATCTTATCATGTAGCAATGGGAAATATGCAGAAAATACTCCCCTTCTAATAATTTTAGGTTCTATAATGGAAATAGATGGTAAAACCTATCTGGAGGTTATGCTTTTTGATGGCCAGACTAGAAGCCATCATTAAAAAGATGACTTTTTTTATTTTATTTTAGAGAGAGAGAGAGAGAACATGTGAGCAAGGGGAAGGGCAGAGAGAGAATCCTCAAGAAGATTTCCCACTGAGTATAGAGCCCTACACAGGGCTGGATCCCAGGACCCCAAGATCATGACCTGAACTAAGACCAAGAGTTGGCTGCCCAACCAGCTGAGCCACCCAGGCTCCCTGGAATGACTTTCAAAGTGTGGATGCATTTGGAGCTCATTTGCCTAGCCTATTTCCATCATAATAGGGTCCCAGAAATGAGTTCAGGGGTAAAAAGGGCCCATTACAAAAGGGTCACCTGATCTAGCCCTAGTCACATTACTGTATTGTTCCCTTCAGCACTGTCTTCAGGGCTTTGTCCAGTCTTATTTGAAATTCTCTTCAAAGTTCACCTTCCCTATTATTTTTAGCTTGGGTATTTATTTCCTAATGGCAGTGATGACTACTCCACCAACACATTCATCTTCCTTTAAAGATGGAAATAAAAGAGTATTTTTGGTACACTGAGCAAAGAACCGAAATAGCTCACAATTTATAGGTGGACAGTTGATGTACAACTATTTCTGGGGCCTTAGCTCCCTGAGACAAACATTATTTCAAGGAAATGAAAGAGAGTGAAGATGAAGGAAACTGGAAAGTGTACTATTTGGGCTATTTAATGGTGCTGAAAATACCTTAGAATTACAGACACCTGTACCTCTTCTCTGATTTTCAGGTGTGAAAAATGTGGAGAAAATCACTTCTCTTTTAGAGGACATTGGCTGGATACTTGTCATGTTTTCCATTTGTTTGTTTAAGTAGGCTCCATACCTAGTGTGGAGCCCAACACAGGGCTTGAACTCACAACCCTGAGATCAAGAGTCAGATGCTTAACCAAGGTGCCCCAGATACCTGTCATGTTTTAAACCAGGTTTTCAAGATGTGATATCAGCTAGTGCTGGGACTCACTATTATAAATCTTACCAATTTTTCCGGCTATATTCATTAGTAATTATAGCAAAACCAAAACTCAGAAAATACTGCAGTAAAACATCAAGGCCTAATACAATATCTCAGTATTTCTCCATAAAGACCAGCCATGACCAATACATCTTTTGTGATTATTGTTTTTTAAGTCATTTGATAGTTGCTTCTTCCACCTCCTGAGAAGAGCCCCCAGGTTCCACGGGTGCCTTCTAATCTCATCCTATTTTCCCACAACTCAAGTGAATACTATTATCTATACATAGTGATAGATCCCTACTAACCATAGCACTGTGGCAGACACAAGGAGAAGCAAGGTACAGAGAGATGAGAACAAAGATCTGAGCAGAAGTATCAGGAATAGCTGAGTCCTTCTGCACTATAGCTTCAGTATCTTAGATAACATATTCCATGGGCAGGAATTCCTTTTTAATACCTGTACTTTAATATTCTGAGTATAAACCATTTAGATAAAGCAAATTCCATATAAATCAATATTACAGTTCAGAGGAGAGAGTTATTAGAAATACTTGGATGACTTGTGTGATGGACCAAAATGAATACTTCAATACTTTTATAAAAAATAAGGACATTTTTAAGGAAAGTAAGGGGAAGTTGATATATAGCATCAAAACTAGTGAAGGCTGACAACCATTGTAAATCTCATATCAAAAATTTTTTGATATAAAGACTATTGTATTTGGCAGCATATCAGATACATATCTCTCCCAAGAGATTAAAATTTTCTTGATGACAGGGATTGTGTCATTTACATTTGCATCACTGAACCAAACACAGAGATTAGCATCCATGAAGTATTTAGTAAAGACTAGTTGAGTGCACAATATGCTAAATGTTAAGTAAATCATACACATACACATATTCATATATATATTTCACAGTATCAAAGATTGATCCCTCTCTTCAGTGAGACTGTCACAGATAATATAGTGAAAATCTTCACTCATCACTGCCTTCATTCCCTGGGGCTTAAAATTATTAGAGAAACAATATCTGTATACTAGGCTCATTGAACTCAAGCAAAAAAAAAATAATAAGATGGAAGATTGAGGGGTGAAATGAGTTAATTCAAAGGAGAGGAAAAATGAAACTAGAATAATTGATAAGATGTTAGGGTTTAGGTACATATCCTACAAACAATCCAAGCAGATTCCTATTGTGCCTGTGCATAAAGAGCTCTCACATATCATTAGGGTACTGTCTTTTGAAAAATAACAAAATATTCACCTTAAGGAGATACAATATATGGTTAGAAGTCCCATGCAGATAATCATCACTTACCTGATTTAATCATTAAATTAAAAATTCTGTGCCACAGTATCTATGTTGAAATTCAACCATTTTAAAACCTGATTAACAAACTTCATGCAAGTTAGCAACAGTTCTGGTACTAAAAATTGTGGTGGTTTCTTACATTTATATAGAATTGGTCTTGAATGGTCTTGAATCCCTCTTCTACAAGGATCTTCTTTGGAAGGTAGAATTTGAGACTTTCAGGAACCATGCTCAAGTAACAGCAGATGTTCCTAAACTGTCATTTAGGAGATGTATATTTGTAGAGGGAGTATTGTGTGTGTGTGGGGGGGGGTGTTGAAGAAAGAATAAGACAGACAGGACAGCTGTAGGGATACAGGTAATAGCAACAAGATAAACACTTTGGGACATTATCCTTGAAATGCATCAATTGTGACCATTTCTGTATCAACCTACCTAAGATTCAGTTTCCTAGGATAGAGTCAGGAAACCTCTGATGGTTTTTGATTTTTTTGTTTTGTTTTTCAAAGTACAAAGTTTACTTTTTTTGGCAATTTAAAAATATATAACCATTTAAACTGACTACACATTAGTGGTTTATTTTCTTACTATAATTGATGTTGACTCTTGATAAACACAGGTTTGAACTGTATAGGACCACATATACCTGGATTTTTTTTCAATAGTTACACCACAATACTATAAATATATTTTCTCTTACAATTTTCTTTTCTTTAGCTTATGATAAGAATAACAGTATATAATACATATAGCATATAAATCTGTGTTAATCAACTTTATGTTATTGGGAAGGCTTCTGGTCAACAGTAGGCTATTAGTAGCTAAGTTTTGGGAGAGTCAAAAGTATATTCATGGATGTTTGACTCTGTAGGCATCAGTATCCCTAATCCCAGTGTTGTTCAAGGGTCAACTGTATAAGGAACTTTTCCATTCAGTTAAAACCTAAAGACTACCATCAGTTTTTCTGGCTTTTTTTTTTTTTTCAAAAAGAATTGGTACATGTACTTATACTCTTGTTATCCTTCTTTAAATGCTTACAAAAATTATAATATCATAGTTTACATAAAGCTCTTTAAAAATCTGTCACAGGTTGTAGGTGTAAAGGGTAAATGATAATCAAACTCATAGGAAGATACACATGGAAGAGGGATTCAATACTAAACAGGTTACATAAACATAAGAAATCACCAAATTTTTAGTAGTAGAACTACTGACAACTTGAAATTTATTTGTCACATTTTAAAATGATTTGAATTTTAACATAGATACCATGGCACAGAATTTTAAATCTAATGACTGAATCAGGTAAATGATAATAGTTAAGGGTTATATTCCTAAAATGCAGGGACCTGATGTATTGCTTTATTTCAAGTGTGAATTCATTTAAAGTGACAACTCTCATGGTTGAGGGAGGGCAGGGTACCTCAACTGAGAGTCTAAGCAAGACATAGACTAGAGGAGAGCTGTTCCTTAGATGTAATTTTACAAACTCATTATGTCAGATAAGAGGCTTTTATTTGATTGGCCTCCAAAATGAACAAACACCGAATAGACAAAGGAAGGAATGTCAGGCAGACAAAACATCAGATCCACTACATATTGTTGTGGCAGGAAACTACTACTGGCAAACATTTCTATGATAATATTCATACATAAACAATAATACTTTGTGTCTGGTCCTGTTCTAAGACTTACTGATATTAACTCATTGAACACTCACAACAACCCTCATTATCCCTACTTTGCAGATAAAGACCCTTATGTGCAGGGAGCTTAAGAGCTGATCCCAAGTTACACAGCTAAGTAGCTGCAGAAACAAAATTTGAATTGATGCCACCTAACTCAAGAGTTTCCACTATTAACCTCTACTACATACTGCTTCTCAAAAGTGTATTGCCTGTGAAATAGAGCAGCCAGTCTTGAGCTAAGAGAAGCCATGCAAAGAAAAAAAGGAAAAATACAAAGCTGCTAAGCTATTACATTATACCACTTTATTGCATTTATTGGAAGAGTTTTTAAACTTTCA
Source organism: Leptonychotes weddellii (assembly GCF_054177405.1). Lineage (NCBI taxonomy): Eukaryota > Metazoa > Chordata > Mammalia > Carnivora > Phocidae > Leptonychotes > Leptonychotes weddellii. Next base: position 18,925,562 of record NC_138374.1, on the reverse strand, counting down.
TTTTATGAATCAGAATCCAATTCATGGCCTCAATTTCACTAAAGCTTCAAAGATTAAAAAATACGTACTTTCACACATGAAAGTTCGTAACGATTCAGAGCATGTAATTGAGATTTGGAGACAGAGCCTTTCAAAAGTCTACTATCTCCTTTAAAATTCAGGGACTTCCATGCCTAAATGTCATCAAAAAGATACCTTTTGTTACATATTTAAAGATCAGAAGTCCTTCCTTGAAGCAGGTGAGGTCACTAACACCATGTCATTTTAGGTGCCCCATCACAATATTGGATGGAGACACATAATTGGAAGCTTAGCCAAGCATAACAGGCATTTAACAGGTGATGGTACAATGGGATACCACCCCTAAGTCTTGCTTGCAAACCCACACAGGAAAGGATTTAGCGACAAAGAAAAAGAACTTATAAAAAGAATTTTCACAAAGAAAGAGGTATCAATACCTCTAGAGCCTGCAGAGATGTAGAGTTCTATTCACTCAGGGCTTATATTTCACACACAAAAAAAGCGGATGATGTCAAACAAAAGACTTTTATTGGACTATCTTCCAAACCAAGCAAATACACAATAACAGAGCTCATGAAAAAAAATCATTTTGCAACTCACCAGTAAACATTAAACACATCAATAGCCTATTAACTCTCATTTTCTATTAGTGAAATTTTGTTATAATATGGGACCTGTGTTTTAAACATTATACCCCCATATGTGGGGCTTTACATGAGGACAGCACATTATAGTAGTGCTGAAGTTTAATATCAACCCAAAAGGGTTTTGCTTTTTTCCTCAAAGATTGTTCACCATCATAGTCTTTTATAACCATTCTATTTTTCTATCATGATATTTATATTAATGGGCAGAAACTACAGTGGTGAGTTAGAAGATCCACACTTAAATTAACTACTAGAAAGCCCTTTGTGACAAGACACATACTTAAGGTTATTGCCATCAAAGGTGAAGCTGTTTATCCACACCCACTCATAGGCTATATGGAGAGCAGAGTCAGCAAATGCCAATGCAGAGAGTTCTAAAAGGGAATTGCAAAGGGGAAGGGACAATAGAGGAAGAGGGATATTGTAATGATAATTAAATTGTAGTAAAACTTTAGAGTAAAATTGATTCAATTAAACAGAGAAAGATTTCAAAGCATTGTGAATTAGTTCTATGTTATTATTTCTCTCATGAACAAACTTCTCTAGGATGGGGATCAAGAATAGACCTTGCTGGGAGCAGGAAATACAGGCTTCCAATTATAGAATGAGTAAGTCACAGCACGGCAGAGGCAATATAGTCAATGATACTGTAAGTGCTGTATGGTGACAGATGGTAGCTACACTGTGGTGAACATAGCATAATGTATAAAGAATTTGAAACACTATGTTGTATAGCTGAAATTAATTTAACATTATGTGTAAACTATACTAAAAATCTTATCAAGAAATATGTATATAACAAAATAGAAAAATATAGAAAAATAAAAATCACTTGTAAGATTAAAAAGAATAGACCTGGAGGAGGACTAAGATGGTGGAGGAGTAGGAGACCTAAATTTCATCTGGTCCCAGGAATTCCAACTAGATAGGGATCAAACCATTCTGAACACCTACAAACTCAACAAGTGATTGAAGAAAAGAATAGCAACAACTCTCTGAACAGAAAAGCGACCACTTTCTGGAAGGTAGGACGTGTGGAGAAGTGAATCTGAGGCGATATTCGGGAAGATAGACAGCGGGGGAGGGGGCCTCTATCAGCCGCTTCTGGCAAGTGATAGAGCCCCGGAGCACAAAATCTTAACTTTTAGAAGTCGGCTCCGCTGAGGGATGTCACTCCAGTGGCTAAGCGGGGGGTGGAACCCTCTCTGGGACAATGTGGTCTCAGGACCCTCAGGGTCACAGAAAGACCAGGGAAGCCTGAGTGCAGCAGAGCTCCCAGGTATCGGAGCGTGGAAGCAGGCTGCAGAGATGGAGCTGAGGAGTGGGCTCTCAGCTCAGGGTTGCCATAAACTGTGATCCACGGCACAGTCGGGTCACTGCTCTTCCAGCAGGGACCAAACAAGTGGCAGATCCAGGGAGACTCTCCTTCCTCCCCCGGGAGGAGTGGCGCAGGAGCGCACTGCAGGGATCTGCTGGGTTTGGAGACTTCACATGGGGTCGTGTGCCAGAGATAGAAACACTCGGTCACAGGCTGGGTGAGCATGGAGTGTGGCCGGAGACTGCGGGAAAGGAGTGATTGACTGCTTTTTGGGGGGGGGGGCTCGCTGAGGAGTGGGGCCCCAAGTTCTCAGCTCCTCCGGGGCGGAGACTGGGAGGCCGCCATTTTCACTCTCAGCCTCCAAAGCTGCACGGAAAGGTTGCAGGGAACAAAAGCTCCCAAGAGCAAACCTGAGCAGATTACTTAGCCCGGACCCCAGCAAGGGAGGGGCAATTCCGCCTCCAGCAAAGACATTTGAGAATCAACAGGCCCCTCCCCCAGAAGATCAGCAAGAACAGCCAGCTAAGACCAAGTTTACCAATCAATGAGAATGGCAGAACTCCAGCGATAGGGGAATACCGCACATAGAATTCATGGCTTTTTTCCCCATGATTCTTTCATCTTTCAAAGTTAAATTTTTTTTTTAACTTTCTTTTACTTTTTTTTATTTTTATTTTTCCCTTTTTCAACCAACATCTTATCAATCCCTTTTTTAAATATCTTTTTTATTTTTCATTTTTAGAATCATATTCTATCCCTTCATAGTAGTTAACCTTATTTCTGGTATACATATATATAAGTTGTTCTTTCTTTAAAATTTTGGGATACAGTTTCTTCTCACAGACCAAAATATACCCCAAATCTCTAGTGTATGGCTTTGTTCTAGTCTCCTGCCTGATCACATTCTCTCCCTTTTTTTTTTTTAAATCCCCTTCTTTCTTTTTTCAACCAACTTCTTATCAATTCCTTTTATAAAATCTTTTATAATTTGCATCTTTACATTCATATTCCATCCCTTCATCGTATTAACCCTTATTTTTGTACATATAAGTTTTTCTTTCTTTAAAATTTTGGGAGGCAGTTTCTTCTAACAAACCAAAATACGCCCAAAATCTAGTGTGTGGCACTGATCTATGCACCAGCCTGATCATATTTGATCATATTCTGTTTTGTTTTGTTTGTTTTTATCTTTTTCTTTTCTTGTTTTTTTCTTTTTTCTTTCTTTCCCTTTCTTTTCCCCTGGTTTCAGGTCTCTTCTGATTTCTTTAGTGTATATTTTTCTGGGGACATTGTTACCCTGATAGCATTTTGTTCTCTCATTCATCTGTTCTCCTCTGGGCAAAATGACAAGATGGAAAAAAAATCACCTCAAAAAAAGAACAAGAGTCAGTACCGACTGCCAGGGACCTAATAAATATGGACATTAGTAAGATGTCAGACCTAGAGTTCAGAATCATGATTTTAAAGATACTAGCTGGGCTTGAAAAAAGCATGGAAGTTATTAGAGAAACCCTTTCTGGAGAAATAAAAGAACTAAAATCTAACCAAGTTGAAGTCAAAAAAGCTATTAATGAAGTGCAATCAAAAATGGGGGCTCTAACTGCTAGGATAAATTAAGCAGAAGAGAGAATTAGTGATATAGAAGACCAAATGATGGAAAATAAAGAAGCTGAGAAAAAGAGAGATCAACAACTACTGGATCACGAGGGCAGAATTCGAGAGATAAGTGATATCATAAGACAAAACAATATTAGAATAATTGGGATCCCAGAAGAAGAAAGAGAGAGAGGGGCAGAAGGTATATTGGAGCAAATTATAGCAGGGAAATTCCCTAATTTGGGGAAGGAAACAGGCATCAAAATCCAAGAGGCACAGAGAACCCCCCTCAAAATCAATAAAAATAGGTCAACACCCTGACATCTAATAGTAAAACTTACGAGTCTCAGAGACAAAGAGAAAATCCTGAAAGCAGCTCGGAAGAAGAGATATGTAACCCACAATGGTAGAAACATTAGATTGGCAACAGACCTATCCACAGAGACCTGGCAGGCCAGAGGAATGTTGAAAAAGAAAAGCAAAGCTGGTGGCATCACAATTCTGGACTTCAACTCTATTACAAAGCTGTCATCATCAAGACAGTATGGTACTCACACAAGAACAGACACATAGATCAATGGAACAGAATAGAGAACCCAGAAATGGACCCTCAACTCTATGGTCAACTCATCTTTGGCAAAGCAGGAAAGAATGTCCAATGGAAAAAAGACAGTCTCTTCAACAGATGGTGTTGGGAAAATTGGACAGCCACATGCAGAAGAATGAAACTGGACCATTTCCTTACACCACACACAAAAATAGACTCCAAATGGTTGAAAGACCTCAGTGTGAGACAGGAGTCCATCGAAATCCTAAAGGAAAACACAAGCAGCAACCTCTTCGACCTCAGCCACAGCAACTTCTTCCTAGAAACATCTCCAAAGGTAAAGGAAGTAAGGGCAAAAATGAACTATTGGGACTTCATCAAGATTAAAAGCTTTTGCACAGCAAAAGAAACAGTCAACAAAACCAAAAGACAACCGACAGAATGGGAGAAGATATTTGCAAATGATATATCAGATAAAGGGCTAGTATCCAAAATCTATAAAGAACTTACCAAACTCAACACCCAAAGAACAAAAGATCCAATCAAGAAATGGGCAAAAGACATGAACTGACATTTTTCCAAAGAAGACATCCAAATGGCCAACAGACACATGAAAAAGTGCTCAACATCCTTGGCATCAGGGAAATCCAAATCAAAACCTCAATGAGATACCACCTCACACCAGTCAGAATGGCTAAAATTAACAAGTCAGGAAATGACAGGTGTTGGCAGGGATGAGGAGAAAGGGGAACCCTCCTACACTGTTGGTGGGAATGCAAGCTGGTGCAGCCACTCTGGAAAACAGTATGGAGGTTCCTCAAAAAGTTGAAAATAGAGCTACCATTCAACCCAGCAATTGCACTACTGGGTATTTACCCCAAAGATACAAATGTAGGGATCCGAAGGAGTACGTGCACCCCGATGTTTATAGCAGCAATGTCCACAATAGCCAAACTGTGGAAAGAGCCAA
>NC_138374.1:18905089-18919963 GCF_054177405.1 Leptonychotes weddellii | reverse complement strand
GTCAATCAGAGAAAGACATGTATCATATGATCTCACTGATATGAGGAATTCTTAATCTCAGGAAACAAACTGAGGGTTGCTGGAGTGGTGGGGGGTGGGAGGGATGGGGTGGCTGGGTGATAGACATTGGGGAGGGTATGTGCTATGGTGAGTGTTGTGAATTGTGTAAGACTGTTGAATCATAGACCTGTACCTCTGAAACAAATAATACATTATATGTTAAAAAAAAAAAAAAAAAAGAAGAAAATAGCAGGAAGGGAAGAATGAAGGGGGGAAATTGGAGAGGGAGACAAATCATAAGAGACTATGGACTCTGAGAAACAAACTGAGGGTTCTAGAGGGGAGGGTTGTGGGGGGATGGGTTAGCCTGGTGATGGGTATTAAAGAGGGCACATACTGCATGGAGCACTGGGTGTTATACGCAAACTATGAATCATGGAACACTACATCAAAAAATAATGATGTAACGTATGGTGATTAACATAACATAATAAAATAAAATTAAAAAAAACATATAATTATTTTATATGACTAAAGAGTGATAATTCAAATTGAAAAATCTCTGTTGCTTCAAGCTAACATATTTGAAATTCAAGGGACATGGTTTGCTTTTCTATCACTTGCTCCACAATTTCTGCCAGTTTCAATCAATCTATTTTATCCATGAATTCTCACCATTCCAGCTGAAGCTTCATGGAGTATCTTTTAAAAATTTGCATTCTCATTACACTTCCAAAGCTCCTTTGTGACATCAATCAACTTCTCACCATTTTTTTTCCCCAGTCAGTGGGAGAATAAAATGAACATCACATTTCAGAGATTTTCCATGGCAAAACTTGAATCCTTGACACCATTCTCACAATTGTGGATCAAAACACTGTCCTTTGGCATAGGGAACTTAACTTCCTCTTAGAAGATTGTTCAAAGAGTGCCAAGGTTTGAGGCTGACTGATTCTGAAGCAACTATTCCACATGAGCCTGCTGGATTTTCACAACTGTAGCCTATTCCATCATCAGTTGGGCACAGAGCAGCTTATTGTCCAGAGACTCAGTTGATGTATGCCCAGTCTGGTCCCTATTCCCTTGATAGCAGGCCTTCCTTTGGCTTGACCCTGGATGATATATGACCACACATAATGCATGCCACATACCCTAATATAGTTCATATTATTGAAATGTTTGTTAACAGTGTACAATTTCCTTATGAATCGGGCCCCAAGGCTTGACTCAGTTGTAATGGGCAAGGTGGAAAGGACAGCCATCTTACAGTGTACTATTACAAAATAAAATAGAGGATGAAAAGCTTCCAAATGCATTCTATAAGGCCAGCAGTACCCTGATACCAAAACCAGATAGACAACACACACGCATTCATACACACACACAAACACACACACACATACACAAAACTATAGCCCAATATCCCTGATGAAGGTAGATGCTAAATTCTTTATAAAATATTACAAATCACAGTCAACAATACATGAAAAGGATAATTAATCATGATCAAATGGGATTTATGCCAGGGTTGCAAGGATGGTTTGACATTTATAAATCAATCAATGTGATACACCACATCAACAAAAGATAAAAATCATATAATCATCTCAATAGGTGGAGAAAAACCATTTGATAAAATTCCATATTCATTCATGATAAAAACTCTCAACAAAGTGGGTTTAGAGGAAACAACTTCAACATTATAAAGTCCATGTATGAAAAACCCACAGCTCACATATTCAGTGGTGAACAACAGAGCTTTTCTTTTAATATCAGGAACTAGATAAGTATGTCTATCTAGTACAGCCACTTTTATTCAACCCAGTACTGGAAGTTCTAGCCACAGCAATCAGACAAGAAAAAGAAACAAAATAGTCCGTGTTAGTAAGGAAGAAATTAAGCTGTCAATATTTGCCGATGACACAATACTATAGGTGGGTGGGGGGATGGGGTAACTGGGTGATGAGCATTAAGGAGGGTACTTGATGTAATAAGCCCTGGGTGTTATATGCAACTGATGAATCACTAAACTCTACCTCTGAATAATACATACATATAATAATACACTATATGTTAATTGATTTGAAATTTAAAAAAAGGAAACCCTAAAGACCCCACCAAAAATCTATTAGAATAATGAATTCAGTAAAGTTGCAGGGTATAAAATTAATACCCATATATTGGTTGTGTTTCCATATACTAATAACAAAATAGCAGAAAGAGAAATTAGGAAAACAATTCCATTTACAATTGCGCTAAAAAGAATAAAATGTCTAGAAATAAATTTAACCAAGGAGATAAAAAAATGTGTACTCTAAAAACTATAAGACATTGATGAAAGAAATCAAAGATGACACAATTGGAAAGATATACCATGCTCATGGATTAGAATAATTAACATTGTTAAAATGTCCATACTACCCAAAGCAATCTATAGATTCAATGTAATCCCTATTCAAATACCAACATTTTTCACAAAACTAAAATTTGTGTGGAATCACAAAAGACCCTGAATAGCCAAAGCAATCTGAAGAAGAACAAAACTAGAGGTATCACAATCTCAGATTTCAAGATATACTACAAAGCTCTAGTAACCTAAACAGTATGGAACTGTCACAAAAATAGACAGATCAATAGAAAGATAGGAGAGCCCAGAAATGAACCCACACTTACATGGTCAATTAATCTATGACAAAGGAGACAAGACAGTTTCTTAAATAAATGGTTCTGGGAAAACTAGACAGCTACATGCAAAAGAACAAAACTAGACCACTTTTCTTACACACAAAATAAACTCAAAATTGATTAAAGACCTAAATGTGAGACCCAAAACCATAAAACTCTGAGAAAAGAACATGGGTAGTAATTTCTTTGACATTGGAGATAGCAACATTTTTCTAGGTAATTCTTTCATCAATTTTCTAGTTTTCAGCATATATATCTTTCACTTCTTAGATTAAATATGTCCCTAAGTATTTCATAAGGTATTATAAGAGGGATTATTTTCTTAATTTTTTTTAGATAGTTCATTGTTAGTGTATGGAAACTCAGTATCCTACTATGTTGCCAACTTGGTGACATCCTTAAAATTATTTCTTCAGAAGTCTACTTTCTTTAACAAATCTCCTACTTAGGACAAATTACGTTATTTTTGTTATTTTCTGGTAGTGTGAACTACAAATGAGTGAAATATTCATCTGCATTTCCTTGGAATAAAAATTAATCAGCTTTTGGGCGCCTGGGTGGCTCAGTTGGTTAAGCGACTGCCTTCAGCTCAGGTCATGATCCTGGAGTCGCAGGATCGAGTCCCGCACTGGGCTCCCTGCTCAGCAGGGAGTCTGCTTCTCCCTCTGACCCTCCCCCCTCTCATGTGCGCTCTCCCTCTCTCTCTCAAATAAATAAATAAAATCTTTAAAAAAAATTAATCAGCTTTTGTCAAGGAGCAAAATCTTGTGCTTGAAATTCACTGGACTATGTATCAGTAACTTAAAGACTAGAGCTAGCTTTGGTTTCCTTCACTGCCTTTTTTGTCTCACTATGCATGTTAGAAAATAAAAGAATGAGAGAGATGTCCCTGGACCCTTCAACGCTTTAAAGTTCAACTAAACAAATGAAAGCATTCTAATGCAGTGATAAATTAAAAAACAGTCATATTTGGTTTCATTATGTATTTTGAAGGTAATTTTAATTTTGTTTTTTATCCATTGCTTTACTCAACAATTTATATTTTGTTTAGGCTACTATCAATTCTGCTTGCATTATTAGATACATATAAAATTAATAGGAGGATCCAGACAAATGCTGGAGGTTAACCTGGAATTAACAATGAATGTGGGCATCTCAGAGGTGATAGCACATTGCATTAAAAATTAGGGCTTTCTTCCAAGACTTTCAAAGCAAATATTACATACCTTTAAAGTCAAAAATCTATACCTCTGAGCCAAAACATGACTATCTACTGAATGTATGACCTAGCATAAATTAAACTCTCATAGCCTAAGTATGGTCACTTAAATCATGGGGAAATTTATAAGTTATATTTTGTAAGTTAATTACAAGCAAAAATTTTAGCATATACCTCTAAATCATAAACTACTTCTAAATGTAGGTATTTGTCAGGTTCTCAGTAACATGATAGTTTTTTTTAAATAATAAAAACATGAACCTTCTATTTTTATCATAAATAATGCAATAAGGGCATTAAACCTCCTATAGACCTTTTACAGGTAGATAAAATCTGAAAAGGGATTTGGATGTTGACCTCATTTATTCTCATAGCATCCTGATGAAATACAATTGGTGGGGATTATTCTTTCCTCCGTTTTCCAGATGAGAAAACTAAGGAACATTGGGGAGGATATGTATTGTAATAAGCACTGGGTGTTATATAAGATTGATGAATCACAGACCTGTACCCCTGGAAACAAATAATACATTATATGTTAATTAACTGAATTTAAATTTAAAAAAAGTAAAAGAATAAGGTTTTCATGTTAAAAAAAAAAAAAAAGAAAGAAAGAAAACCAAGGGATAAGTGTAAGGAAACTTGGCCAAGATGTATAACAAGTGAATGTCAAAGCCTTCAGTTGAAACCAACTTTCCAGTCCCTGCTCCAGGACATTATCTGCCAGTATCACGCATCAGAGGAATTTTAATATCAGTGATATTTAGTTGCTCTAGTAAAGGGACAGATTATTATAGCCTCAAATATCATTTTATCTTATAAAATTTCCAAACTGTTTATTTTTTAATATTAGCATCTAGTCTTGGCTATGAGGCATGAGAATAGGCCTTTGGTAATATATATCAAAAGCCTAAAAACTTATGCCATTTATCCTAATATTTTGACAAATAGGAATTTATCCTGAAAAAACATTACAAATATAATATTTATGAACATGAAATGCTTATAACAGAGGAAAAAAAACCCTAAGATGCTATTGGAAAAATAAATTACAGTACATGGGAATGATGACTACAGCCCTTAAAAATCAAGATCTAGAGTAATATTAAATAACACAAAAAATTGGGTTAAGTGGGAGTGTTAAGTGAGAAACCAGTTTATGAAAGAGTAGACAGTATGGAACACCAATTTTATAAAATATGGCTCTAAATAAAAAACATACACATATACATAGAAAAAAACAATGGAAACGTCTTCAGAAAAAAGAAACATTATTGGGGATTTGTTCAGTTACATATATATATATCATATTTTCTACATTTTTCTTCTGTATTTTCCATATTTTCATAATATATCCTCTATCCTTCTTATAATCAGAAAAATTGTTGAGAATATATTCCAAATCTTCCTTTCATGAGTGGGGATAATCATTGGTGTCCTAAATCTATTTTTTGAACTAAATTACAGCACAGTTAGATGCTGTATATCAGTATCTAAATTCAAAGATTTTTTTTAAACACAAAGTAGCCCTAAAAATAGTCAGTCACCTGTATTGGTCCCTTTTCTAGCCACAGATCCTCCCATTAAAACAGTTGCTCCCTCATGAATTTCCTTCCATGCAGCAATGGCATCAGGCTGAAATACTGTTTTATGCACTAAAGTCGGCAGAGGTTTCAACAGATCTTCAACACTCTAGAAGGTCCCTAGCCCATGTGCTCAGTACAGCTCTTTTCTTCATAATCCAAAATTTTCCCCTTCTGATTTCATCTTCACATACTGATTAAACATACCCACTTTCCTCCCTGAACTTTAACCAAAGTGAAGCTAGCTGGTCTTCAGGTTGTGTAATTACGGTTTGTCACATTTCTTATAATTTTATTTTATTTTATTTTATTTATTTTATTTTATTTTAAAGATTTTATTTATCTGACGGAGAGAGACACAGCGAGAGAGGGAACACAAGCAGGGGGAGTGGGAGAGGGAGAAGCAGGCCTCCCGCTGAGCAAGGAGCCCGATGTGGGGCTCGATGCCAGGACCCTGGGACCATGACCTGAGCTGAAGGCAGATGCTTAACCACTGAGCCACCCAGGCGCCCCAGTTTTAATCTTTATATCATCATCAGGGACAGGAGGCCACTTAGAGAGGTAAAAGGGGGCACAGACAGTTCAATGTGAGCTTGTTTCTCAGTTATATGTGGTTGGACTCCTGCTCAGCTCTTGTGGCCCTAAGAAAGCAATTATCCTACAGTATTATTGCATCTGGTTCCCCATAAAAGTTTAATGAACTATATAATTTTTCCTAAATACAATATCTCAATTTATTGCTATTAACTAACCATGAAATTTGTCCCTTCTCAGTACAATAAATGCCGTTTCTGATTAAAATCTTCTATTTAATAATTTTATTTGAGAAAGAACAGTTTCCACTCTCCCTACACTCATTGTATATCTCTGTCACAATTTTACCATTTCCTTCTCTTGTACCAAACAGAACTAAGAACATGCTGAAATATGAATCCCTTAACAATCATTCCCCCAAATGGTTCCCCTAAATAAGTTTTATCCCTCCCCACCATAAATACCACAACTACTTCTTGGCTATTAGAACATTTGATAATAGTTATGGTTTGAGGCGTCTTGAAGAATTTTAAGTTCAGTGAAAACTGAAAATGACCAGCCTGATGAGAAATCTGGACACTTTTCATGTGGTAATGGATTACAGGATCGATGTAATTTTTTAGTTAAAAATAAATCTAGGGCGCCTGGGTGGCTCAGTTGGTTAAGCGACTGCCTTCAGCTCAGGTCATGATCCTGGAGTCCCGGGATCGAGTCCCGCATCAGGCTCCCTGCTCAGCGGGGAGCCTGCTTCGCCCTCTGACCCTCCCCCCTCTCATGCTCTCTCTCTCTAGCTCATTCTCTCTCTCAAATAAATAAATAAAATCTTTAAAAAAATAAATAAATAAATAAATAAATCTAGCAGAGGGCAGTGGTGGTGGGAGCCTCGCGGGCGCGGCGCTGTTACTCGCAGTCGGGCGGCGGCAGCAGCACAGCGCTGAGCGCACATCGCGTCTTCGCAGTAGCAGCGGCAGCAGCAGCGGAGGCGCCCCCGCCGTCACATTCCCTGCGCTGCCGCAGCCGCCCTCGCTCCCTCTGCTCTTCTTCCCTTCGCTCGCACCATGGCTGATCAGCTGACCGAACAGCAGATTGCTGAGTTCAAGGAAGCTTTCTCCCCATTTGACAAAGATGGCGATGGAACCATCACAACAAAGGAACTTGGAACTGTCATGAGGTCACTGGGTCAGAACCCAACAGAAGCCGAGGTGCAGGATATGATCAACGAGGTGGATGCTGACGGAAATGGCACCATCGACTTCCCAGAATTTTTGACTATGATGGCTAGAAAAATGAAAGGTACAGACAGTGAAGAAGAAATTCGCGAGGCATTCCGAGTCTTCGACAAGGATGGCAACGGTTACGTCAGCGCGGCGGAGCTACGTCACGTCATGACCAACTTAGGAGAAAAACTAACAGATGAAGAAGTAGATGAAGTGATCAGAGAAGCAGATATTGATGGAGATGGGCAAGTCAACTATGAAGAATTCGTACAGATGATGACTGCAAAATGAAGGCCTATTTTCAACTCCTTTCCCCCTTCTGGAAGAATCAAATTGAATCTTTTACTTAGCTCTTGCAAAAAAAAAAAAAAAGTTCATTTACTCATTCTGTTTCTATATAGCAAAACTGAATGTCAAAAGTACCTTCTGTCCACACGCACAAAATCTGCATGTATTGGTTGGTGGTCCTGTCCCCTAAAGATCAAGCTACACATCAGTTTTACGATATAAATACTTATACTATCTTAATGATAAGGAAGCACCTAATGGACTCCTTGCAGTTCCATTTGCTCATGATTAATACACTGGGCTGGCCAGTTTTTCATGCATGCAGCTTGACAACTGAGCACAGTCAGGCATTTGTATAAAAAACAAAAAATGAAAAAAAAAAACAAATTTAAAACTTCTTCAATGGGTTCTAGTTCAATTTGTTAGTATAAATTGTCATAGCTGGTTTACTGAAAACAAAACATTTAAAATTGGTTTACCTCAGGATGCTGTGCAGAAAAATGGGTGAAGGATAAACTGTCTAGACGCAGCCCCACTTAGCAGGATGGCCCTCTCGTACTTCCGGGCACCCCCACCCATGGTGACCATGACACTCATCCTGGTGGCATGCTGTGTGTGTTGGTTTAGTGTTGTCCCATGTTGTTTTAGAGCGAAATGGGTGTCAGGCTGTCACCATTCACACACATTTTTTTTTTTTTTTTAAAAACCTTTACCAAGGGAGCATCTTGGGACTCTGTTTTTAAAACCTTCTGAACCATGACTTGGAGCCAGCAGAGTAGGTTGTGGCTGTGGACTTCAGCACAAGCATCAACATTACTGATCAAGAAACTACAATTTACGTCCATTCCAAGTTGTAAATGCTAGTCTTTTTTTTTTTACTCCAATAAAAAAAGACCATTAACTTAAAAAAAAAATAAATCTAGCAGAGATAAGATGGCAGTATCAATAGCTGAAGTTTCACTGAGTCAACGTGAAATATTAGACCAATTAAATAAACTATTCTGCCGCAGACAAACAGATCTGCTCATGCACATGACAAACTTGAGACTGATTACAATTGGAGGGAAACAGATACTGACTCCATTTAACACAATGTCTTAAACTCAGAAATTGCAAAAAATGAAAATATATCACCTCATTTTTTAGAAATTTTGTGTCAAAATCAGAAAAATGCATTTTCCAGGAAGGGTGGAGAGAATATTTTTAGTTGGGATGGGTTGTTGAATTTCATGGACTTTATGGTCCATCTCAAATTCTAAAATTAAGAATTTTCCAGTGCAAACTATCCTTGCTTCCTTTCATGAAAACAAAGTGTGTTGGAGCCAAATACAAAAAGAATTTAAAAAATTTAAAAAAATCATATGAGATGAATCTTTTGAATTCTTACAGGCTTGGGTGTTGGAAATGATACTCTAAAGAAGTGGAACATTTTTAATCTGCAACTATATCAGAGATCCTGTGTCCAGAATACTCTGTGGTACCAGAATAATATATAGAAGATCAGATTGGGAGTCAGAAGGCTGAATTCATTGTCCACTGAAGAGCTGAATGACATTATAATAAATCATTTTACTTTTCCAAACTTCATCTTCCTTAACATGATTCTCAGGGTAAGGGTACCTGTCAGACTTTCTTCCCAGAATGATAGTCAATTTCAAAACCATGAGATAGTATAAAAATGCAAGAGAATTTAATTATATGAATCTTCTGAAAATGAAATTAAAAGAACATTTGATCTGTAGCTATTACTAAATTTATTTCCAAAGACCTTCCCCACCTCTCAAAAAGCAAAATGATCCAGTTTTATCCCAAAAAATTGACATGCAGTTTATACATGCACAATATGCTTGACTCTAGTCGCCATAACTGTAGTTGATATAGATTTGTTTTTATATATTGAATACTCAATGAAAAAGCCACTTTTATTACCTTCTTTGGTGTTTTGTTGGCTTGCATCCTGAAGTTTTCTTTACAACACCTGTAAAAATAATATACCAATTATGAAGCTATCTGGAAGAGAGTGAAGAGAATATACTGTTTTTTTTTAAAACCTCTCTCCTGAATAACTGACACTCTAATAAATGGCATGTTAGCACAATAATATTAACAAAACCATTTTTGATAAGAAAAGACAGATTTTCCTAGAAATTATTATTAAAATAATAAATCATTAACATAATAAAAATTATTATTATCAGACACACTGGGTCAAATATTGATCCACAGCTGAAACAGGCTGAGCATCCATTTCCATACATATTTGTGACATAAGGTGGGGCCCAGTTAAGCCTACAGAACACCATGCTCTTCAATAAAAATATGGATTTTCAACTACTGACTCATGCCACAGAACCATAGATTTGTTGGAGAAATTCAAGAAAATATTGGTCTCGTGGATTTTACCCAATCATCCACTTATTTTGTGAAAATGAGTAAAAATTGAAACCCACCACCCAGAATCTGTTACTGATAATCCCAGAGTATACTATAGTTATTTACCTTATTTTGTATGAATAGGAAGACAAGAAATAATGGTGGTTAAGGATAAAAGCACCCTATTATGAATGTCAAATGTGAAAATCACTGTATGATATTGATCTTTCTAGCTCCTTGACTTTTCTAAAACTCAGTTATTCACTTGAAAATTATTATAGTAAATTATTTCAAGATTATATAAGAACTAAATTAATTCACACTACCGTTGTGCCTATTTTAAGCTGTACTCAATGCATACTAGCCACATTATTATTTGCCTATTCTCCTTCAATTATTCATCCATTTCATGAATTTCATGGATTATTTCATTATTTCATTATTTCATTATGGATAATACTTCATATTTTGGGTTATAATCCATACAACTTTATTTTATTGTTCAAATTCTTCCAACTTTGGACTCTAGAAGCTTGTTCACATTTGGCTCTGTGTTCTTTTGACATATTCCCATCCATTGTTTTTCTTTTTGAATAATATATTTTCTTCTGGCACTGTAAGATGTGCCAGCCTTATCTTGGATATACCCTGACACAATCCTAGACTCAGACATTTCTGTAAAGAAACCTGGTTCTCTCTTCATGAAATTGTCTTTGCCTTTTTGTCAAAGATCAGTGGACTCTATCTGTGGCTCTATTTTGGAGTTTTCTTTTCTGTCCCATTGATTGTGTGTCTATTTTGCACCTAATATGCTTTTTTTTTTTTTCATTTCTACCACTTTAAAATTAATCATGAAATTGGGTAGTGTCCTCAAACTTTTTATTTTCTAGTATTGTGTTGGCTATTATAAGTCTTTTGTCTTTCCTATAAACATTAGAATCAGTTTGCTTTTATCTACAAAATAGAATGCTGGAATTTTTATTGCCATTATGTAAACTCTGTAGATTAAATTTGGAATAATTATCATCTTAACAATATTGAACATAGATATCTTTCCATTTATTTAGATCAACTTTATCAGAATTTTATAGTTTCTGCATGAAGATTCTGTTAGATATAAATCTAATAAAATTCTATATATAAGTACTACTTTATTTTTAGTATTGTTTTAAATGTTATTTCAAATTCCAAATGTTCATTACTCTTATGTAGGGAAGCAGTTGCCTTTTTGTATTAATATAGTGTCCTGTGATTTTGATATACTAAATTGTCCACCATAAGAATGAATTAAAGTAATCAGAAATAGTTATATTTGACAAAATATAAAGACATTTATACAAGTGATCCAAAGTTCCATTCTAGCTCATCATTTCTCTCATTATATTTCTCTCATTGTACAAAGAAAGGGAAGCAAGTCATCCAAACATCAATGAATGAGAACCTCCCACATACAGGATGTTGTCCTGAAAGTTTTTAAAAAATAAAAACAAAAAAAAATGTATCACCTTTATCAATAATTTTATAGTTATCTTTTTAGCTAACATCAACTGCATGCCTACCATGTGCCAGGCATTATGGATAGCACTTTACATCGTACTTCATTCAATTTCCACCACAACTTCACAACATAATGCTTTAGTCAGGATCCTTCAAGTGAAAACAAAAACTGAATTCAACTAAATTATGTGAAATAAAATCATAACAAAGGTAATTAAGAGATTTTATCATTTCAAGGCACTGGAAAGAGTGGGTGAAAATGGATCAGGCATTATATACATAACACCTACTCTTTTTCTTTAACCACTTCTCTATGTTTTGACCAGTTCTCTCATGCTAAGAATGGATTCCTCCATATGGCAGAGAAAGTGGATATTTATAATTATCAAGGAGAATCACCCTTGCATTTTCAAGCAAGTTTCAAAATAGTGTCTTGATTGACATTGATTGGATCATGTATCTATCTATTAACCAATTACCATAGCCGAGAGAATAAAGCTCCCTTATTGGCCAGTCCAAGTCATATATTTAACCTTTAAGGCCATAAAGTGGAGTCCCATGATTGGCAGCCTCACCAGAAATGAGTAATGGATGGGGAATTTTAAAAATCAAATGCCAGTTATAGGTAGGTATTATTTTATAGGAACATGAAGTTTAGTGTTTATGTAAGTTATTGAAAGTCATCCATGTAAAGTGTCAGAATGCGATTTGATTCTAAATCTGATTGAATTATGTGTCCAAGCTCTAAATACGTAAGTTACATTGCCTCCCTCATTCCTGCTTTAGTAGTGCTCACAACCTACAGGAAAGAAAGAAGGAAAAAGAAAGAACAGGAAAAGACAAAACTAGATAATCAATACAGGAAAATAAGGTGACCCAGAATCTTTTCATCAGTTATGGGAGATGTAATGACAAAATAAGGAAATTTATAAAGAACTTCTTGGAGAAATGAAATTTCAATTTTAAGAAGGATAAAGGATGATGAATGAAAAAAATATGATGCTGTTTTTCTAGCTTCATCTAGAGCTTCATTTCTTGTAAAATAGCATAAAGATTAGAAATTAAAAAAAAAAAGTCATTCTAGTCCAGGGTTAGCTGCGGATTCACCATGGACAATCTATTCATTCTGTCAAGCTGTTTTTACTCATCTACTATATGGACGCTTGTATCTGCCTATTTCATGAAGTTGTCATGAAATTCAAATTCAATTCAAATATCAAAGCATATTGAAAATAAAAACTAGTCAAGAAAGAGCATTATTTTCATATTATATGCTTCCTCTTGTGCATAACATTGTAATTTTCTATCAACATTCTTTATAAAATCCTAGAGAAATGAAATCCTTATTACAAAAGCAGTTTTTTAACAGGTAGCTGAAGGGACAGATTTACACCAGCTAATTTATCCCTTAATTAATATTTTATCTTAAATTATTCTTTTAATCTGATGGAGCTGTTTTTGCTAACCATTCCTCTTGTGAATTAAATTCTGTGCCTCAGTATTTTTTTTTTTACTTCACCCAGGTGAAATATTTATTTCTTTATTTATTTCTTTTGTAATCTTCAGTAAACAGGGATATCTTACTTTCTCCACACTGATCATTAAATTCCCCTGAATCTTTTCTTGCATAACTTAAGCCATGCTTTCATTTCTCCTTGTGAGAAATGTCTTTTTTCCCCCAAAAATAATTCTAATCCTCTTGAGGGACCCTCTTCCTATGCAATTCCAGGTGAGAATGAGGCATTGATTTATGCTATCTTTATCCACAGCCCTAAAGCAAAAAGTGAAATGCCTCATTTTGTGAATAATTGGTTTGTAAAACAAACCCAGAGGCAACAGGAAAGATAATGAAATTTGTGTTTCATTTCATTTATTATGACAGTTGCAAAAGTTCAAGTTCAATTATGCATGTTAATATTGTTAAGTAAAGGTACATAAAGGAAAAAAAAATTAAGTCAAAGAAGACTCAAACTCACTAGAGCTCAAAAACCATTAAACTGTGACTAAATAGGGCAGCACGTTTCTCATAATTTGGGGATATATTTTGTCAAAATGTTCTGTGGTTTTTTTTTTTTTTCCTTTTTTTCCCCAACAATAGGATAAACAACCAAATGAAAGCATTCTCTCAGGGACCCAAAGTTACTGAGAGCAGCAGGCTGCCCTTTAGCCTCAGAGCATGCTGTTCCTGGACAGGATACCTGGAAATTAGAAATGAAAGAAAATATCTATTTCTTCAGACTCAGTTTCTTTATGTTTGATATAGAGAGAAAAGGGACATTTTGAAAAAGGGATATGGGAAAAATTATAGAATATAATTAGAATGAATGAATAAAGTGAATTAATCAAGACAGATTTAGAAAAATATTAGTGAAACACCGTGAAATAAACATACAAAAATAAAAGAAAATTATTAAAATTGGTTATATCCGGGGTAAGAGATTAATAAGATTATATCTGGGGTTCAGTGGAGTGGGAACTTTTCATTGTGGAGCTTTTGGTAATATTGGATTTGTTTTTAACATACACATATTACTTTAGTGATGATATTAACAATGATACCAATAATAAAAAAGCTACAGAGAAGAATTAAAGTTAAGAAGGAATGACACTCAAATCTACAAAATAATGAAATCATCTTTCACAATTATTAGTCTAGTGAAACATAATAATAACTTTGAATTATTTGAATAAACATCAGGTTTATTATCTCATTATTCAGATAAAGAACTTGAGGTTCAAAAACATATGGATCTCTCCCAAAGTTATATGGCAAGATGGGAATAAAGAAACAGAGATCTTGTCTCCTGAGTTACACTCTAGTGCTCTTTCCTGCTTACCAGATTGAAAAAAATATTCTCAAGATGCCAGTCACAAGACCAAGAGAGATTTAGTACAGAGGGAAGGAGTGAAAATACAACTTCAGCTAGAGAAATATCAACCTGAGAGGTGACAGAGTCAAAATCGTTAGCTGATTCAATCAAGTTTTAAATACTAAATGTGAGGGGCACCTGGGTGGCTCAGTAAGTTAAACATCTAACTCTTGGTTTTAGCTCAAGTCATGAACTCAGGGTCGTGAGACCGAGCCCCACATCAGTCTCCATGCTGTGTAAAGATTCTCTCAAGAGAATGCCTAAGATTCTCTCTTTCCCTCTCTGCCCTTCCCTCCCCAATAAATAAATTGATAAATAGATAAATAATAGAGAGCAATTGTTCCATACAGATTATGAGAAATTACACATAACTGGGCAGAGCCCTGATATTTTAAAAATGTTTTCTCATAGGAATTCTTAATTGCAGGAAACAAACTGAGGGTTGCTGGAGTGGGGGGTGGGGTGGGAGGGATGGGGTGACTGGGTGATAGACACTGGGGAGGGTATGTGCTCTGGTAAGCGCTGTGAATTGTGCAAGACTGTTGAATCTCAGATCTGTACCTCTGAAACAAATAATGCAATATATGTTAAGAAAAAAAAAAGAAGAA
>NC_138374.1:18881603-18904989 GCF_054177405.1 Leptonychotes weddellii | reverse complement strand
AGTATAAATGTGTAACCAATTACTGACTAGAACATAACATCTACAAATAGCTGTAGTAGACCCTTAGCAACTCACATCATTCCCCTCCCCCCACCCATTGCTCTTCCAGCCTGCCATGCAGAAAAAGAGTCCTACTTCCATCTTTTCTATTGTTCTAATTGTGGTAAATATTTGAAAGCATGTCCAGCAATAGGAAAATATTGCAACCTAAAGAATTTGGGTGGGGGATATTCAAGCAGAAGAAAGTGGGATGAACATGAATGAAAAGCCTGAAATAGGAAGCACAGAGCTCATTGCAGAACAGGAGATGTTCAAGCTGGGTTGGAGCTTGAGGAGACAGAGGAAGGGTGTGGGACTTCAGAGGGTGCCAGGGCCACCTCCTATAGGACACTCTATGCCATGTTGATAAATTTCACTCTCTATATGTCCCCATGGTTTACTCCCTTACTTCATTCATATTCAACAAGTCAGGTGCACAGAAAGGCTTTCCTTGACCACTACATCCAAATAGGTCCACTCTACACCCTCTCTTTATCCTGTTACTCTTTCCACAGCCCTTTATTATATTTATCTTGTTTTATTGAAACGCTATTTTTCTTCCCCACAGGGTATAGACTCTGAGAAGACAGAGACTGTTTCTGTTTTGTCCACTACTATATCCCCAGTACCTAAAATAATAGCATACAATAAGTGCTCTATAAATGTCTGGGAAATGAATTAATGAATGAACTTACTTTTGCTATTCTAGCTAGGGGAACTGATCAATTCATTCAGCATTTCCATATTCACATATACATACCCCACTGGGCTGTTGTGCAATAAAAGGACATGTATGTTAAGTATTTACTCCAGGGCCTGATGCATATTAAATTCTCTAAAAACAATAGATTATAGAATCAGAGAGACATTAAAAAAAAAAAAAAGAGGGGCAAAGAGTCAATCAACCTATGCATCCAATCTATTTTTCAGAAACAGCAACTCCATTGCTTTAAATCTGTATCCAAATGGCACAAAAAAATCTCTATCTTCATCAAGAAAAAAAAAATAACACAAAGAAATAAAAGGAAAAAAAAGACAAAGCAAAGAAAGAAAAGCAAAAGTTTAGTGAGGAATATCATCAGACGTTATTATTTTACAGAACCGAGCATGACAGTTCTGCCACAATTTTTGCTTTCCCACAATAGTACATCAGATTCTACATAGTAGAAGAAAATAGATAAATATAAACATAAATATTCATAAATTATTATTTAAGTGCATTAAATTTACATAGCAATGAAAGCTGAAATTTATGAAAGGCTATTTTCTGTTCATGCTAATGTGCTTAATTCCAATCATGTTTTATGGATGAGATCCCTGGACAAAGGGGCCTACATTTCTTCATCTGAGAACACATGATTCCTATCTTCATGCAGACCTCACAGGATTAAATTACAAACTGACATTACATTTTTCTTTCATTTATTTTCATGATCATAAGGAGAAGGTTGATTTTCTCAAGTCAAGTGGAAGTTTATCATATTATTTAGCACAGCCAGTTTATTGGGCTACATTAATCCCTCAGGGAATAATTAATATCCATAATGTGCCCCCCTCAAACTGAGATTTAACCTCCAACCTCCAGTTCATAATAATCTTGCATCCTCATTTTTGCTTTTCCTGCTTTTCCTACCCTATTCTTGTGAACTTGACCAATAACTTGACTTTTCTGAAGATCAGTTTCTTCAACCACTAAAAAAATGGCTATAATGCCAATGTTTACAAAAATCCTATGGTCATTAAATGGCATGGTGGTCTTCCTGTATCTCTGCCATATCTGCTGCTTTTCTTGACACTATTACTTATTTCCAGGGAGGGCCAACTATAGGTGTTTGTAGTCTTGTAAAGTGACCTTTACGGTGGAACGAGTACAGCCTCACACAAGAGGCTAAGAGCAAATTTAGGGAGTTGGAGTGTGGGACAGGGGATTAATGAAAAAAAAATACATGTCAATGAACAAGTCCTATACAAGATAGCAACAAATGGGGAGAGTAATCATTAGGTTAGTACTACTGAAAGTATGGCCCCCAGACCATAAGATGCACACCTCGGGTGATTGTTAAACATTGAGATTCCTTGTTCTCACTCAAGGCACCCTGAATCAGAACCTGGGGTGGGCTGGGGGTGGCTAGACTTGAAAACCAACTTCTTATTTTATTTTTTTGATAAGCTCTGAGAGTGATCCTGTAGGACATAGAAATTTGAGAATCAGTGGCCTAAGATTTATCTATCACTGTGGTACATTTGAAGATAATACAAATATGTGATATTTCAGCTGCTACCTGTCATGAATTTTTACTTTAGAGATAGTAATTGGATAATCTCCATTCCCAGCCCCCCTCACTTCTATACCCACAAGTGCACTTGGATAAGATGAACAGGGTTCATCATTGAAGACAAATAGAAATAGACAAATAGAAAGCTATTCCATGTTCATGGATTGGAAGAATTAATATTGTCAAAATGTCCGTACTCCCCAAAGCAATCTACATATTCAATGTAATCCCTATCAAAATACCAACATTATTTTTCACAAAACTAGAACAAATAACCTTAAAATCTGTATGGAACACAGAAGACCCTGAATAACCAAAGCAATCCTGAGAAAGAAGAATGAAGAATGAAGAATGAAGAATGAAGCTGGAGGTATCACAATTCCAGATTTCAAGATATATTACAAAGTTGTAGTAATCAAAACAGTATGGTACTGGTGCAAAAATGGCACCAAGATAAACCCACAATTATATGGTCAATTAACCTATGACAAAGGAAGCAAGAATATACAATGGGGAAAAGACAGTTTCTTCAGTAAATGTTGCTAGGAAAACTGGACAACTACATGTAAAAGAATGAAACTGGACCACTTCTTTACACCCTACACACAAATAAACTTAAAATGGATTAAAGAACTTAATGTGAGATGTGAAATCATAAAAATCCTAGAAGAAAACACAGGTCTTAATTTCTCTGACATTGGCTATACCAACATTTTTCTAGATATACCTCCTGAGGCAAGCTAAACAAAAGCTTTTGTACAGCAAAGGAAACAATCAAAAAAACAAAAAGATGACCTACTGAATGGGAGAAGATATTTGGGCATGATATATCCAATAAGGAGCTAATATCTAAAATATAAAGAACTTATA
Organism: Leptonychotes weddellii; assembly: GCF_054177405.1. Classification (NCBI taxonomy): domain Eukaryota; kingdom Metazoa; phylum Chordata; class Mammalia; order Carnivora; family Phocidae; genus Leptonychotes; species Leptonychotes weddellii. The sequence goes on along the minus strand of NC_138374.1, from coordinate 18,901,804 downwards.
CAGCTCAACATCTCCCCAAAAAAATACTCCAATTTAGAAAAACTGGCAGAGGATCTGAATAGATGTTTATCCAAAGGAGATATACATATGGGCAACAGACACATGAAAAGATGCTCATCATCACTCACTGTATGTTAACTATACTAGAATTAAAATAAAAATCTAATTTAAAAAAAAAACAAAAAAAGATACTCAACATCACTAATTATCAAGGAAATACAAATTAAAACTATAATGATGTATGACCTCATACCTGTTAGAATGACTAAAAATCAAAAAGACAAGAAACAACAAGTGTTGGTGAAAATGTGGAGAAAAAGGAACCCTCATGCACTGTTAGTAGGAAAGTAAATTGATACAGCCACTGTGGAAAACAGTATAGAATTTCCTCAAAAAATTAAAAATACAAATACCCATATGATCCAATAATTCCACTATTGGGTATTTACCGAGAGAAAATGAAAACATTAACTCAAAAAGATGTATGTACCCCTATGTTTATTGTAGCACTATTCACAATAGCCAAGACATGAAAGCAACCTAAGTGTCCATCAGTAGATAAATGCATAAGAGAAATGTGGTACACACACACTACAGAATATTACACAGCCATAGAGAAGGATGAAATCATGCCATTTGAGACAACATGGATGGATCTAGAGAGTATTATGCTAAGTGAAATAAGTCAGACTGAGATAAGAGAAATACCATGATTCCACTCAAAAATGGAATCCTTAAGAAAATGAATAAACAAGAAGTAGAATCAGAACTATAAATACAGAGAACAAATGGAGAGTTGCCAGAGGGGAAGGAACCTGGGGATTGTGCAAAATGGGTGAAGGGGAGTGGGGGATACAGGCCTCCAGTTATGGAATGAGTAAATAATGGGAATAAAAAGTAGAGCATAAGAAATATTGTCAATAATCTTGTAATAGTGATGTAATGGGACAGATGGTGGCTACACTTGTGGTGAACATAGCATAATGTATAAACTTGTCAAATCACTAAGTTGTACACCTGAAACTAATATAACATTGTACATCAACTATACTCAAATTTAAAAAAAAAAAAAAGCAAATGAAAGTTAAGAGAAAGTAACTACTAAAACCCTTCTAAAACAAAACAAAACAAAAGGAATGATACCAAGCATAAAGTCACCAATATTAAGAAGTACCAAGGAATATTCAAATGACTCCACAAAATGCATTTAAAAATGACTACATATTTGAGCCATATGAAATATAAAACCAACGACTGAAATGTTAACATTTATTCATAATTAGGTTATACTCTAAGCACCAAAAAATTGATAGTTTTATTCTTTTTATCCTCAGTTTAGCACAATCCTCAACATACAGTATATGAACTATAGGTCCATGTTCATGATAACAGAGACATTTCATCCCACATCTTCTGAAGCTATAGACTGTCTCTGGAGAACCCTGGCTAATACACAACCCAATAGGATATCTATCTATCTATCATCGATCAATCATCTACATACATTTACATACATATACATATATTGTGAGACCTTACTACTCTGAAATTTACAGGCCAGGCCAGCAGATTGGAAATTCTGGCAGGAATTCTGTGTTACAGTCCTGAGGCAGAACTCCTTTCCAGAAAATCTGTTTTGCTCTTCAGGCCTTCAGCTGTTTGGGTAAAGCCCATCCAGATTATCAAAGGTCATCTTACCTAAAGCCAACTGATTGTAGATGTTAATGACATCTATAAAATATCTGCATAGCAGTATCTAGAATGTTTGACCAAACAACTGGGCATAATAAATAGTCTAGCCAAGTTGACACATAAAGTTTAACCATTACAGATTTAGAGGTAGAAAAAAGCATCCTGTTCAAAGTTGAGAGTAACAATTTTTTTTTAATATGCCTCATTATTTTTACAATTTAATGAAATAGAAACTTAATTTTTAACCTTCTAGAGCCTAATGTGATATTTCAGATTGGTAAACATTCTTCCTGAACATGGTTGTTCAAAGACTCCGGTTCCTTCCATCTTTTGCCTCCAGTATCCCTTAGAGCTTCATCATCCTCTACATCCAGTCAGCAGGGCACAAAATATAATATTGGATATGAATAGCTACTTCTTCACAACTCTGTCCTAGAAGTTCTATTTCTTCCACTCATATTTCAATGGCAAAAACTAGACCTATGGCCATATTTAGAAGCAAAGGAGCTTGGGCAGCCAATTGTCAACAAAAATTACTTACTCTAAAAAGGGAAAACACACTTTTTTTTTTTAAGCCATCAAAACACCTATAATGTGAAAGGAATCTCAAGAGGTCATCTAAATAAAGTATTTTAATTGTTTACAAATGAGGTTCTGGGTCAGCATATCACTAAGTACTTAGGTAGGAAGTTTATTTTCAAATACATATTCTTGTGGCTCTTGATTCATATGTCACAACTTAAAAGGCCTGATAGTATCCAGAAATGGGTATTTAAAAAAAAAATTCCCTCAGATCACACCTCTGTGTGATCTAACCAGAACTACTTAATTCAAATCCATTATTTATCTCCAAGTAATGTCACAGTCAGTATAGTTGATAAATGGATACCTACCATGGAACTCAATGATTCCCAAACTTAGTAAGCATGTAAATCCTAGCTCCATTTTAACAATCCCCTCCACCCAGCTAATAATGTTAGCTAAACTTTATTGGGCATTTAAGATGTGCTGAGCACTGTTTTGGGAGTATTGCATGAATTACCTAATTTTCCCTGCCCAGAAACATCAAAAGTTAACTATTATATCCAGTTTTTACAGATGAGGAACCTGAGACATAGAAAGACTAAATTCTGGAAGTTACACCAGGAGATGAGAGAGATGGGAATTAAACCTCAGCAATGTGACTCTCAATCTTGCATCTTTCTTAGTGCACTATTATCCAGGTGATTCTGATACACATGGTCTAGAACACATTGAGTTTAGGATAAACAAAGGCCTTTGATTGAAATTGAGTAAAGTTTTGTGGAGAATCACTGCAATAAATAGTACTTTTCCTCTCTCACTTAAATCTCCATCTAAATAACTTCCCTGAATTCCAAGTCTGTACATCTAATACTTATTCCAGATGTCTCAAAGGCAATCATAATATTATATCATAAAACAAACTGACCATCTTTTTCTAAAAATTTGGTTCCTTCCTAGTGTTACCAATCTCAACAAATGTTGACATCTCCCTCCTCTCACCCCCGTAGTGCAAGCCTATACCTGGAATCATGCTCAACACATTCTTCATCAGCATTCCCCACCATCTCCACATAGCCATAAATCAGTTTTATCATTTTATTTCTAAAATCTCTCTCAAAATCATCTATTCTCCACTTTACCAACTCCCAAGTTCATACCACCATCATGTTGTTTTGGCAACTTCAAGAGCCTTCCAAATGGGCTCCAGCCTTTGCACCTTCTAATCTATATATTTTACAGTGGCAAGATTGATCTTTCCAGTGTGCAATTGTTGAAGCTCCAAATACTTAACATTTCCTGGAAAACTCTCCACATATCAGTCCTATCTATCTTACGGTCCTCTGCTCAGACCACTCTTCCCATCCTTCCAACTTTCAACCCCTCCTTTTTAGGGTAAGATTTTGCACATATGGGCCTGAAGTTCTCCCTTTAATCCATATTGGATGTTCATTTAACCACTTTAAACCTTATCACCTCATCTATAAAATGGGGACCAAAATCCCACCACTTGTAAGTGACAAGAGATGAAACAAACTTTCAAACTTTTCAATAAACTTTTTTCCCCTCAATAGTTCTAACTTACAAAATTTTTTTAAATTTTATTTTATTATGTTATGTTAATCACCATACATTACATCATTAGTTTTTGATGTAGTGTTCCATTATTTATTATTTGCATATAACACCCAGTGCTGCATTCAATATGTGCCCTCCTTAATACCCATCACCAGGCTAACACATCCTCCCACCCCCCTCCTCTCTAAAACCCTCAGTTTGTTTCTCAGAGTCCATAGTCTCTCATGGTTCGTCTCCTCCTCCGATTCCCCCGCTTCACTTTTCCCTTCCTACTATCTTTTTTTTTTTTTTTAATATATGAAGACACTGGGGAGGATATGTGCTATGGTGAGTGCTGTGAATTGTGTAAGACTGTTGAATCACAGACCTGTACCTCTGAAACAAATAACTTATAAAATTTTATCCAACATACTAAGATCTATCCATTTTTCTTGTTCCTAAAATTATGATTGTATTGAATCTCTAGGTTGGAAGAACCTTTAAAAGATTTATTTATCTCAATTCATAAATTTATTAAAATCATACTGCATCTTTATCTGAAGGTAGCTACAGACATTTAAAATTACTTTCAGGTTAAAATACCTCTAGCACATTGCATCTTTGCCAAAGTTTGAACTGCCATAATTTTCAACACTACTGCTTTGTTTCATAATCATTAATGAAATACACATGCCTTCATAGGCTCTGACATGAAAAAAAGGACAATTTCAAATAAATGAGCAAGAAAAAATATTAACTGGCATCTAATTTGAAAGAGCAGAGTGTGACACTGAATAATTTGAAAATGAATTAAACTTTTATATTGGTGTAAAGCTGGAAGTATAGCCAAGTTCTCATTGAGATAAAATTAATGTTAAGTTAATAAACATATTAAAAAACTGGTTTAACAAATTATATAAGATCTATATCAGTGCACATCCAACTTGGTACAGCAAAAAATTAGAGCATTTGAAGGATATTATAGAACTGTAAAAGTGGAAATGCAGGGAGATTATGGAGACAATAAAACAGCAGCAAAGACAACAATAGTGTTATTTATGTTAAGTTTAAATTATTAGAAAAATACATGAGGATGTCAGCTGATGTGTAGATAAACATAACAATTGAAAGAATTGTTGATATGTTTTTTTACACCTTTAAGAAATTAAAATTATTTAAACTCAGTATTCAATAGCTTATTAAACTCCCTTGGAAGAATCTTGGTAATTCTCAATTTTACGTACTGGAAAGAGTTTTAGGCAGAGTTATAATTTTATGAAGCAATCATTTACATAGATGATAGAGACAAAGACCTAATTATCAATCATCCTTGTACAGTATCATGGCTGAAAGGCTAAGCTTTACACTCAGACACAGGTTTAATCCCTTGCAGACTGTGCAAATTTGACCAATTACACAAACTTTCTAAGCCTCAGTTTCTGCATCTGGAAAATAGGGATAATATTCCCTAGTCATTGGTTTATGTTTTGGGGGGCAGGATCAAATAAAGTAATTATGTAAAGTGGCAGAACTGGGATTCCAACCCAAGCATTCTAACTCCAGAACCCCAACTCTAAAGGACAATGTTATGCCCATCTTTGCACTCTTCCTACAGGATTTGGATGGCCTCAAGTGTGCCCAGATCATCATAAATGCTCAGTAGAGGTAGAAATTATAAATGCAGAATAATAGTTTATTTCCTGTTTTTTGGACATTTAACCCAAATTGATCAGAAAATTCACCATCAGACTTTGGCCTACATCACAAACAAATGTCAGCCACTCAAACAAGCACTTGTATAGGGAATCAATGCAGTTTAGCTCAGACAAATTGATCCTTGCCCTATAATGAAGGCTGAGCTTTCAACTCATTTAGTTCTGGGGAGAAATCTGTGGTTTACAAGCCAGTCTCCCTTTTTTTACTAATTGAAAAAAAAAATTGTTTTGCCCCTAAATTTGAGTTTTTGAAAAAAAAAAAGTATTTCAAATACACTAGAGATTACTATTTTAAAAGTTCCTCAGATAAAACATTTTTTAAGGCAACAAAGTTTTATTTAAAAGTACATAATTTTGGAGCACCTGGGTGGTTCAGTCAATTAAGCAGCTTATTCCTGGTTTTGGCTCAGGTCATGATATCAGGGTCTTGGGATTAAGCCCCACATTGGGCTCTGCACTCAGCAGGGAGTCTGCTTGAGGATTCTCTCTCTCCCTCTCCCTCTGTCCCTCCCCACACTCTCTAAAATAAATAAATGAAATATTTAAAATAAAAGTACATAATGGACCACAGGGCTTGGCACACAAAGGGCCTGGCCTCTTGGCCCGCACTTTAAAAATGAATTTCAGAGAGAGAGAAAGATGGCAGAGTAGGAGGATCCTGAGCTCACCTCCCACAGACACAGAAACAGCATCTACATGTAACACAACTCACTCTGAACATGACCTGAGACTGACAGACCAGATCTTCCACATGAAAGGCAAAAAGACCACATTGAGAAGGGCAGGAGGGGGAAGAGACATGGCGGGGAACCAAACCCCCAGTGCAGCAGCACCCACAAGCAAGAGGGATATCACAGGCATGAAGGCGCTTCCTGAGAAGAAAGGGGATCAAGCCCCAAATTATGCGACTATGGCCCTGGGGAACTGCACCAGGAATATAGGTCCCCATAATGTCTGGCTTTGAAAACTTGCAGGGTTTGGGATGCCTGGGTGGCTCAGTTGGTTAAGCAGTGGACTCTTGATTTTGGATCAGGTCACAATCTCAAGGTTTTGAGATAGAGCCCCACGTTGGGCTCCAGGCTCAGTGGAGAGTCTGCTTAAGATTCTCTTTCCTTCTCCCGTCTGCCCCTCTTCTCTCTCTCTTTCAAAAATAAATAAACCTTTTTTAAAAAAATGAAAATTGGCAGGGTTTAGCTCCAGTTTTGGAAACCAGTGGGCCTTAACTCTGGGAGAGCCAGAGGGCTAAAGGAAATGTAGTCTCTGTTCTTAAAGGGCCAGTGTGCTTTATCACTCAGCCTCAGACCAAAAGCAGCAGTTTTAACAACACCTGGGGTATACATGAAGATTTATTGACCAATTTCAGGAAGTCTGCTGGAGGGACAGAGATCTGTAGGAGTTTTCTCTGGGAATAGAGGTATAATCAGGTGCCATTTTTCTTGCTCTCTTTTAGTCTAGCTAGTAAGACACTGGTGGGAGCCAGTTCTGACCCCATCTACGTAGCACTGCATGCCCCACCCTGGGGTTCCTTTGTGGACTTGCCCTGGCAGGCACACCTCCAAAATGGCTCCTGCCTCACCACACCCGTGGGCAGCATCAGTCATGACTGGCATGCCCCCAGAATAACCACTACCTCACCACACCTAGCAAGTAGCCACAGCCAGTACTGGTGCCCCTACAGAATAACTCCTGCCCTGAGAATTAGGGGAGCTAGCTCCACCCACCTATATACCTGCAGCAGTTACAGCTAGCCCTCTTAGTCAGTCATACCAGGGGCAAGCCTGTCCACCAGTGCACCTATAGCAGTCACAGAGTCACTGAAGACTGCTCAGCTAAGGAGCAGCCCCACCCATCAGAATGCTCACATTCTGATGTGGTACAGGAGGGCACACACAGCTCACACAGAGAACGCCACTGGAAAACCTGTTTCTTGTAACCAGAAAGGATTGCACCACCAGGTGCCACAGGAAACCTTCTACATAAGGTCAAGATTAGAGACATAGCTGACCCACCTAATACAGAGTACAAACACAGACAGTGAGACAAAATGAGACAGAGGCACATGTTCCAAAACAAAAACAAGGCAACACCCCAGAAAAAGAGCTAAATGAAACAGAGGTAAACAATCTATCTGATAAAGAGTTAAAAGTAATGGTCATAAAGATGTTCAACAGACTTGAAAGAAAAGTGAATGAACTCAGTGAGAACTGTAACAAAGCAATAGAAAATATAAAGAACCAGTCATAGCTGAAGAATACAACAACTGAAATGAAAATACACTAAAGAGAATTAATAGATTAGAGGATGCAGGAGGACAGATCAGCCATCTTGAAGACAAAGTAATGGAAATCATAAAAGCAAAAATTTTTTTAAAAATAATTTTAAAAGTGAGAATAGGTTAAGAGACTTCTGGGAAACATCAAGTGTATTAACATTCACACTATATGGGTCCCAGAGGGAGAAGAGAGCAAGCAAGGGTCAGAAATTTATTTGAAGAAATAATAGCTGAAAACTTGCCTAACCTTGGGAAGAAAACAGATATACAGGTCCAGGAAGCACAGAGAGCCCAAACAAGATGAACTCAAGGAGGTCCACACCAGGTGGACACATAATAATTAAGATGGGGAAAATAAAAATAAAAAGAGAATCTTAAGTAACAAGAAAAAAGCAAATAGTTATATACAAGTGAAATCCCCATAAGGCTATTAGTTGATTTCAGCAGGAATTTTGCAGGCCTGAAGACAGTGGCATGATATATTCAATTTCCTGAAAGGGGAAAAAACCTGCAACCAAGAATTCTCTACCTGGCAAGATTATCATTAAGAATTGAAGGAGAGATAAAGAGTTTCTCAGACAAACAAAGGAGTTCATCGTCACTAAACTAACCTTACAAGAAATGTTAAAGGAGCTTCTTCAAGTGAAAATGAAAGTCAGTAACTTAACATAAGAAAATTATGAAAGAAAAAAAAAAAAACTTTACTGGGAAAAGCAAACATACAGTAGAGGAAGTAGATCAATCACAAAAGTGGCATGAAAGATAAAAGACAAAAGCAGTAAAAATCAATTATATCTATAAAAATTAGTCAAAGAATATATAAAATAAAAAGATGTAAAATATGATATCATATACATAAAACAAGAAGGGAAAGTAAAAATGTAGTGCTTTTAAATGTTTGAACTTAAGTGACTATCAACCTACCATAGGCTTGCTCTCTCTCTATATATAGGATGCTATATGTGAACCTTATACGAACTATAAACCAAGGACCTATAATAGATACACAAAAAATAAAGAGAAAGAAATCTAAGTGTAACACTAAAATAAGTAGTCAAATCATAAGGGTCTTAAGAGAACAAGAGGAGAAAAAAAAAAGACAACTACAAAAACAACCAGAAAACAATTATCAAAATGGTAGTAAGTACACACTTATTAATAATTATTTTTATTTTTTTATTTTTCCAATAATTACCTTAAATATAAATGGACTAAACATTCTAAACAAAAGACCTTGGGTGACTAAATAGATTTAAAAAAAATCATCTATATGCTGCCTACAAGAGACTCACTTCAGACCCAGAGAAACAAATTTTTAGTGAAGGAAAGGAAAAAGATATTCCAAACAAATGGAAGAAAAAAAAGGGGGGGGAAGGTAGCAATACTTCTACATACAAAATAGCATATAAAATAGATTTTAAAACAGACTACAAAACAGAAAAAGGGGGAATTACATAATAATGTAATAGTAAAGCACTGATCCAACATGAGGATATAACAATTGTAAAAATCTATGCACCCAACATAGAAGCATTATATAAAGCAAATATTAACAGGCATAAAGGAGAAATGAACAGTAATACAATAGCAGGGGATTTTAATATACCACTTACATCAATGGATATTTCACCCCACAGAATGTTATTAAGAAAACAGTGGCTTTGAATAGCACATTAAACCAGATAAACAGATATGTACAGAACATTCCATTCAAGAATAGAATATATATTCTTTTCAAGTGCACATGAAAGTATTTTCCAAGACAGATCACATGTGAGGCCACAAAAAAGTCATTAACTTTGAGATGACTGAAATCATATCAAGCATCTTTTCTGAGCACAACACCATAAAACTGGGAACCAATTACAAGAAAAAAATAGAAAAAAAAATACAAACAAGTGAAAGCTATATAACATGTGACTAAACACCAATGGTCAATAAGGAAATCAAAAAGAAAAAAACAAAAAACAAAACAAAACAAAAAACCTTGAAAGAGATGTAATTGGAAACACAATGGTTCAAAATATTTGGGACACAGCAAAAGCAATTCTATGAAACAAGTGTACAACAATACAGTTCTACATCAAGAAACAGTAAAAATCTTAACAATCTAACCTTATACCTGAAGGAACTAAAAAAACAAAAACAAAGCCCAAAGTTAGAAAAAAGAAAATAAAGATTAAAGCAAAAATAAATGAAGTGGAGACTAACAATAGAAAAAAAAATCAATGAAACTAAAAATTGATTCTTTAAAGAACACTGATAAACCTTTAGGCAGACTTATTAAGGAAAAAAGTACTTGAATTCAGAAATTAAAGAAGAAATAACTGACACCACAGAAATACAAAGAATTATTACAAAATTATCTTCTCACAAATTGGACAACCTAGAAGAAATGCATAAATTCATAGAAACACACAATCTTCCAAAACTAAATGAAGAAATAGAAAATCTCAACAGACAGGTTACTAGTAAGGAAAGTCAATCAGTAATTAAAACACTACCAACAAACAAAAGTCCAGGCAGCTTCATAGGCTAATTTTATCCAACATTTAAAGAGAAGTTAATACCTATCCTTCTTTATTTAACTATTCCAAAAAAATAGAAGAGGACAGAATGCTTCCAAAAATTATTCTGTAAGGCCAGGTATTACCCTGATGCCAAAATCAAAGTCACTACAAAAAAGGAAATTATAAGCCAATATCCCTGATGAACATAGATGAGATAGCCCTCAACAAAATATTAGAAAACCAAATTCAATGATTCATTAAAAGGATTATTCACTATGATGTAGTGGGATGCAAGGATGATCCATTATTTGCAAATCAATGTCATACCTTAGGGTTAATAAAATGAATGAAAATCATGTGATCATATCAATATACACAGAAAAAAAATTGGCAAAATTCAATATCCATTCATGATAAAAACTCCCAACAAAGTGGATATAAAGGGAATACATGTCAACATAATAAAGGCCATATATAACAAACCCACAGCTAACATTATACTCAATGGTAAAAAGTTGAAAGCTTTTCCTCTAAACCAAGGATGGCCACTTTCATCACTTTTATTCAACATAGTAGGGAAAATACTAGCCACAGTCATTAGACGAGAAAAAGAAATAAATGTCATCCAAATTCTTAAGGAAAATTTAAAATTGTTCCTATTTTCAGATGACATATATAAGAAAACACTAAAGACTCCACCAAAAAACTATTAGTACCAAAAAATTCAGTAAAGGTACAGGATACAAAAAAAATCAATATACAGATATCTGCTGCATTTCTGTACATCAATAGTGAACTAGCAGAAAGAGAAGAAAATAATCCCATTTATGATTGTATCAAAGGAATAACATACCAACAAATAAGCTTAACTAAGGTGGTAAAAGACCTGTACTCTGAAAACCATAGACATTGATGAAATAAATTTAAGATGATACAAATACATGGAACTGGATACCTTGCTCATGGATTGGAAGAATATTGTTAAATATCCATACTATCCAAAGTAATCTACAGATACAATACAATCCTTATCAAAATACCAATAGTATTTTTCACAGAACTAAAACAAATAATCACAGAATTTGTATGGAACTACAGAGACCCTAGATAGCCAAACAATCTTGATAAAAAAAGAACTAATCTGGAAGTATCATATTCCCAGATTTTAAGATATATTACACACCTATAGCAATCTAAATAGTATGGTACTGGCACAAAAATAGACACAGATCAACAGAACAAAATAGAGAGCCCAGAAATAAACCCATGCTTATATGGTTAATTAATCTACAACAGAGGAGGCAAGAACATGCAATGGAGGAAAACAGTCTCTTCAATAAATGGTGTTGGGAAAACTGAATAGCTACATGCAAAAGAATGAACTACCAAATACACAAAAATAAATTCAAAATGGATTAAAGACTTAAAATAGAAGACCTGAAATGATAAAACTCCAAGAAGAAAACATAGGCAGTAATCTTTCGGGCTTCAGCCTTATTTTTTTCTGAATATCTCCCCAGGCAAGGGCAACAAAAGCAAAAATAAACTATTGTGACTACATCAAGCTAAAAAGCATTTTGCCTAAAAAGGCAACTTACCGAATGAGAGGTTATTTGCAAATGATATATCCGATAAAAGGTTGATACTCAAAATATATAGAGAACTCCTAAAATTTGACATCAAAAAAACATTTTAATCTTATTAAAAATGGGGAGACCTGAATAGACATTTTTCCAAAGATGACATACAGATGGCCAACGGACACATGAAAAGATGCTCAGCATCATTAGTCATCAGGGAAATACAAGTCAAAACCACAATGAAATATCTCACATCAGTCAGAATGGCTAGCATCAAAAAGATAAGAAATAAGTGTTGGTGAGGATGTGGAGAAAAGAGAAACTTCATGCACGGTTGGTTGAACTGTAAACTGGTGTAGCCACTGTAGAAAAGAGACGGAAGTGCCTCATAAAATTAAAAAAAAAAAAATAGAAATACCATATGATACAGTAATTCCACTTCTGTGTATTTATTTACCCAAAGAAAACAAAAGCACTAATTCAAAAAGATATATGCACACCTGTATTTATTGCAGAATTGTTTACAATAGCCAAAATATGGAAGCAACCTAAATGTCCACTGATAGATGAATGGATAATGAAGATGTGGTATACATATATACAATATTACTCAGACATAAAGAAGCATGAAATATTGCTGTTTGTGACAACACAGATGGACTTAGGTATTACGCTAGTGAAATAAGTCAGAGAAAGATAAATATCCCATGATTTCAATTTATATGTAGAATCTAAAAAACAAAGGAACAAAGATACGATAAACAAAAAGACTCATAAATATGGAGTAAAAAATTGGTGATTGCCAGAGGGGAGGGAGATGGAGGATTGGCAAAATAGATAAAGGAATTAAGAGGTACAAACTTCCAGTTATAAAAGAAGTAAGTCACGGAGATGAAAAGTACAGCATAGCAAATATAGTCACTAATATTGTAATAATTTTATATGGCAGAGAGTAAGTGCACTTATTGTAGTGAGCATTTGGTAATGCGTATGTCAGATCAGCATGTTATAACCTGAAACTAGTAGGTCAACAATACTTCAATATATATATAAAAAATAGTTAATAGGTTTTTGTACATTTTGTTACTGCTGTATTCTTACCTATACTGTTTGTCATATAGGAGACATGCCAAGAATATTTGTAGAATGAGTGGATGTAGAATGAATATATCTGCAAAATGGTGATCTTAATAGTGTCTGCCTCACATACTTGTAATAAGATTATTTACCTAAAGCATTTATTAAGTGCCTAGATTATAATAAGTGTTCTATACATTAGTTATTATTAATAAATGCTTTCAGTAAGAGATCCCAATATACGGTTATAGAAGATTAACAGAAGATCTAACAAATAGTTAGATCAAGAAAATATGGCAAGTCACACTCAAGAGTTTATATTTTATTTCATTGGCAGTGGGAGGGTTTTGAGGGGAGTGACACAGTCTACAGTACATCAAAATTATTTGGGCACCAGAGTGCAAAATGATTTCCTGAAATTAGAGCTGAAAAGAATGGCAACTCATTTAATTCCTATGATCCTCAATTTCCCTCATTTGTGAAATGGAGATTATAATGTACCACCTACTTCATGATATTGCATGGGAGAAAAATAAAATGGTGCAATTACTTGTGAAGACAAATGTAATGTGGCATGCAGAAAAATGTACAATATGGTCATCTGTGTGGCCGTGTTCATAGCAGTTGTGACTCAAGGAAATATAGTCTCATTGGTAAGTTAGCTCACCCTTTCCTGCCCTGGACCTCATTTCTAGGAGCCCCCTGGGCAAATAAGGAGAGGGCTAGCACTAATACGGCTATAGACAAATGACCATTTTCCTGAAGAGAAACAAGAAGGAGGTGGAGGAGGGTAAAAGATGACTGAAGCTTACATAAGAAAGAAAACTTGCCCCTCGAAGAGAGACTATTTGAAAATGCCCTGCTGGCTTCTAATCACTGACTTCTATACCTGTTGTATCTTCTTAACAAGTTTCTTTGAGCCCATGGGTATTTCAACTTAAAAATAATAAATAAATAAATAAATAAATAAATAAATAAATAAATAAATAAAGTCTGAAATGACAGCCTGAGGTAGCCTAAACAGAGGAGAAAATTTAATCTCCATCCTTATTCAATTAAACTAATGGAAAACTGCACCTTTGCCAAACCTATTAGCACTTGCTAATAAAGTTGTTAACAGAGGTTCAATGGCTCCTTTTTTTTTTTTTTTTTTAAGGAAAACAACTTGCTGACCTTTTGCTTTTAGGTTGAGTGCTTATTAGCCTTTCAGCTAAACTTCGACCTTTCAAAACTGTGTTTAAAACTATCTAAAAAGGAAAAGAGTTGGGTACAGATCAGCACAGGAAGGAAGGCTAGGTCAATTTATATATGGATGTGTGAGGCTAGTGTGGGTTGAGCAAAGCCAAACCAGCAAGAAAATAAAGCGACTGGGCAAGCAACATCTCAGGAGGAGACTGGCACAACAAAAACAAATGAAAAACAGGCCAGTTATGATAGGAGTCAAATTCATGCAAGCAGTCCAAGCAGGTAACATCTGAAGGACAGTGAGTCCTGTGCTCTCTCAAGGCCAAGAGACAGAACATGAGTACTCATCCCAAGGCACACATTACTCACAATGCCTTCCACAGATACACTGAATAAGTGTGAGTGAACAAAGCCAAACCATATGTATAAAGTAAGTGCTATTAACTAAGGCAGATGTGATTCCAGTTCTTCCTATAGGAAGCAAGCATGGCATTGAGAGGAAAGTTATAGCTGGGAAATAAGAGAACTGGACTTAAATTTCAATTGAAAGACTTAATAATTTGAACCCTGTGAAAGTTCCTTAGTATCTCTGAGTGCCTTTATTTTATTGTCATTTCTTTCCTGAATAAGAATACAAAGTCTTTTGTAGAAAATGTGGAAATACAGAAAGTTAATATAGATTTTAAATAGCCATAATGTGACACCCTAGAAATAACAAAGAAGAGGGCTGAAATGCATTTCCTTGAGAGAGGTGCATCATGGACCAGAACCCAGACCTCCGAAGAGAGACTGCTTGCCACTCAGTTCTGGAGTCACTCAACTTGAAAGAGTGATGAGAAGGACCTGGGACCTAGACTTTTCAAACACGTTGCCAGGCAGCTGGATGCTGGTACCTGGGGGCTCATGGGGGGGGGGGGGTCAGTGTGAGAGGATGGTATGGAAGGCATGGGGGAGCTGTGTGCTGGAAAAACTAAACAGGATTCAGCTGCTGCCACAAGAAGGCCCTGCTGCAGAGGGAAAGCAGCACTTTTGGGATGATGCTTTTGAGGAAGTACGAACAGACAAAATGCAATCCAGAGAAGCACTTCCCCTTTTGACAAACCCCGACATACAGGCATCCCTGGGACTAACTCTACCTCTAATTCTATGGTGTGTTTCCCTAAATTAACAAATTTCACCATTGTGTGCTTACTCTTAGTCCAACTCAACTTCTGTCACATGTAATTGGGAGAGTTCTAAGACAGAGAAGATCCAGCACTAACACTTAAACTAGGAGAGGTCAGATAGATAGCATTTGGAAGAGGTGGGATCTAAAAGGCATGGAGGCTCCCACAGGTGGACACTGGAGGAGATGGGTTTTGGAAAGAGGAAATAGTCTAAGCCAAAGCACAGCAATCAGGAAGAATAGAATGTGTTTTGAGCAAAGAGGCCAGTTAGGCCAGAGTATAAGAAAGAAAACAGAGACATCAATCTCCTATCTCACTGATATTTGCATGGCTGAGACTTTCTTATCTCTCAGAATTCAGCTCAGATATCATCTTGGCAAAGGGGTCTTCTCTGACCACCCTACCTTGTTTTCCTGAATGCACAGCATTTATGCCATATGCCATCATCTTCCTTGTGGGCTCAATGTTTGTCGTCTGTATCCCCCACTGGAATGAAAACACTGAGGAAAGTGTCCTTGTCCTTCTTCCTCTCAAGACCCCAGTGCTCACAAAGAAGACTGCACAACACAGACTCTCAGCAAGCATCTGTGAAGTGAGCAGCTGGTAAGCCTCACAAGAGAAGCTGGAGCCAGATATTGGAGGATGCAGAATTGGAACCTTAGAGGACAGAGCTGGCCATAAATTTTCAAAAATGTGCTGTTAGAAGATTCATCTGGTATGAAGGAGGCAGATACTGCAGGCAGGAACAAAGGGCCGAGAGAGCAGTTTAGAAACCCACTGAAAATATTGAAGCAATAGGTAACATTTATTTGATTGACTGAATGAGCTCAATGAGTGAGTTTCTAAATGTTCCCCTCAGGTGAAAGAAGAATGCAAAATGGTTTGTAACTCTTCCTTTCCTGTTTCTTTCAGAGCTGACTGCTCTGCAGACTTTCATCTTCCTTCAGATAATGTTTTGTAACCATACATGAATAGTGTCTTACACATCAATCTATAACAGCTATTTTCCCCCAGGTAACAGCTTTGAAAAGAGGACAGTGGCTGTTTGATCAGATAATGAAAGCAGAGGGATTCTCGAAGGTCCAGCAGTAGAGCCTGTATTTCATATGCTGTCCCAATCCAGGCACCTCCAAGTTTGAGCCAGATCAGAACAGTTATACCTTCTGCCACACAACCTATTTCTAGTCCAAAATATTCCCTCCTCCCTAGAATGTACATTTACTCTTTTATTGGTTTGTTTGTGTTTTGCATGTTTTCATATTTGACATAAAGGATACCATGTTATATGTGCTATTTGGAAGTTATTGCTTTTATAAAATTTTGTTAAGTTGAAATATGTAGTACTAGCCTATTCATTTTCACTATAGTAGTTTTCCCTTGAGTGTGTATACCACCAATTATTTAGCTATTTCTTGCTGAGGAACACTCTTTTGGGTTTTACATGCAATGCTACATTGGACATTCTTCCAAATGGTTCCTTGCACAAATATGAAATAATTTCTCTAGGATAAATGGACACACACAAACACAAAATTGTTTCAAAGGTATATAATGAATACTCAACTTTACAAAACATTGCCAACTTGCAAAGGATTTTACCAATTCACATTCCCACTAGTAGTCTGTAAGTTACTAATTTCCCCCATGATTGCCAACTGCTTAAAATTTTGCAAATACATTACAGAATGACATTTCACTGTTAATTTATGTAACCTTGAGAGTTTTAGAAGTGAGCATGCTTTCCTATCTTTACTGTTTGTTTCCTCTTTTTTGAATGGCATTTTCATTAAATTGTGCTCCT
Organism: Leptonychotes weddellii; assembly: GCF_054177405.1. Taxonomy (NCBI): domain Eukaryota; kingdom Metazoa; phylum Chordata; class Mammalia; order Carnivora; family Phocidae; genus Leptonychotes; species Leptonychotes weddellii. The sequence goes on along the minus strand of NC_138374.1, from coordinate 18,884,727 downwards.
TTTGTTGACTTGCCTTTTGCACATTGATTTATAGAAATTCTTTGTAAATTCTTTATATAATTATTTGCTAGTGTCATTCGTAGTAAGTCATTATTCCAAGTCTGATTTCTATTTTGATCAAAATATTTTTCTAATTTTCAAAAAGGTCAAACATGATTTTTTATGGACTGTGATTTTTCTGTCTAGTATAAAAAAAAAAGTCTTTTCAAGTCCTGATATATCATAAAGATGGTCTCCTCCACTGTCTTTGTCAAGTTTTAGGGGTTGATTTTCATGTGTAGAACTTTAATCCCTCTATAATTTGTTTTGCATTTGATTTTTTTCTGCTGTTTCTCAGGAACACTGCTCTAAAGTACCCTGCATGTATCCCTTTCCTTGTCTACATCCTGATTTTTTATAAGACAACTTAGTTCCCACGTCCTTTGTGAGGCTTCCTCTGACTATTCCAGCCCTCACTGACCTTCTCCTCCCTAGATTCCTAAGGCATCTATCATCAGGTTTGGATTTAATTATTACTTAATTAGAGATAATAAACCTATAAACCTACAGCACCAGAAAGGTAACCCAAATGGGTGAATGAAACTGAATTAAGACAATAGAAAGCAAAGAGACTGGAACAGTTCCTAACAGTCTTCGCCATGTGGAAATGTAGGCCCAGAGTTTCTAATCATTTGAAATGATACAAATATAAATATTGTTTGGAATCTGTATTTCTATTTTAATAATATTTTTACATGTTGGAAAGTGATTCATTTTAAAGCAATTTGTTTAAAGCCAAGCAATTTTTCTACCACTGAATTCATCTCATTGGCCTTTGGTCTGTCTTTATTTTTGTCCCATCATTTTGTAATTTCTAATCACTACTTGTCTACTAAATAAGAACTGAAACCATTCGAGTAAAGAGATTCCCATTAGTGTCTAGGACAGATCCACTCTCAGCAAAAAGCACGTAACTGATCAGTAAATCCATGCTGGTTGGTGGGAGATCTTATAACCACACCTTTGAACACAAAGCTATCTCCACAGTCCAAATAGAGGAGAGGTTTAAAAGATAATTTCACATGTCAATATGATCAAATACCTTCCCACCCAGTTTTATTTCCATCCAGACACATTTATAGAAAACAACAAATAGACAGAAACCTCCCCCCCAAAGCCCTGATTATCTCAACACCCAACAGGCCAGGATGCAGTGTGTTCTGACTCTATCATAATGGATTCAATCTCTGTGTTAAAAAGAACAGTTACACATATCTCAGATGTATACCCCCATTGCTTTTTAGGGGGTGAGCACTCGATGCTAAGTCTATCTGAGACATACATACTGCTATTTTATTTCCAGAGCTGGGTCTTTAGTATCTAAGTTATATTTCTCCTTTTACACCTGGTCAAAACATATACAGCTCATTGTCAAGGTGAAATTGACCTGAACTAGGATTTGGGCTTGTCCTGGAATATCCTCAACTAGGGTAATCTCTCTGAACCTCTTTTTCAGAGAGAAAGAATAATCATAATGTCAATTCCAATCTCACAGTATAATATAAAAGTAATAAAATCTACCCATCCAGCTGATCACTCAGAGGATCAAATGAGATTAAGATCAAATCTGTAAAGCTATCTATAAATGTGGGTATAATAAAATTAGTTTGAAGGTATCAGAGTATATGAGAAATGTGTGATGCCACTCAAATATTATATATTATTTTTAGGGCTCGTTTTGTTTGCTATTCATGTGTCTATCAGCACTCCACACTCAGAGAGAAAACTTTCAAAGGAATTTCCTTTTTCAATGACAGCTTGAGTGGTTTCCTCCTTCGAGACTACAGTTGCCATCTTACCTTGCACAATAGCCATATAAGTGAGGGATCTGGGGACACTGAGCTGGGCCAAATTATATCCATAGAGAGGCAGCAGATAATCCTCAGTGGTGTTCCAAGCAAAGAGGTAAAAATTTCCAAGGTCAATTTTTTAATGTCTCTCTCTCTTCATGTCTATTTATGGCTCCCTCTCTTGTTCTTCTGGATCTCTCTATGGATGATTCTGTGTGTGAATCCTTGAATGTTTTTATTGTGGGCAAGTCTGTGTGCTTAGAACTGTGTCTACACAAGTAAGTGTTATTTGTGTCTGTTTTTACATTAGTCTTTGTGGGTTATGAGAGAGAGAGAGAGAACACGAGGGAGGGAGGGGCAGAGGGAGAAGCAGACTTCCCACTGAGCAAGGAGCCCAATGCAGGGCTCCATCCCAGGACCCTGAGATCGTGACCTGAGCCAAAGGCAGACACTTAACCAACTGAGCCACCCAGGCACCCACCCTTTGCGTGTTGTGTGAATAGCTGTATCTGCATGTTTGTGTGTTAGTCTGTGCACCTATACTGTGAATGGGTGTGTAAATGCTATATGCTTGTGCCAGTGAACATTCTAGAATATGACTGTGTGTCATATACCTCAGAAATATCTGGGGATATTTGTGTGTGTCTACAAGCATGTTTGTGTGTCTGCCAATGAAACTATCTTTGAACTACATGTACATGCTGGAGTTTTTGTGTAACCAAGAAGGATTGAGAAATTTCTCCTTGGTCCAGCAATGCTCCTAAACTATCGCTTGTTGTTATCAAACATATTCCTCAGGTAAAGGATCTATACTCTAGGAACTACAAAACACTCATGAAAGAAATTGAAGAAGACACAAAAAGATGGAAAAATATTCCATGCTCATGGATCGGAAGAATAAACTTTGTTAAAATGTCTATGCTACCCAGAGCAATCTATACCTTCAATGCCATCCCGATCAAACTTCCAATGACATTTTTCAAAGTGCTGGAACGAACAATCCTCAAATTTGTATGGAATCAGAAAAGACCCCGAATCACCAAGGAGATGTTGAAAAAGAAAAACAAAGCTGGGGGCATCACGTTGCCCGATTTCAAGCTATATTACAAAACAGTGATCACCAAGACAGCATGGTACTGGTACAAAAACAGACATACAGACCAATGGAACAGAATAGAGAACCCAGATATGGACCCTCAACTCTATGGTCAAATAATCTTTGACAAAGCAGGAAAAAACATGCAATGGAAAAAAGACAGTCTCTTCAATAAATGGTGCTGGGAAAATTGGACAGC
>NC_138374.1:18870175-18881103 GCF_054177405.1 Leptonychotes weddellii | reverse complement strand
CCACCAACAGTGGAAGAGGGTTCCCCTTTCTCCACATTCCAAAATCCTCAACAAAATCCTAGCTAATAGGATCCAACAATACATTAAAAGGATCATCCACCACGACCAAGTGGGATTTATCCCCGGGATACAAGGGTGGTTCAACATTCGCAAATCAATCAATGTGATAGAACACATTAATAAGAGGAGGGAGAAGAACCATATGGTCCTCTCAATTGATGAAGAAAAAGCATTTGAAAAAATACAAATCCTTTCCTGATTAAAACTCTTCAGAGTATAGGAATAGAGGGAACATTCATCAAGTTCATAAAATCCATCTATGAAAAACCCACAGCGAATATTATCCTCAATGGGGAAAAGCTGAGAGCCTTTCCCTTAAGATCAGGAACACGTCAAGGATGCCCACTCTCACCACTGTTGTTCAACATAGTACTAGCAGTCCTAGCCACAGCAATCAGACAACAAAAAGAAATAAAAGGTATTCAAATTGGCAAAGAAGAAGTCAAACTCTCTCTTTTCGCAGATGACATGATACTTTATGTGGAAAACCCAAAAGACTCCACCCCCAAAATACTAGAACTCATACAGCAATTCAGTAATGTGGCAGGATACAAAATCAATGTGCAGAAATCAGTTGCTTTCTTATACACTAACAACACAACTGTAGAAAGAGAAATTAGAGAAACAATTCCATTTACAATAGCACCAAAAACCATAAGATACCTAGGACTGTCCTCTTTAAAAACTGCTGAGCTTTTGAAGGGAAATAAGAAAATACCAACTCCTCACTTTTGGTTGTAAGAAAGCCTGGACAACAAGAACTTTTTTCTGGATTGGCTCCATCAAGGCTTTGTCCCTGAAGTCAGAAAGTACCTTACCAATAGAGGACTGCCTTTTAAAGTTCTTTTGATATTGGACAATATCCCTGGCCACCCCATGAGTTCAACACTAAAGTAGACTATTTGCCCCCAAACACATCTCTAATTCAGCCTCAACTTTAGGTGATTATATTGACCTTTAAGGCTCATTAAACAGAGTACTCTATGGAAAGCACTGTCAATGCTATAGAACAGAACACTGATAGAACATCATGAAAGTCTAGAAGGGTTACACCATTGAAAATGCCATCATTGAAAAAACCATGAATGCCATCAAGCCTGAAACAATAAATCTGCACTGTGTCCAAATGTTGTACTTGACTTCACAGGATTTAGGACAGAGCCACTCAAGAAGATCATGAAATATTGTGGATATGACAAAGAAAAGGTGGGGAGTACAGAGTTTCAAGATATGGGTCTTGGAGAAATTCAAGAGCTAACAGACACCACACCCGAGGGATTAACAGAAGATACCTTGGAGATGAGTGCTTCTGAAAAGTGCCAGACCATCAGGAAGAAGACAAAGAAGCAGTACCAGAAAACAAACTGACATTAGACAATCTGGCAAAAGGATTCCAATTATTCAAGACTGCTTCTGACTTCTTTTATGACATGGACTCTTTCATGTTCTGAGCACTGAAACTATAGAATATGGTGGAGGAAGGATTCATACTAAAAGCCAAAAAGTCAGACAGAAATTATGAAATCTTTCCATAAAGTTTCACTGAGAGCATCTGCCTCTCCTTCGACCTTCACCTTATAGCTTTGGTCACCCCTGAGACAAGACCAACCCTCCTCCTCTGCCTCCCCAACACAAAGACAACAAAGACGAAGACTTTTATGGTGATCCACTTTCACTTAATGAACAGTAAATAACCTTCAGTTAATAAATTTATCTGTTCTCTATGTGTGTGAGGGTCTTCATGTGAAAACCCAATAGCTGTATAGCAAGAACTGTTTGTCATGCTGTGTCACTATGATCGTCACCTAAGTATTCATGGTGCAGATCATGTGCAAAAGTTATACAGAAGTGGACAACCTATACTTAAATAGATGTAGAGTGATATTTAATATAAAATTAATGATATGTTAGTTTTCTTACTGTTTTATAACTTTGCTTTCAAAGAATTACATTACTGTATAGTATGCCTCTTTCTCACAAGTGGAGAAACTGCATATTAGCTTATTAACACGTGAGTGTTTTAAGCAGACTCCGTGCCCAGTGTGGAGCTCAACACAGGGCTTGAACTCAAGAACCTGAGATCAACACCTGAGCCAAGATAATGAGTTGGATACTTAACCAACTGAGCCACCCAGGCGCCCCAACAAATAAGGTTTTTTTTTAAAATATATGTAACAATAATTCCAATACTGTATTATGAATATGACTAATACTGTATGCCACAAAAATTTCATAACAATTCATTCATTAGTGTATAGGTTATGTTACCATGAAGCAATTGTGCCGATTACACTAGGCTACTATAAAGCAACCATAATGCTGCCTTGTTATCAATGAATGAATCATTATACCTATAAATATGAATTTCTTTTTTACATTATCTTTTCATTTTTATGTCTAGTGTTAGTAATACATAAGATTTACAGTTGTTTTGTATATGTAAGACAATACTGATGTAGATACTGACAGACAATTCATCTTGTAAGACAATGTAAAGTTGCTGTATCGATAAATACAGTATGGTACCATAAATATATTGTCTTCTGACTTTCTTATTAACGTTTTCTTTCCTTGAGATAAGAATACAGTATATAATACAGGCAATATACAAGATATGTGTTAACTGGCTGTATGTTATCGGTAAGGCTTCTGGTCAACACTAGGCTATTATTAGTTAAGTTTGGGGGGAGTCAAAGTTTACATGGATTTTCAACTGTACAGGGCATTGGTACCCCTAGTCGCCACATTGCTCAAGAGACAACTGTATTCGTCTTCTCCTCCCCGCTCCCCAACCCAGGAGCACAGTGATAGAGCAGGGAGTCAGGGGAGCATTGACCCTTTCAAAAACAGCTCCTGCTCCCCAAGAACACAAGACTTCTTATTTAAAATGAAAACACTTGCAGGGGAGTGGAAGTAGCTTCTTTCTGCCTTGCTCTCCAAGGCATAATGGACCTCTCACTGCTCCCTAAGAGCTAGAAAAGCATTAAACATGAAGGAAATAGGATCTTTAAAAAGCTCTCCTGTCAAATATTATTTTACCATTTATTTCTAAATACAGTTTAACCACACCACACTAACAACCACAATCAGAGCATATAAAATGCCTGCTCCGGTCATCAGGACAAATGGGCTTTGGAAGTGAGGGGGAAACACATGAAAGCTACGTGGGCCACAAATGTTAATTCTCCCTTCATGTGGCAGGAGAGTTTATGCATTGGCTCTGATGGCTTTAGGGAAAAGCGGATGTATCTGAAGCTAAAACTGGGATGTTAGGGACATGAAAGAAAGTGAGGAAGAGGACTGAACAGAGTGGAAGGAGGAAACGAAATAGGCTTCTGAATTTAGGGGGTCATGAAGCTAGTGAGCAGTCATTCCCATTCAATACAAAAATCTTACTCTTTAATGCCAAAGTTGGACAATAAAATACCACCTCCTTAGGACTGCACAAAGCTTTTAAAGTTCCTCAAAGGCTTTCCATTGCTGTAATTTCATATCACTCTCACCACAACCCAGACACATGAAACAGCTTTCATTATTTTCCCTTGAAAAGACAGTACGCACTGAGACACAATGTGATTTGCCCAAAGTCACTTCTCAGGGAGAGGGGCAAAGCTGGGATTAACACCTGTATCTCTTGCCTCTCAGATCTGTTCCCCCACTAAGGCAGGGGATGGCAAACTACAGTCCTAGGGAAGATCTGGCCCATAACCTCTATTTGTCAATAAAGTTTTATCAGAACACAGCCACACCCAGACCAAACCTTCTTCTGAGCTACAACAGCAGAGTTGAGTAACTATGACAGAGACCTTGTGGTCCATAGAACCTAAAATATTAACTGGCATATTACTGAAAAAGTTTATTGATTCCTGCTGCACACCAACCCACTTCCTTCAGAGTCATTACATAGTCCTTTTAATCCAGAGGTCCGACTGTGATAATGCCTCAAGGGGAGGTTTGAGACCAAAGAATTTGCTCAGTTACAACAATTTAAAAATCTATTATGACCCAGACACCCTGTGTGGAGTGACTCATTTGTAAATTGTCTAAGTTTTTTCAGCATCAACTCATAAATTGAGCCAAGTGTTCACTATATCCAAGGGAGAGTTTGTACAACTTGCACTTCTTCAGTAAAGAATTACAGCTCTAAAAATATACTTTTTCTAAGATTGTATATATGGCTTACGATTTCACATATTTGAATCTGGTACCCTCCCACATCTACCCTGCACATGCATCTTCCCAGCCTGGTTCTCAGCTCAGTCCACCCTCCCTGATTCATCCCCATGGCCTAGCTGCTGGTCTCTCACTCAACACAATTTAATTTCTTTCTTGCAGGCTGTGAGACTTTCTCACCCAGCTGTATAAGGGGTTTCACTGAGCCATTTTCCCACAGGTTCTAATACTTTATCTCCAGGGACTCTTCCTCCCTGGCGGGGGGTGGGTACAGAGAGGAATGAAGGAATCAAGGGAAGCCAGAGAAGGTAGAAGGGAGAGTAAAAACAAAGCAAAGAGAGGAATTTTTCCTCAACGATATTCTGACTGTGATGTTTTCATTTGTTTTTCCAGCAGACTGCTCGCTCAATGAAAGAGGATACCATCTCTGCTTAGTTCACCAATGACCCACCCTCTAACATAGAATCTGGCACTTAATCAGTCACTAAATACGTGTGGAAAAATAAAGTTAAGCAGATTCAGGCCTTGCCAAGGACTGAGAAGAATAAATTTCACCTCAAAAACATATATATATATATATATATATTGCCAGCAATTATGACCATTTACCTAGAAGTAAATTGCTTTGTCTTCAAAAGAAGCTCAGGCTGGAATTTAAAACCAGAGTCTCAGCAAAGGGGAGACCCTGGACATAGCAGGGAGAAAGCAATACTGAAAACACACCATTCCCAGCCCTATGTTTATGCAATGGCATTTTCTTTTCAAGTAAATTCTCATTTATAGAGAAACCAAAAGTCTAGATAAAAATTCAATTCCCTTAAATTTAAATTTAGTTCCCTTAGCTTGCATTTATTTCAGAGGTTTTGTTTTTATAGCATAGACAAAAAATTCTGAAGAGCACATTAGGTCACACATGCATGAATGGTCACGTTTTGTGAGGCTGAATGGTAAAACTCAGTATTTCCTCTTACCTTGTATCAGGAGCACAGCAAAGGATCTAATACATATTTGTCCCATGTTTTGTTTTCCTGGGACCTTTCATGAGACGCCTCAGCAGTAGATCAGGCAACCAAACATTTAATCCATGAAGCAGGAAAACTAGCGATGTTTATCCCTCAAGTCACATGGCCAACTGAGCTATTAGGGCAGTCTAGGTGTGGTGGTTATGAGCTTAAATGAACACAAATCAGGGAGTGCCAGCCTGCCATAAATTAACCTACAGACTGGTCCTGAGCAGATGCACCTGTATTGGGTCATTACCTGCCTTTTCTGGGGTCAGATCTAAGCACCCATCATTTACCATGATTCCTAATGACAAAAGCAAGCTTTGAGTCAAGGCAAATTAGGTGTAGGGTCTGTGTCCCACAGGTTCAGGAGTGCCTCTCCTATCAATCAGAGACAGCTACATTAGGACTCAGAATATATTTGGGAGAAAAAATAACTAAGCCAGACGCTGTTAAACTGAACCTAACCGAAATATCCATCAACAAGTTGTGAAAAAGTAACTTGTGGTGCATCCAACAGTTAAAAAACATAAAGGAGGTATATCCACACTGATAGTTGCCAGACCAGCTGCCTATCTGATTAATATGGGGACTTTTAAACACCCCAGACTATCTGAATCAGAATCTCTATAGGTGTGAGTGTGGATGTGGGTATTGTTTTCAAAGCTCCTTAAATAATTAGAATGTGTATCCTATGTTGAGAAACATCAATGCCAACTTGAAAAAAAATGAATTATTGAATAAAAAGCATAAGTTTAGAAACAATATGAAAAGTATGATTCTATTTTGTTACAAAAATCAACCAAGTTAATTGTGGTTGTATATTTATGAATAAGAAAAGAAAAAACTGAAATATGGCAAAATGTTTAGTTTTGACAAAGATGAGTTCTTGAGTACAGTAGTGTCCATGATACTGCTTTCTAATACTTTACAGATGATAGTATTATTTCCTTTTTTAAAGAAAATTATGTAAAATTACTAAAAACACATTAAACTTAATACTGGATGCTTTTTTGTTTTGTTTTTAAAAAGATTTTATTTATTTATTTATTTGAGAGAGAGAGCATGTGTGCAAGCACAAGCCGGGGGAGGGCCATAGGGAGAGTGAGAAACCAGTTTCCCACTGAGCAAGGGCTGGATCCCAGGACCCAGGGATCATGACCTGAGCCAAAGGCAGACATTTAACAGACTGAGACATCCAGGGACCCCAGTACTGGATACTTTCTAAAAGAGGGGCATTTTTAGTTTTTACACATCAGTGTATTCCTTTTTGTAATTTTAAATTTATTTATTTTTTTTATTTTTTATTTTTTTTAAGATTTTATTTATTTTTTAGAGAGCGAGCGAGAGAGAAACAGCATGAGAGGGGTGAGGGTCAGAGGGAGAAGCAGGCTCCCCACTGAGCCGGGAGCCCGATGTGGGACTCGATCCCAGGACCCTGGGATCATGACCTGAGCCGAAGGCAGACGCTTAACCATCTGAGCCACCCAGGCGCCCTGTAGTTTTAAATTTAACGAAACACTTATTTCCCCTCCTCTCAGAATGCTAAGGCTGAGATAAGAACAGATAACTTGCAACCACCTACTATCCCCAAAGCAAAAAGACATCGAACCCTCCTCATTCTCTGCTGGGTGTCTCAGGCTGAAAAACTCTTAGGGGCTTTTTACCTTTTGGAGGCTGCTCCAAATGCTCAGGTAACATCACCTCTTATAGTTATCCAAGGAAGAAGGGAAGGGCAGCAAAGAGAAGGGGCTCAGAGTGCATATCCTTAGGGACAGTCCCTCTCACAGCCCAGAAACAGCCCATATAGGGACCATCTTCCCACCTGCACCTGCCCCTCTTGGAAGTCAGCTTCACAATTTTTCATGTCATGATCACTAAAGATTTGCAGATAGAATTCTATAACCAGGTACTGAGACGAAGAGAGGGCAGAATTGAGTCTAAGAAAAGACAACTGGTACAGTATCTCCAGAATTTGTTAAGCTATTTGGAGGGGAAAAAATGAAATTAAGCATTAAATAAAAGTATGCAGGTAAAACAAGCATCAGTTCTTTCAAGCTAAAAAATTAATTGAAAATCTATTTATTCACAGGTGGGGTATATAGCAGTCCCGCCTTATCCATGGTTTTGCTTTCCACAGTTTTAGTTACTTAAAGTCCACCAGGGTCCAGAGTAAAGGACCTTCTTTCTGATGTATCATCCAAAGGTCAATAGTAGCCTAACACTATATCACAATGCCTACATCATTCACCTCACTTCAGGTTATCATGTAGGCATTTTAGCATCTCACATCATCACAAGACAAACAAAGGATGAATACAATACAGGAAGATATTTTGAGAGAGACCACATTCACATAATTTTTATTAAAGTGTATTGTTATAATGGTTCTACTTTACAATTATTGTTGTTATTCTCTTACTGGGCCTAATTTATAAATTGTTACCATAGGTGTGTATGTATAGGGAAAAAAAACACAGTAATATAGTGTTCTGTACTATCTGTGGTTTCAGGCATCCACTGATAGTCTTGGAGCATATCCCCAGTGGATAAGGGGGGACTACTGATCTGATACCCTGAGCCAGGGCTGGAGGTAATGTAAACTGACCCAATCAGTTAAAGTGGCAATATGGTAATGTCTAACAAGGGCCATACAAATCAAACCCTTTTGATTAAATTGATGACATTAATTGCAACATTATTGATGCAAGGCATGTTCCAAGCAGATGGGATTATTTTAACTATCCAATCAATAGTGATCCCTGGTGTTTTCCTAAAATTAGTCTTTTTAGGCAGCAGGGAGGCCAGCAGAGAAGAAACTGCTCTAGTTGGAAGAGCCTGATTTATGGTCAACAGTCAGAACAAGTTCAGGGCATTCTTGCTACCTTTCAGAACCTTAGGATGCTGTCAGCTTTCCCTTTAACTAGGCTGCTGGAAACACAATAGTGCATTTGCTGGTTCTTTGGAACCAAAAGGAATAGTGAGTTGGAAAGAAAACTGTACTTGGATCATTTTCCTAAAGTTGGAAATTAGACCTTAAGTCTGTGCTAAGCTAAGAGGGCAAGTGGGAATTGGAGCACTGAGATCCACATTTTAACAAAGTCCTTAGATAATTATTCCAAAAGTAAAATAATCTTCCTGACCTAATGATTTGATATCTACTTTTCTGGGCAAAAGCATGATATCATTTGTTATGTCCACTGACCGTAGCCAACTCCTTTCCATCATTCACATTTCAGCCAAAATATCCCCTCCTTAGAAAGTATTTCCTCAACAACCCAGCCTAATGTTTCCTCTTCTGTCACTCTGCATCATATCACCCTATTTTATTAAATATACATAATTTATCATCATCCAAAATTAATTATTCATTTCATGTACTTCTGGTTTTAGCTCCTGTCCTATCTGATCTATGGGATTAAATAATGTTAATATTTGTTGAATGAATATGTTAGTGAGTGAGTGAATGTGTCAAGTAATTTTTATACATTGATTAATAATCACAAATCCTGACGGGTCTGAGAAGTGAAGTGACTTGCCCAAGACTATTGATTTATTTATTAGCCATATGAAAAATAAAACTGAACTTTTTCTCTTTGGCCTCAAAGTTCATGCTCTTTCCAGTACTCTGCACTAACTCTACGGATTGACATCTATGTATGTTCTTCACCAATCTCCATCCACTGACTAGCTCAGCATGCACAATGGAAGCTGCTGTTACATCTGTGTGCTGTGTTCATACCACACCTTCTGTGTTTCTCCTTTTTCAGATCTGGATCCCATAAAATACTGGGCTGAGAGCCAGGAATTGGGTCATGGGGTATTCCGTTTTTGCTACTACTGCCAACATGGTGATTGGCATACAGGTTGTACTCAAAAAGTGCTGCTGGACCCAGTTGCAGTTCTGATTATGGCCAACACAGTACAGCATTTTACTACATGTCGGATGTTTTATGTGCATGTAGTATCTTCCTTGATTCCTGCCATAGCCCTGGACATGTAACAAACAAAACAAAACAAAAAAACACCTGAGACTCAGAAAGCCTTTCCTAAGAATGGGTGGTAGAGTCTGGACTGAAAGTTTTTCTCTTCTTTTTCTTCATTATTTTTCCAACTTCCAAGTCTTCCACTTAACATTGCTCCTTGGTAAGCTGCAACTCAACCTTCTAGACCCAACAAAAAATTTACCACTTCTGTAACCACCTCCTGAAGAGAGTTATAACAGGTTTAGTTATAAAACCTAGAAATCCCCAAGATGTCCTAGAACAGGGTAATGGATAAACAAATTGAAGCACATCCATACAATGGAATAATACTCAGCAATAAAAAGGGATGAGCTGTGACTTCATACAAAAACACAGATGGACCTTAAAAGCATTTTTCTAAATGAAAATAGTCAGACTTAAGGGGCTACAAGTTGCATGACTGCATTTATGTGGCATTATGAAAAAGGCAAAACCATGAGATGGACGGCTGATCAGTGGTTACCAGGTGTCAAGGGAAGGGGGAAGAAACAGCAGCACAGATGAAATTTTAGGGTGATGGAACTGTTCTTGATGGTCCTGGGTGGTGGTATTCTGTACCATTTCCTAACTGGAATTTCTGATTTCTGATATGCTCTCTTCTCTCTCTTTCCAAGATCTCTTTCAAGATATGAAGAAATATAGAAGTCAAAGGGTTAAGGTGTATTTTCCACTTGGAAACTTGGAAAGCAATGAATGGCAGAAGTAATTCAAATCCAAAGTTCTTTGAATCTTGGCTTAACGAGTCTTACATGTTTCAAAAATTCAAACTTTTTGCTTAAATACAGAACTTTGATTAATTACTTAAAGCAGCAGGAAAGTTATTTAATTAGTATAAGAAGATTCAAGTTCAAATTGGAGGATTAATTTTCAGAGTTATGATATGAAAGATATGGTAATTAAGTTAGGAAGTGAAGGCAAAGTCTCTCAAACCTGAATGGAAAGAATTTCTGATTCAATTATTTGATTAAACCATTCCTGGGAATGATATGAAATCATAACCTCTGACAAAAAGGTTGTATTATAGGGTAAACCCTGTGGATGATATCATACTAAATATATTATCATGATTTGCCTTAATGTAATATATGCCTATGTACCAAAAGAAATAAAAATGAGTAGATCATTATTTTTAAATGTGCACAACTTTTAATAGAAAACTAAAGTAACTAAAGTAACACTTTTCTGAAAAAGTTTCTGGAAATTACAATACAACAGAAAACACAGAGAAATGTAGCGGCTGCATAACCTGTGCTTTTCCGAGGAAACAGACTGGAAATAAATTTGCTTGTGTAGAAGGTTTCTGCATTCTTGGATTCGAAGGAGCCAAGGATGAGATGGGGACGAAGATGGTTTTTTCAGCAGGTTTTATTATTTCTAAGAAATATGGGTGAAGGCTGTAGTTCATAGTGTCTACTTCACCAAATGCAGAAATTTTCATTTCACCCCTTCTCCTTTCCATCTCATTCACCGCTGGCTTTAACCGTCTGCACCCTTCATCTCTTGGCTTCCTGCCTCATCACCCTTTCACCCTTTCTCTATCCACTCTGCGTTGTTTTGTTTTTTTTTTAAACCAGGCTAGTGGACCATGGCTTGTTCCCCTACGGAGTCTTGTTGGAGCAAACCCGATGCCTGGTCCGCCTGAGTTCCTCCATAGGGAAGCCGAAGG
>NC_138374.1:18834175-18870075 GCF_054177405.1 Leptonychotes weddellii | reverse complement strand
GGGGGGAGTTAGGTTGGGGCACAAATCCGCTTCCTCCCGCGCGCAGAGGAAGGCGAGCACAGAGCAGGCCTCGAGAGATGGTGCCGCCGCGCCCCTACATTTCCCGCTTCTTCCCAAAGTTGAACCTGAGGGAGGTCCCAAACCTGAGTGCTGCTGCAGTGATCTCCCCTGAGCGGTCGTAGGGGAGGGCGCAAAAGGACCCCGAGTCCCCTCAAATGAAAAGGGGATTGGCGAAAACATTTCTGGGGCAGGTGGGGCCGCTTGAAGAGGACGAGCCACCACCAGGCGGGGTCGGAGGTGGATGGATGTCAATGGCAGAGGGGCTGCGGGCCGGCTGGTGGGACCCGCAGGAGTAAGGGAGCTGTGACCCCGGCTGCGTGTGGATTGCGGGCGCCGCCACCCCCAGTGACTCTCCCTCTTGGCGGAAGGGGGCCCCAGACCCTCGCCACCGCTTCTCTCTTTGCTGCTGCCTGTCCCTGCCAGGAGCCTGTCTCCGGAGCTTCAGGAACTTTGGATGGCGTCCTTTCTTGGGTTTTGGGAATTGACACCTTGGTCTGACCCAGAGTACAGTCTGAGTGTCCTACCCCGAGGACATCCCAGAAATGCCAAGCAGCAACAGGGTTTGTGTATACATGTGGTGGGGAGAGGGTAATGTGAGGTCCTGTGTGTGTATGTGTGTTTGTGTGTTTGCCTGTAGCAAACAGAAATGCCTTCCAGTCTCTTTGCATTTTTGGAATCCTAATTTAATCAACAAAGAACAAAGAATGATGCCAAAAAAAATACAAAACAATTACAATAAAGTAATACTACTACTTCCACTTTCTAATAAAACTTTTTCTTAATACCTATATGGTAACCTCACAGAAAATCTAATTACTCTGTGTAGTTGTTTATCATCAAACATGAAAACTTTTAGGTGATTATCTAAGAAAAATTATGAGAAATAGTATTTTCTAAAAATGGCTGCAACAATTTCACTCATCCCATATGCCCTACCTATCATATGACTTTGACATTCCCTTCTCTTAATCTGGGCAGACAGTGGCTATGACACAAGTGACATTATATGACTCCTAAGGTTAGATAGAGGGTGATAACACATTCTGTCTGGTTCTCTTCTGACACATGATCTGGAGCTCAGCCACCATGCCATAAGGAAGAGGAACAGAACCTAGCTCCAGCTGACAGCCAGTGCCAACTTGCATGCCCTCAATAGCAATTGAGTTATCTCAAATGGAGATGCTGAACACCCCGTGAATCTGCCCCAGCTGATGCTGTGACAAACAGAGAAGAGTAGATCCTGCCAGGCTCTGCCCAAAGGGCAGATTCCTGAACAAATAAATGAGTGTTGTTGTTGTAAGCCACTAAGTTTAAAGCTGCTATGTAACACTAACAGAAAACGGACACATTTAATTGCTTTACAAACCTTTGCGACAATCTTTATTCAACAATCCTTTCCCAAAACTGCTGCAGATGTATTAACGGATCCCTACCCAAACACAGGACCAAGAATGACAAGAGGAAAAAGAAGAAATCAGTGGATAGAAGGCTAAGGGACAAAGCTGCTTTTGAATGAATTCACTCAATTATCCAATCCTTGATTATTGTTAATCTTGCATAAACCCAAATTGTTTATCTAACATGAAACACTTCCTGCAGAAACATGGTGAAAATATAGTTGAGATTCTGTCTCTCCATAACGATTAGATCTCCCTCGTTCCCAAGCACACTGGCCTCAATCATTTCGTAAAGAGGGAGTGTTGAGAGTAATTTGATGTCAATGTACTTAGACCCAGAGATTTTTTAATGCCTTGTGTTGCTTATTCATTTGAGAAAAGGGCTAATAAGGTATACATTAAATTAGCTTCAATTTTTGGAAATCATTACATTTAATTTTATATATGTCTACAACCCACTGATCTGTGTCAACAAGCAAAATGAATATATCACCACTTCTCCAAACCAACTCCTTTTGGCCAATCATATTGGAAAGTGAGCTAATCAAATTAGAGGGGGTTTTAGTCCATTAGCCTACTAAGTTTCCTCAGTAGACTTCATTGGTAGAATTAAAATGAATAAGCATTCAATGGGAAAACCATTGATGCTATGAACCAAGAGGTGGCAATAGTCATGTAATTCCTGCAATAAATCTCTACATTATACATGAGAAAAATATCTTAAAGTCACTGCCTTTTCAACCTCAGAATTTGCCACCACCGGAGCTAAAGCTATCCTCAGTTTTCATCTGCACAACCACAAGAGCAACACGATGCACCTCCTACCTCCACCTACTACTGAGCTCCAGTCTCTTTAATACTATAATTGTCTTCAGGGTGGGTCACATTAACTCACCAGCACCACAGGACAATGGATACAGGATAAATATAATAGAAGTGTTAGGTATACTTACTTTTGTTTAATAAAAGTAGAAATGTACTTTCATTAACATTTAACTACTTATTTCATTTGATGACTTGCATATTTATATATTGATGATTTGCATATGTATATATAATTTAAAACAAAGATGAAAGATCCAAACTCTCCCAATGTAGCATTTGGATTGGAGATGACCGGGAGAGGAAATATATTTCCCAAATTTTTTATAGGAATTCTGCAGTCATAATTTTGATTTACTGCCCAAAACTTACACAATTACGTTTCTCTAATCAGATGGTCCTCACTTAACCGAGTTTAAGGGTTTTTTATCATTTATGGTTACTCGTCACAGTTTTCAAAATAAAAGGTAAAAAATCTTTTCTTTAACTTGAAATGTCTTCTTTTGAATATATATTTGCCATGTTACTTGACAATTGATTTAAAAAATGTTTTTTTTTCTTTTGAAGCCATCCGTTTGATACCATCATATTGATGAAAAACTGCAAATACAGTTTATAGATCATTACATTTGTAATCTTCTTTCCCCATCATCATTTTTTTTCCAGCATTAAGCACTTCCAGAGTCAAGTGAAGAGTTACAGTGACAGTGATGAGCAAGAATATTTTGTGCTTTGTCAATTCACATAAATCCTGAGCTAGTAAATGGTAAGGTATATTGTTAGCAAGGATTAACATCCAGTAATGTCTAAAGAAGGGGCTGTGTATACACAATCACAGATAGTGCTGAGAATGGGACAGGCAGGACTAGGTAGGGAGACAGATAGGGGGCTCCATGATCAGGCTCACAGAAATCCCAAAAATGTGGAGGTGTAAGGAAACCAGGGATAAGGAACACTCCAGACCACCCTGCCCTAGGTGTCTGAGAGGAGAGTCTTATTTATGACAGTCTCCTGTGGTCAACAGAAAATAAACAGACCCTAAAAAGAAATAAGCCATTAAAGATGTTATCACTAGTCCTGCTTACACAAAGGTGCTGTCAAGTAGAGAAGCCAAAAAGATTTAAGTTCCCTGGTTAGCTTTCTATAAAAGACCAACCCTAAAGCCCACAGTGGCAACCCTGTCTGGACCCCTCTCACCCCTGAGAGCTTTTTCTGTATCCTTGCTTAATAAACTTCTGTCACTTTACACACTCTGCTTTGTCCATGAGATTCATTCTTCAACTCCTTAAGACAAGAACCTAGCTTATCCACTTCAGTGCTAATAGTGTTTTAAAGAATATTCTTTTCTAAAAATCCATCATTCTTTGACATGGTTTGAGCACATTCAGTATCTTCTTTTACCCCAGTTTTCTATCACTGATTACATTTGAAACTGATTTGAAATGCAAGATACTTTCTCTGCCTGATACCAATTAGGAACCCAAAATTGTGTTAATTATTATAAAAATCTTGTAATTACAAGACATATGTGATTCAGTGCAAGATGAAGCCAAATTAAGAATAAACAGCCTATCAGAGGAACAACGGCAAAGGGAAAATGATGTTACCTATTGTAGAGTTACATGAGTAGTTGAGCATGTTAGTTCTTTTCAGTACAATAGCAAATTGATATAACAGATACAGTTTCCCCTCAAATAGTCTGTACAATCAGATTTGTTTGTACAAGGTAACTAAAAATCACCCAAAGTACTTATGAGAGGTTCTAGGTAAGGACTGTAGAAGCAGTAGCAACATTGCATACTAGTTAAGGGCCTGGTTGTGAGAAAGACTACCTGGGTCAGATCCTGCCTCCTTCACTAACTGATTAGGATACAAAACATTTTGAGATACTTGTCCATAAGCAGCACAAAAGATGTTTTATTTATTTTTTATTTTTTATTTTTTTTAAGATTTTATTTATTTGTGAGAGAGAGAATGAGAGACAGAGAGCGTGAGAGGGAGGAGGGTCAGAGGGAGAAGCAGACTCCCTGCTGAGCAGGGAGCCCGATGCGGGACTCGATCCGGGGACTCCAGGATCATGACCTGAGCCGAAGGCAGTCGCTTAACCAACTGAGCCACCCAGGTGCCCCAAAGATGTTTTAAATGTAAATTATGTTACACTACACCTTTGCTTAAAACCTTTCAATGGGTTCCCATTCCACACAATGAAATTCAAAAATCCTTAAAATGGTCAATGGGATCTTGAGTGAGCTGAATCCTGACTATATCTTCAGGGCATGATGCCCCCTCCACCGCCCTCACAATATGTTCCAGCTGCCTTTCTCTATGTTTTATTTTGTTTTGTTTTTTTATTTTCTAACCATTTTCCTTTCTCATTACATTTGCACGTGCTGTTCACCTGCTTGGATGCTTTTACTCACATTCTTCATATAGCTGTCTCTCATCTCTTAAACAGATCACCGGGAATAGTAAATGCTCCTTTCTTGGTGATTCCATTTCTAACAGCTAACATAGATCCCTCACCATTTTTGTCCTATTTCATTCCTTTATTATTTATTTATAAACTTTATTAAACTTTGTAATTACTTCATTTGATTCTGTGTTTTTGTCTGTCTTCCCTACCAGGTAGGAAGCTCTTGAAAACAGAAACTATGACTGCTTGCCAATCTACTCTGATTCCAGTGCTTCTCTCATTATCTGGTATGGTCACTAATGACTGACTGACTGATACCTGAACAGCAGCAACACAATCTACAAAAAAATATCACTACCTAATATTTATTAAATGTTCACTATGTGCCAGAAACTTGCTATATGCTCTACATGCATTATATCATTCATTTTTACAAATACTACCTGAGGCAAGTACAAGTATGCAAGGAATAATAGTACTTTTAAGTACTTCTATTTAACTCATAATGATACTCAAGTAGTATTAAGTTAGTAATTGGCCACACAGCCACCTATTAGAAGAAACTACATTGGAACTCAGGTAGTCTTTCCCACAATACATGCTTCACTATTATCATATAACAACTACTGGACAGTTATTATTTTCAGCCCTCATACAAATATTTTGGGTCATTTTTAGTTATTTTGTACAAACAAATATGATTATACAATGCATTTGAAGGGAAAACTGTGTTTGCCAGTTCAATTTGCTATATGTTGCAAGGACAATAATCAAGTAAAGAACATGGTCACTGATCATGTAATCCTACAGTGTGAGCATTAGTTAGCATCATCCTCATTTTGCTTTCCTTCTCCTTATGGGTCTTCCGTACTTAATGGACAGTTTGGCTTTACTTGCACTCAAAAACATAATATGTCTTATAATTAGAACAATTTTATAAATAATTAACAAAATACTTGATTCCCAATGGGCATTAGGCAGAGAAAGTGTCTTGCATTTCAGATCAGTTTCAAATAGAGCCAATGATAGAAAACCAGGAAGAATAAAGGTATTGGATATAATCAAACCATGTCAAAGGATGATGGATTAAAAAATTACTCTTAAAAATACTATCAGCACTACTTGTGATTGTCTATACACAGGTCCTTTTTTAGACATCACTGGATGCTAATCCTTGCTAACAACATAGCTTGTCATTTATTAGCTTGGGATTTATTTGAATTGACAAAGCACAAAATATTCTTGCTCATCACTGTCAATGTAGCCCTTTGCTTGACTCCAGAAGAGCTTAATGCAGGAAAAAGAAAACTGATGAGGGGAAAAAATTACAAATTATCTGTAAACAGTATTTATAATTTTTCATCAATAATGATGGTATCAAATGAATGGCTTCAAAAGAAAAAGAACCCTTTTTTAACATTTGGTAAATTGTATGGAAAATGCATATTAATGTGAAGATTTTCCAAGTTAAATAAAGGAAATAATGCTTTTTTAAAAAAGTTGTGTTTGAAAACTTGAAAGGACAACCATAAATATCTAAAATTTTAATTTTGTTTAGAGGAGACAATCTGATTGGAGAATTATAAATGTCCAAGTTTAGGAAGATAAATCCCTATATAAGATTTTGTAAATATGTTCCCTCTCCCAATCATCTCCAAACCCAGTGCTGAGTGGAGATAAGATTGTCATTGCAATTCACAAATGATGTTAACCAATAACATGCCTAAATTTGTTTTTTTTTCCCATCTATTTATTATCTCAACATCTAATAAACACCTATTTTGCTGCAGGAATGTCTTCTCTAATTCTCAAAATACCCATAACCTTGATTATAAATTACATACTGCAATATATTAAAAATGAATTTCAACCAGACACCAATATAAAAGACATGAGAATTTCTAAAGCAAGGTTTTAAATCATCATATGCAAAAGTTAAGAAGTGTGTCAACTAAACTAAAAAAACAAAAAGGCAATTCTGTAAATCAGTTCTGCAATGTTTGGATTCCTTAGCTAGATAAAATATATGAAAAGGGATTGGTAAATGGAAAAAAGAGAGCATTTTGTGAGAACTATTTGAGAAGAATTTTTCTTTAGAAAGAGCTATTCCTTTGCTCTGATTTGCCCACCACCTTGAAGGAAGGCTCAGAAGTCAGAAAGGAGGGAGGAAGGGAGGAAGTAAGGAAGAAAGGAAAGACGGAAGGAAAGGTAGGAGAAGAAAGAAAGAAAGAAAGAAGAAAGAAAGAAAGAAAGAAAGAAAGAAAGAAAGAAAGAAAGAAAGAAAGAAAGAAAGAAAGAAAAAGAAGGGAGGGAGGGAGGAAGGAAGGAAGAAAAAAAAGAAAAGAAAGAAAGGAGGGAAGAAAGAGAAAGAAAGAAAGAAAGAAAGAAAGAAAGAAAGAAAGAAAGAAAGAAAGAAAGAAAGAAAGAAAGAAGGAAAGAAAAAAAGAAAGAAAGAAAGAGAAAGAAAGAATCAGCTTTAAAAATCTTTGAGTCTCAGAGAGCATGAAAACAGCTTGCTATTGTACCATTTAAATAAAAGATTTCACTTGTCTTTACTACTTTACCCTCACCCTTACCAGACCTTGACAGTGTCAGAATGTGCCCAGCAGGTGAAATAGGGGTAGAAAAGCACAGATAAAGAATTAAACAAGAAACTGATCATGCTCCCCTTCCTACTACAGGCTTCCATTCTCAATGAAGTTCTTACTGAAGGAGGAGAGGTTTTAATATTAAGAAAAATTCAGAGTTTTAATTAGTATTTTGGATTGGACATTCTGATTTCTGAAATGAGACTTAGTGACAAAGTGGATGTAGGATATTCTTCTTTAAAAAAAAAAAAAATAGTGAGTGTACAAGGCATTTGGTCTGGAAGAGTTTTCATCCAACAGCAGAGGAAGATCATCCTGACTTGAATATATTTTAAAAAGATGGTGGAAGATAAAAATAAAATTGTATTTTGATGATGTCAGTTGTCACACTTCATCAACATATGGCTTTACATGCATTCACACTTAAGAAATTTGCTTCAATTCCAAGCCATCTAGAGAAGCAGAGCTAAGCCAGGTCTGTACATAGAAACCTGTTCCATGGCAAGTCCATGTGTGGACACAAGTGCAGATGTGGTAGGAAACATTGAATTTAATTTCAAAATCATTTGTAAAGTTAAGGAATATGTTCACAAGAACAATGTGAAGTAATCGATCTAGACTCCCAGTTTTGATCTAGTATTTTCTTGTAGCTATAGGCCTGTTATCTTTTTCATAGACATTAGTTTTTGCATCTGTGCAATTATAGGTTGAGCTAAATTATCTTTAATAGTGAGGGACTATGAGCCTATAATATGCTTATTCAAAAAAATTAATGAGTAAATGGTAAACTCAGTCCTCGTTCTTGCCATCAGCTTGCAGTGTGACCTTTACAAGTTTCCTAATGTCTCTATGCCTTACCTGAATTTATATCTATATATCTATATGTATATATTCCCTTTGTTCCTATAAGGTGGGTGTGCAGCTCAAATCATCATTATTTTTAAAAATTCCAAAACTCTCTACAAATATAGGATTCAATGGGAATTAAGATATTATGAAATTGTGTCAAATAAACACTGATTCATGGAAACATTCCAGAAGACAGCCATAGAGAGAAAGGGAGGTTCAAAACTATTCACATTCCACTCACACTCCATTTCTCTCATTATCTAAATAGCTTATCACTTTATTATTACGTGCACAAAAGTTCAACAGAAGTCCTCTGCCACCAACTCCACAACTTCACAATTCTTATAATTGTACATTATTTCATTTAATCAAACCATGTTAATAAAAAAATAGATGACAATAATTTTGATCATTAATTGCACCAGAAAAAAAGGAAATATTTGCTGTAAATATTGAAAGAAAAGAGATTCTACCTTCAACAAGTTAGGAGCTGTTGCTAGAGTGCTTTAATTATTTTTGTTTTTATGTGATACTACTGTTTGCTGGAATTACCATAATATATGAGGCTAAAATATGTTGTAAAATGTGTTTTTCTAGTGGATTTGTGATCACTGCTAACATAGAAACTAAAATAGGAAAATGTCTTTAAAGAATAAAATTGAATGATTTAGTATTCAGAGTGGATGTGGGATAAACAATGATGTTAAGTGCACAATATTCTCTCACTTGACTTATTAAATAGTAATATCCTAGATTTTTATTTCACATATAATTTTCTCTTGGCAAATGACTTATTTGCAAGTTCAAAGTTCCTACAGTGGCTCAGCAAACTCAATTACATTTTTATCTGACTTTTTTTTTTTGCTTTCTAATAAGATTCTTAATAAGATAGAAATACTGCGTATTATTTCTCCAGAATTTTGACATATCTGGGTCTCATTTCTCTTATTTCTCAAAGAAATGAAAAAAAATTTTGAACCAATAAACTATTTTTTCCTTCACCCAATTCCTCCTCCTTTAGATTCCATATTTACAATATAAAATAATATTGTGAGATGTATTTATTTTTTTTATGTCTTAGGTCATCTCTCTCTGAACATTGTTGATACTTATTATAATTCCAAGAATATTACAGTCTTTTAGAAGTAGCACTGTTTTTTTTGTTAATTGGTCAATATTTTTAATTAGTTCTGGGGGAAAGGTTTGGAATGTGTATGTTGCCTAATATTACTGGAATTATCATTTGTTCAGAATTCTCAAAATTGTGAGCTATGATATATAAAATTTATTCCCAGTTTCTCAGTGTTCAGTTTTCTTCCACTTCCCAGTTTCTCCTATACTCCTACTCTCCACTGAAGAGACCTAATATCACCCCTAAAAGGCACAGGTTGACAGAGCTGCAGTATCTCCTGGAGATTTGCCCACAGGGCTGGGTCCTTCTTGCTAAGAGGACTACAGTGCTTGCTTCTCTCTTTCCTGGAAGCAACAAAGACCATTGCTGCAATTCCCAGAACTAAACTTTGACATGTGATTAAAAAAATAAAAATTCAGTGACAATTGTTAAACACGGTAAGGCAGACTTTATTCAGGACCATTGTGATTGGTATAGGGACCAGTGCTATGGGACTATGCGGTGGGAAAAGAGTTTGGGCTCAACTCCAAATACAGCACAAGAAGTGGGAATTTATAGCCAAAGAGCAGGGGGTGAGAGCAGTAGATGGAAAATTACTTAAAAGGAAACCCTAGGGGTAAGAGGGTTCTGGCTAAAACAACAGGGTTCTTGCTGAAAACAAATCAGGATGATAAGATATCACCTGGGAGATGGTGGAGAATGAGAAACCTGATCAGAAATTGACGGTGATCAGATATTGAGGGACGGTGGTTCTAGTTAAACTGATTTACCAGGGTTCTTTTTTTTTTTAAATTTTATTTATTTATTTGAAAGAGAGAGAGAGAGCACAAGCAAGAGTGGGAGGAGCAGGAGAGGAAGAAGCAGATTCCACACTGAGCAGGGACCCCAATGTGGGGCTCAATCCCAGGACCCTGGGTTCATGACCTGAGCTAAAGGCAGATGCTTAACCGACCGAGCCACCCTGATGCAGGGTTCATATTAAAACTAGGTTTTATAACAAAGTGCACAAGTGGGCCTAGGTGAGGGTTCAGGATCCTGACTGAAGTTTGGTCAAGCAAAGAATCTTCGCCATATGAAGAGACGGTGGTTGCCACATCTGTCTCAGGACATTTCCCTTATAAAGAGGAAGGTGTGAAATATGGAGCCACATTCTTTCCTAAAAAAAATAAACTAAGTGTAGAAAGTTTTCTAGACTTGTTTTCAAGGAGGAAAAGAAGGACTTTTATAAACATAAAAGGCTATTTTAAAAATAGCTGTGTTAAAAAGCAATCCAGCTAGGAATGGCTATATAATCTAAGAGAGCCATTTTCTTCACTTTGCACATATTTTTTTTCTTTGTTGAAATTATTTGAGTTGCATGAATGTTTGAGAAGTTTTGATTTATTCAGCTCAAAAAATAGTGGGAACTGGAATTACTAATTTTGCTGAAGATATCTTAAATCACTGGGAACTAGAATACTCTCTAGTGGTGGAGATAATGAACAGAATTTAAAAATATTCTCCATACCCTGTTATCAAGGATTGACTGTTTAGAAGTCAAGAACTTCAGCTCTAGATTCTGACTGACCCAGTTCAGAATTTCTTATTCCCTTCTTCCTTGCTGTGCATACTGAGGAGACTTACTTAATCTCCATGCCTCCATTTATTCCAGAAGCATCTTGGAACACATTGAAGAAACAGCCTCATACATCTAGCACATTCCCCTAAAGTAGTTTCTGTTCAAACATTTTGAAGGTTACTTCTTGATAGAACAGTTATTAAGATCATGATAAAAAGAGAACCTTAAAAAGAGAGGGAGAGAGAGCACCCTAGAAGAGACTATCTGTGGGGTGCCTGGGTGGCTCAGTCCATTAAGCATCAGACTCTTGGTTTCGGCTTAGGTCATGATCTTGCCATGGTGAGATCAAGCCCCATGATAGGCTCCACACTCAGCATGGAGTCTGCTTCAGATTCTCTCTCCCTCTCCCTCCCCCCATCCCTTCCCCCATCTCTCCTCCCACTCTTAAAAAAAAAGAGATTAGTTGCTGCAATGTTAAGCCCAACTGGAGGACTGGGATTCAAATTTAGGTTTAGGGATCTAAATAATTAAAAGATTTACACTTACATGTGGAATAAAAACAAAACAAACAAACAGACTTAAATACCGAGAACTGGTGATTACTAGAGGGAGATGGGTGGGGGGTTTGGTAAAATGGAGGGGATTAAGAAGTGTAGACTTTCAGTGACAGAATAGATGTCATGGAGATCAAAAGTACAGTATAGAGAATATAGCCAATAACATTGTAATAATGTTGTTCAGTGACAGATGGTGACTACACTTACCATGGTGAGCACTGAGTAATATATGGAATTGCTGAGTCATTTTGTCATATATCTAAAACTACTATGATACCAAATGTTAATTATACTTTAATAAAAAAATGTATTCTCTTTGTCTATCTCTCTAGATATCTGGATACATAATTATATATAAATAAATTATATATGTATAAATAACATTATATACACATATATTACACATACTATATATATATATATAATATACATAATGTTTTGAAGCAGTATTGATGGTCTAGCAATGGTTATCTGTAATCCAGAACAGAATCTGGAAACTGAGTAAAGCTGACCCAGATGGCAATGGATCTGGCCACCAGGACATCTCTAGATCTCTAAATTATAGCTGAATGAATTTATTAACCACCAGTATGTGTATCATGTTTTCAACTGAGTTAAATTGTTTGAACATCTACCAATAATCTTTTCTTATTTTTTCATTATTTTTACCACAAATGATATCTCTGAAGTTTCAAAGTCTAATATCCCTGGTTGACTGGCAAAGATCAACTGAATATTGATTTAAAATAGCCTAGTTCTTTAGAAATTGACGTCTCAATTGAATACGGTGACTGGCAGACATATAATAAGAGATAAATAAAGGAAAACATGTTATCATTAGTCTATAGTCAAGGTTACCTATGCAGTCCTGCTAGTTTCAATCCTTTATAGTATGGTATAGAAAAACATTCCACTTTTTGTTTCTTGACTTAAGTAATGTCTGCTTATCCTTATCTAAAATAAAAACTCAGTGGCAGTAGTGTATTTTTTTTCCAATGTTTTATCCCTATTTTCTAGTAAAATATCTAGAATATAGTTTTGTAAATAAATTTCTAAACATTCTATAGAATTGAGTAGGTTTGGTCTCCTAAAAAAGAATTTATTAACAATATTACAATGAGAGAAAAAGAAAAGGAAAAATTATGATAGTTTTTTAATGAAAATGATTTTAAGCCAATAGAAGTTTCACTATAAGCTCTACTTTGCCTTGAAATTGTGGATTGAAATTACTAAGAAATATTATCAAGCCTCAAGCAAGCTACTGACTAAAGTCAGTCAGTGTTTAATAATAATGATAGAGGGCAGTTCTCATTCAGAAAAATTTCAATTTTGGACCTAACATCAAAATTTACAATAAAATGTCACCACTGGTAAATCATCAACCTGCTATGTGGTAAAGCAAGTTGGAATATCCAGCTTGTATTTCTGACAAAAATTCATGGAACAACAATGTTTAAGACCACTAGAGCAAATGAAATTTACCATTGACACTACTGATTCAACACCACAGAGTTGATTAAAATATTTTACACAAAGAACATGCTGATGGATAATATAATATATAAGAATAAACTTTATACATTGTACATTTTTACAAGCTTTATAATCTTTTTTATACTTTTTCCATACTTTTACCACAATCAGTTAACATATCATAGTAGATTCTGCTTCAGGTTTTAATAAAATAATGTTTTCTCAACTTTGAAAATATTCTTGCCTATAATTATTCCATGTGGGCTATGCTTCAAGAATAAAGGCTAATTCTTATATCACTTCAAACTCAGTACTGAGCCCTGGAAAAAATAAATTCTTTTAACTTACCAAGAGTTAAGGAAAACAAGTCAAAATCATCCAGGTTACTTTTAACTGGCTACTGATATTGCTCCTAATGTTCACAACTCTTTAATATTTCTTTCACAAAAAACAATTTTGTTCTCTCTGAACACGTTTCTTTTGCTTTTGCAATCAAACATGATTTAGTTAAGTCACCATTGGTAAAATGTGTTCTTTGTTTGGCTAACAAATGAGTCACTCAGACACTTCAGTTGCCATGTCATTTTTTAAATTTTTTTGAAGAAATTATGATATAATGGGATATTCTGTTTTAAATGTTCTAATTTTTCTAAATATTGTTTTACTGTCAGTAGATGCATGATGAGTACTTAGTTTGGTAATGTCAATGTATATTGTATTATTTTATTTTATTTTACTTTTTTATCTTATTTTATTATGTTATGTTAATCACCATACATTACATCATTAGTTTTTGATGTAGTGTTCCATGATTCATTGTTGGCATATAACACCCAGTGCTCCATTCAGTACATGCCCTCTTTAATACCCATCACCAGGCTAACCCATCCCCCCACCTCTTTCCCCTCTAGAACCCTCAGTTTGTATCTCAGAGTCCATAGTCTCCCATGGTTCGTCTCCCCCTCCAACTTCCCCCACTTCATTTTTCCCTTCATACTATCTTCTTTTTTTTTAACATATAATGTATTATTTGTTTCAAAGGTACAGGTCTGTGATTCAACAGTCTTACACAATTCACAGTGCTCACCATAGCACATACCCTCCCCAATGTCTATCACCCAGCCACCCCATCCCTCCCACCCCCCACCACTCCAGCAACCCTCAGTTTGTTTCCTGAGATTAAGAATTCCTCATATCAGTGAGATCATATGATACAGTCTTTCTCTGATTGACTTATTTCACTCAGTATAATACCCTCCAGTTCCATCCATGTCATTGCAAATGGCTAGATTTCATTCCTTTTGATGGCTGCATAATATTCCATTGTATATATATACCACATCTTCTTTATCCATTCATCTGTTGATGGACATCTTGGCTCTTTCCCTCTAAGGTCAGGAACACGGCAAGGATGTCCACCATCACCACTGTTATACAACAGAGTACTAGAAGTCCTAGCCACAGCAATCAGACAACAAAGAATCAGCAAAGAAGAAGTCAAACTCTCACTCTTTGCAGATGATATGATACTTTATGTGGAAAACCCAAAAGACTCCACCCCAAAACTGCTAGAACTCATACAGGAATTCAGTAAAGTGGCAGGATATAAAATCAATGCCCAGAAATCAGTGGTATTCCCATACACCAACAACAAGACAGAAGAAAGAGAAATTAAGGAGTCGATCCCATTTACAATTGCACCCAAAACCATAAGATACCTAGGAATAAATCTAACCAAAGAGGCAAAGAATCTGTTCTCAGAAAACTATAAAATACTCATGAAAGAAATTGAGGAAGACACAAAGAAATGGAAAAACGTTCCATGCTCATGGATTGGAAGAACAAATACTGTGAAGATGTCTATATTGTATTATTTTAGAATAGCTATAATGTCATTGCATAGTAAACACAATACTTTGACATCTAATTCAACAGCAAAATAATCCTCACTCTAGTGTGCCTTTAAACCACATTATTTTTTTCTTCTTTTTCTTGTTATTTTGACATTGTGAATATGCACTAATAATAAAAATATAAATAAAATATCTTGATACAGTATGCCACGTTTGAGTGCAATATTTGAGGCACCAAAATATTGTCAAGTTATAACTGCTTCACTCCAAGTTGTAGTGTGCAAAACAGCAGTGCAAAATGATGAGAACACTGAGGATGAAAGAAACAACAGAGGGAATCCAGTTAATGATATCGTAATAGTGTTGTATGGTGATGGATTGTAACTAACTGTGAGTATAACATAACATATAGAGTTGCTGAGTCACTACAGTGTACATCTGAAACTAATGTAACATCATGTATCAACAATACATCAGTTAAAAACAAACAAAAAAATGATGGGAGCACCACATATGGTCTCCATTACAATTACTCAACTCTGTCATTAGCAGAGAAACAGACATGGACATTTCATAATGACCATAGCTGTGTTGCAATGACATTTTATTTATAAATATTTACATCTGAATTTAGCATAATTTTAATGGATCAGGAAATATTCCTCTTCTTTGATTTTGTTTAACCATTTAAAAATACCTCACAGGTCATACAAAAACAGATAGTGGGCCAGATTTTGCCCTCAATCTAGTTTGTAGACCCCTGGTTTAGAGCATGGATTTTGAGGTTGCCACTTTTGCATCTATCACTTTCTTGAGCAAGTGAGTTCTTGAATAACATGTATAAGCTTCGATTTCATCTATAAAATTGGAATAATAGTAATAACTATGTATAGGGTCATTGTGAAAATCAAGTTTATGTTTGTAAGATGCTGAGCTTGGTGCCAGGTACATAATAACATACATTGATAATAATCATTATTTTTGGTTTCCATCTATGCTGACTCTAGACTTAAGGGTTAATTTAGTTGGTTCATTATCCATTAGCCTAGGGACAAAGTTGTTTTTATTCTGGAGAATCTTCTAGAAAAATTAAATGCCAAATATTCAAACTTCAATTATTATTTTATCCCTGTTAGTTTACAGACGGGGGAAAAAACTTGCTTAAAGTTGATGAGACTAGAGAATCTGAGGACACATTTGTGGACAATGTATAATTGATTCACTTTGTTATTTATATCAAGAATCTACAGGGTGGGAAATTTAAAATAGAACATCTTTTCCACCCACAGGGAGGTTTCATCAGGGAACATACATTTTGCTCAAAGTCCGTGGGGTTTGAATAGCTTTAGCTAAGACCATCCCAATACTTTTAGCAATTATATACAAACAAATTCAATATACAAATTCTTAAGTTTGTAAAATTGTTTTTCTAATTGCCTCAGGTTGTATATCTTTAATATGTAAAGTGGTTGGATAGAAAGTTAGTTACTGCAATATGCTTACTTTGAAATATCTATTAGGTCTTGAGTGGAAAACAAAGGTGGAAAGATTGTACTTTTTATTTTCTATATAGAAAAATAAATCCTGAAAAGGAGGTGTTGAGTCCCTATTTATTGGTATAAATTGTCAGAGGACCAGGTGCCATCCCTGGTTTGATCATATGTAATATGATTATACATTAAAATCAATTACTGTTGAAGGGAGGATAGGCTGGTCTCCAAAATTGATGATACCTACAGAGTAACCTAGGAGGTCTCTACCTACAGCAAGTCACACTCTGTTCTTCTGTCCCAAACTACCACAAGTAAGTATACAATGTAGATAAAAGCAATGTCTTCAATATGCAAATATATCTCCAATGTATCTTGGAATTCCCACTTATAAGCACATTGTGCTTTTTCTGTATAGAAAACCCAAAATTTTAGCGATACCATGTTCAACTAATATTATGAGAATTTATAGAGCAGCCAAATAGAAATATCCACACTTTGCAATATACTATCATATTCAGCAAGACTACAGGAAGTATACAAAGGACAGATTTTCTTTGTTAAATGCTGTTTAAGTCTATTTCACATCTACTCACACTAGTCTAATATAGCCCTGCCAGTGATAATAGTTTGAATGCAATTATATTTGTGTAACCTTCATTACCTGAAGCCTAGCATAATTTGTTTATAATCAGTTTACATTAAGTGAATTGTTCTCTTATATTTCAAATACAGGGATGTGGATGGTTGGAAGAAAATTTGCCAAAAGAACAAACTTGCAGAGCTCAGTCCATCATGGTATTCAGGGAAAGACAAAGAAAATTAAACATAAATGCACATTGTAATAGCTCAAATCCAGCCTAAATTGGTGCATTTACTTTTCAATTGCATTTGATTACTCAAGTGGTGTTATTACCATGATCATAACTGTTTTAATTTGCCAGTATTGATAAATGTCCTCCCCCCCACCACAAAAAATAAAACAAAACAAATAAACAAAAAAAGGTGGCTGCATATATAAAATAAAGATGATTATTTGCTCTGAGCACCTACTAGGAGGGCAATTAATTCAGGCAGCATTTCACATAAGAAGCTTGAAGCAATGTGTTAATCAGAACCTGGATACCTAAAACCAGCAATGAAGATATGGAAAGAATGTTGAACTTGAAAGCAAGCTCTGCCACTGAGCTTGTTCTTGCATGATATTAGAAAGAGTCACACCACCTTTATGCAATTCATATCACATGCACTTCTATTTAATGTTGCCATGACTATGCTTAAGTTGTCTCCTCTTTGAAGAATGCCATCCTCCCAGTCTTACACAGGTGATGTCAGTATCATGGTGGCATGAATTGTTCCTTTTTTCCTCTTTCCTTTGATTTACAATTAATTGAACATCCATAACTGAAAAAAGAAAGAACACCTTTGCACAGTGTACCAGAATACCCAAGAGATCTGTTCATCTGTGTACTTTAAAGTGGGTAGATTGGGCTTTGGAGGAGGCAGCAGAGCAAGGGAAGTTAGCAACATATGGTGGCAAAAAAGAAGGTGACAACAGGTCCAGCAGTGGGCAAGCACAGCATTTCTGGCAGAGGTGGAGGGTGAAGGCAGTGAGTGAGTGATTTGCCTGGGCACAAATGTTACAGCTGGAGTTGCTCTCTTTAAGGAGAGACCATGATGACCTGGGGGTGGGAGGAAGGAAGTAATCTATAAGCAGATTTCTCCCTAGCGATTCTACAGGCCAGAAGAGAGTTGAAGGACATATTCAAACTATTGAAAGAAGAAAACTGTCAGCCAAGAATATTCAATCTAGCCAAGTATCCTTCAGATATGAAGGAGAAATAAAGGCTTTCCCAGGCAAACAAAAGCTGAGGGAGTTCATCACCCCTAGGCCTGCCTTATAAGAAATGTCAAAAAGAGCTCTTCATGCTGAAAAGGCAAAAGTACACAAAATTCTGATTAAAGTGATAAATAGAATTAGAATACTGTAACTCTATTTTAGAACAGTATATTAAACTCTAACCATAGCATAAAGTTAAAAGGCTTGATAACATAGTTGGAAAAATCCTCAACAAAATATTAGCAAACCACATTCCATAATACCTTAGAAGGATCACTCACCATGATCAAGTGGGAGTTATTCTAGGGATGCAAGCAAGGATGGTTCAACATTCACAAATCAAACAACATGAAACACCACAGAACAAAATGAAAGATAAAAATCATAGGATCTTCTCAATAGATGTAGAAAAAGCATTTGACAAAATTCAACATTTGTTCATGATAAAAACTCTCAACAAAGTGTGTGTAGAGAGAACATAGCTTAACATAATAAAGGCCTATATGGCAAACCCACAGTTAACATTATACTCAGTAGTGGAAAACTGAGAGCTTTTCCTCTAAGATCAAGAATACTCTATCCAGCAAGTCTATCATTTGTAATAGAGTGAGAGATAAAGAATCTTCCAAACAAACAAAAGTTAAAGGAATTCATGACCACTAAGCCAGCCTTACAAGAAATGTTAAAGGGAATTGTTTGAGTGGAAAAGAAAGGACTAAAAAAAAGTAGGAAGCACAAAAACAGTACACTTAAATGTATCTTTAAAAATCAGTCAAGGGATTCACAAAGTAAAAGAATGTAAAGTATGATACCATATACCTAAAATGTTGGGGGAGAGGAATAAAAATTTAGTGCTTTTAGAATGGGTTCAAACTTAAGTGAACATTGACTTAATATAGACTGCTATATGCATAAGATGTTATATATAAACCTAATGGTAACCACAAATCAAAAACCAGTAATAATATTAGTGCAAAAAACACATGGGTATTTTTTATTAGTTTTTTTGTGTGTTTTTATGTAGTATTTTTATCATTTGTATTAGCGCAAAAAATAAAGAGAAAGAAACCCAAGTATGTCACTAAAGATAGCTAGCAAACCATGAGAAAAGAGAACAAAAGAAGAAACAGTGAACACCAAAAACAGTCATAAAACAAGTAAAAAATGGCAATGAGTACATAACTCTCAATAATACTATAATGGAGGAGTGCCTGGGTGACTCAGTTTGTTGAGTATCTGAATCTTGATTTCAACTCAGGTCATGATCTTAGGGTCATGAGATAGAGCCCTGCATCAGGCTTTGTGATGGGTGTGGAGCCTGCTTGAGATTCTCTCTCTCCCTTGCCCTCTGTACCGCCCCCCTTCATGTATGTGCTGTCTGTCTCAATATATAAATATGTATACACACACACACACACATGCACATATTCTAAAATTTGTACAGAACCACAAAGACCCTGAATAGCCAAAGCAGTCTTGAGAAAGAAGAACAAATCTGGATGTATCAAAATTCTAGATTTCAAAATATACTACAAAGCTATAATAATTAAAATAATATGGTACTGGCGTAAAAATAGACACACAGATCAATAGATCAGAATAAAGAGCCCAGAAATAAATCCACACTTAAATGGTCAATTAATCTATGACAAAGGAGGCAGGAATATACAAGGACACAAACTGTGCTGGGAAAACTGGACAGCTACATGCAAAAGAATGAAACTGGACCACTTTCTTACACCACATACAAAAATAACTCAAAATGGATTAATAACCTAAATGTGAGACCTGAAATTAAAAACAACAAACAAACAAAAAACAACTCTGAAAGAAAATATAGTCAGTAATCTCTTTGACATGGGCCTTAGAAACATTTTTCTAGATATGTCTCCTTGGGCAAGGGTAATAAAAGCAAAAATAAACTATTGGGATTATACCAAAATATAAAGCTTTTGCACAGCAAAAGCCATCAACAAAATGAGAAAGCAACATATTAAATTGGAGATAATTTGCAAATGATATATCTAATAACAGGTTAATATCCAAAATATATAAAGAATTTATACAACTCAACACACACACAAAAACAACAATTTAAAAATGGGTGGAGGACCTGAATAGACATTTTTCCAAAGAAGACATACTGATGTCCTACAAACAGATGAAAAAATGCTCCGTATCACTCATCATCAGAGAAATGCAAATCAAAACCACAATGAGATATCATGTTACCCATATAAGAATATCTAGCATCAAAAGACAAGAAATAAAGAGTGTTGGTGAGGATGTAGAGAAAAAGGAACCCTCACACACAGTTGGTGGGAATGTAAATTGGTATAGCCACTGTGAAAAACAGTATGGAGATTCTTCAAAAAAGTTAGAAATGCCATATAATTCAGTAATTCCATTAGGGGATATTTACCCAAAGAAAACAAAAGCACTAATTCAAAAAGATATGGGTTTTATTTTATGTTTATTGCAGCATCATTTACAATAGCCAAGATATAGAAGTAACCCATGTCCATTGATAGATAAATGAATAAAGAAGACATGGTATATATTACAATAAACTGTTACTCAGCCATGAGAAAAGATGTGATCTTGACATTTGCAGCAACATGGATGGACTTAGAGAGTGAAATAAGTCAGACAGAGAAAGACAAATACCATATGATTTCACTTATGTGCAATCTAAAAAACAAACAACAAAAAAGCAGAAACATACCTATAAACACAGAGAGGAGGTTGCCAGAGGGGAGGTGGGTGGAGAGATGGGCAAAATGGGTTGAAGGTGCATTTTCCAGTTAATGGAATGAATAAGTCATGGATAAAAGGAATAGCATAGGGGATGTAGTCAATGGTCTTGTAATAGCATTGTATGGTGACAGATGGTGGCTACATTTGTGCTGAGCGTAGCATAATGCTTAGAATTGTTGAATCACTATGTTGTATACCTGAAACTAATGTAACATTGTGTGTCAACAATACATCAATAAAAAATAAAAGATAAATCCGTTACTCGCAAAGGAGAAGAAGGGGGAGGAGAAGATGATAGCAGGTGCTGGTGTGGATGAGGTGAAATGGAACACTTATACATTGTTGGTGGGAATGTGAACTGGTCCAACCAGTATGGAAAACAATATGGAGTGCCTCAAAAAATTAAAAATAGATCTACCATATGATTTGGCAATTCCACTTCTGGGTATAAACCCAAAGGTTTATAAAATGAAAAGCAGGATTTCAATGAGACATATGCAACCTCATGTTTACTGTAGCATTATACATAATAGCCAAGACATGGAAAGAACCCAAATGCCCATCTACAGATGAATGGATAAAAAAGGTACACAATGGAATATTATTCAGCCATAAGAAAGATATGTTCCCATTTGTGACAACATGAATGGATCTTGAACACATTATGCTAAGCGAGAGAAGTCAGAGAAAGGTAAGTACTATGTGATACCACTATTAATGTGGAATCTAAAAATGTTGAACCTGTAAAAAAACAGAGAATAAAATGGTGGTTACCAGGTGATGGGGGGAAGGGATAACTTGGCTAACTGAATTTAAATTTACAAAAATGGAAAAAAATTAAGTTTTATGAATAATAAAAACATAAATAAATAAAAATAAAAGTACAAACTTATAACAATTAGGAAGTAAGCCACAGAGATCTAATACACAATATAATAAATAAAGACAATAATATTATATTACAATTATGTAATGTGTTACATCAGCAATCATATTAGAATATATAAATACATCAAACTAATGTTGTATACCTTAAATTTATACAATGTTACACATAAAATTTATTCAATAATTATGTAAATAAAACATAAAATGTCATAATATTTTTCAAAGAAAAAAAGAATAATCTCCTTCCCTTCACCCAACAACCACTTGGTAAACTCTCTCATTTGAAGTTTCAACTCCAGCCTCATCATAATATATGTCCTTCTTTACCTTTTTAGGTTAGATTTAGCTGCATAAAGCATTCAAAATATAAAATTCCACATCAGCAGGTATTTTTTTTTCTTTTTTTAGCACTTTATGTCATTTTGTTGTCTCTTGGCCTTCAGTTTCTGATGAGAAGTTACTGGAATTTTTATTTTGTTTATTTCTATGTAATATATGATTCATCATCTTTCTGCTTTTTTTTTATAAAGATTTTATTTATTTATTTGAGAGATAGAGAGAGAGCACATGAGAGGGGGGGGGAGGGTCAGAGGGAGAAGCAGACTCCCCGCTGAGCAGGGAGCCCGATGCGGGACTCGATCCCAGGACCCCAGGATCATGACCTGAGCCGAAGGCAGTCGCTTAACCAACTGAGCCACCCAGGCGCCCTGTCTTTCTGCTTTTAAGATTGTTTTTCTCCATCTTTAGTGTTCCTTGATAGATTTTTGTTTGTTCATTTATCCTGCTTTGATTCCACTAGACTTCTTGGACCTCAGAGTTGTTGTCCGTGGTGAAATTTGGGGGCAAAAATGTAAACCAATATGACATCACTTACTTTTTGCCCCATTGTCTTTTTCCCATATTTCTTTAATTCCAGTTTCAAAAATATAATATGTTCATTTTCTTATTTTTCCTCCATGTCTTTCTTTTCCTGTGTTCTTTATTGTTTAGTCTTCACGTTTATTATTAATTTGATCTATTGTGTTTTTTAGTTCTACCAATTTTTTTGCTTTATTATCTCTCCTAAACTCCTAACATATTTATCAATCCATTCGTCATTTCAGTGTACTTTTAACTCACTTATCAAAGTTATTTTAAAGGCTTTGCTAATTTCAACTTTAGACTAATATTCTTCACTGTAGCTGATACTTTCTGTTTTCTTCTCATGTCTAGTATTTTTTTTAAATTTATTCAAGGTCTTCTGAGTGATGCATCAGAAAGACTTTGTTTTTGGCAATCATCTTCTGAAGACAAATGATTTTGTTTTTCTATTAGCCAGTTAAGTCACTGGCACAACAAATTGACCTTGTGTAGCAGAGAGTGGCAAAATATAATCCTGGACCAAATCTGGACCATCACCTATTTTTATAAATAAAGTTTAATCAGACAGAGTTTTGCCCATTTAAGTATTATCTGTGGCTGCTTTGGGGCTAGAATACCAGAGATGAGTCATGGCTACAAAGATTGCATGGCCTACAAAGCCTAAAATATTGAATAACTGGCCTTTAGAAAGAAAGTTTATCAATCCCTGTTCTAGGGTATAAGCCTGACATGCGTATTTTGAAAAAAAAATCCTCAGATGATTTTAATGCATACTCTTGCATAGAAACCACTCTATTAACATATCTATAAGGTCACTTACATTTCTGAGATCCTTTAATTCTAGATATCAATGTAGATGTTGGAGTATAAATTCATGAAATAGAGCATGCAACTTCAATTTTAAAATAATGACACAAAATCCACACTCCCTTATTAATTAACTTATACTGATACTGTTTCACTATTTTAAATATAAGAACAAAAAGTCATTTGGGAAGTCAAAGAAAAATAATCTCAAAGATATTTAAATATAGTTGTGGTCTAAGCTTCAGAGCATATTTATCATATTTTAGTTTTTTGTTTGTTTTGTTTTTGTTCCTTTTGCTTCTTTCCCAAACTGACTATTGTCTGCATGGCTAAGAATACAGCACTTAGCCATAGGCAGCAAAGACATATACAACCTGAGAAGGCATTCAACATACTTTACTTTGGAACAATGTACAAGAATTTTCAGATGTCAATTTCAAGGATTTTGGACATAAATGAGGTGGGAAATGCTCATTAATCAAGCCCACACTGCCTATTTCTCAAAGGACATAGAATCAATATAGGTCAAATTTTCTATTTCTCCAAAGCCTATCTCACTAAGCACCTTGAAAGAGATTTTATGGGCAGTTTTCTGTAGATTTACTGCTTGGCATGCAAGAGCATCAACCTCTTTTTTTTTTTTTTTTTTTTAAAGATTTTATTTATTTATTTGAGAGAGAGAAAGAGCACAAGAGGGGGAAGCAGGAGAGGGAGAAGCAGACTCCCTGCTGAGCAGGTAGCCCGATGCGGGACTCGATCCAGGGACTCCAGGATCATGACCTGAGCTGAAGGCAGTCGCTTAACCAACTGAGCCACCCAGGCGCCCAAGAGCATCAACCTCTTTAAATGTTGGGCAGCAAGAACTTTAAATTGTGAAAAACATATGCCTGATTGAAGGGTAAAAACAATCAAACACCAATTCTATTCTCTGGGAATTCATTCTGTAATAAGACAGTGATGTGGGAAGGTGAATTTTGAATTTTGATATTGCAAATATTGATTTTAGAAAGAATAATTCTATCATTCTCCACCCCTAAAATAAATACATAAATAAACAGAAACAATACCTTTTACTAACATAAATGATAAAAAATCAGATGAAAATATTTGAAATATATGAGAGAAGAGAGTTAATATACTAAATATTTAAAGAGCCCCTATGACCAATAAGAAAAAATAAATATTATGAGATAAATATTCAAAACATTTGCACAAGAAAATATATTAAATACTAGTTTTCACTAATATTTAGAGATGTTCAACACCAAATCTGTTATTAATGTATTATACTGGAAAAAATACTATTGATTTTTTCTTTCCTAAAGGTACAGACACATTGGAAGCAACCAAGATGTCCTTTAGTAGATGAATGGAAAAATTAACTGTGGTACACTTAGATAATGGAAAATTAATCAGTGCTATAAAGAAATGAGCAATCAAGCTATGAAAAGACATGGCATGATCTTAAACGTGTATTATTAAGTGAAACAACCCATATGAAAAGGCTGCACTGTATGATTTCAACTATACATGGCTTTTTGGGAAAGGCAAAACTGGAGACAATAAAAAGATGAGTGTTTGCTGGCAAGGGAATGGGAAGAGGGGAGAAACGAATAGGCAGAGCACACAGGATTTTTAGGGTAGTAAAAATACTCTGTATGATCTTACAATGATACAAAAACGTCATTATACATATACCCAAGCCCATAGAATGTACAACATCAAGAGTGAATTCTAAGGTAACTTCTAGACTTTGGTTGATTATGATGTGTCAATGTAAGCTCATCCTTGGTAAAAAGTGCACCATTCTGATGAGCTTTTCTCCATCATGTCTCATAGGATCTTGTCTTATACTTGTGAAGCTTAGTATTCAGCGAAAGATGCAAGGGAAGCCTGACACAGATTTTTGGGCTACTTCTCTGTACAACTCTCTCTGCTCCAAATCTCTTTCCTGTAAAGTTCAACTAGTATCTCAGTCCTTATATCTTATCTTTGTTTCCTGTGCCCATCAAGACCACTACTCTCTGTTTGGGCTTCACCTCTCCGTATTCGGTGAATCCCCCTAGCATAAAGCTTACACAAACATGGAATTCACTTCATGTGTTTCTCTTCATTCAAGGATCATATCTCTGGGCTGTTTGTTGTCCACTTCCTGAAAGAAAATTCTTCACATATTATATATATAGTATCATATTTACTTATGGTGGGAGGTTAATTCTGATAACCATTACTCCATCATTCTCAGAACTAGAAGGTCATGTGCTTACATTTTAACAGAAACAACTCATATTCAGAGTTCCATTGTTCAGAGTTTAGTTGTTCCTTTCAGAGAAACAACTTATGTTTACTATTTGAGGCGTAACTTAATTTATTTATGGAGTTCCCTGACATATTCAGGGGACAATCACAGAGCAGCTTTTAGTAAGGGTGTTGGAGCCCTTTGCTTTCTCATTATGCTCTGGTTACACAAAGCTGTGGGTCAAATATTTGCCCATTAGAGCTGATTGCTATCTCTACCAGAGGATTTAGGTTAGGGAATTACAGACTTTGATAAATGTAACAAAGGACTGACTCTCTTCTTTACCTCATCCATAAAACTTTTTTATATATTGTATTAGTTTCATATTTCTGGTAACAAGGTACCAAAATAGAGTGGCTCAAAACAACATACATTTATTCTCTTATAGTTCTGGAAGTCAGAATCTGAGAGGAGTTTTATAAGGCTAAGGTGTTATCAGGACAAGTTCGTTTTAGAGGCTTTAGGGGAGAATTCCTTCCTTCTATCTTCCAGCTTCTAGAGGCTGCTTGCATTCCTTAGTGAGAAGCCACCTCACTCCTATCTCTGCTTACATTCTCACATTGCCTTCTCTTCTTTTCTATCTACTGCTTCCCACTTATAAGGACAATTCTGATTATATCAGGCCCATTGGGTAATCCAAGATAATGTCTCCATCTCAAAATCTTTAGCTTAAATATATCAATAAAGCCCCTTTTATATGGGGCTCATGAATAGAACATGGACATCTTTGAAGGTCATTATTCAGTCTACCGTATATATATGAAGAGGCAAATTTCTCTGAAGTCCCAGTTTCAAAGATATAAAAGGTATTATATACATCTTCAAATATATTTTATTTCAATTCTTACATCACATAAAAACATACTAACAACAACAAAACAATTGGAGCAACTTTAAATTAAGGATATAATCCCATGGACTGGACAATTTCCTTTAAATAGCTCAGAGACGTGAATGAACAGATCCTATGTCAATGCAGGAAGACTTTTCTCTCTATGAGATCTACTTGCTGCAATCAAATGCATTACAGATTGAATAAAAATATCATTCAAAATGACTTTACAATTGGCTTTGGAGCAAAACCTAATACCTGAAAGTAAGATGGCTGTCCATATATTTAGAATGTCCTTCTTTCTAGGAGCTCTTAGTTTCAAATTTTTTCCTCCATGTACAGCAACTTGTGAAGTCACTTCCAACAATTCTCAGATTCCATTCTCTTCGATGTGGACTGGCCTTTCCTGATAGATTGCCATTGTGTAAAATTCTTAATAGTATTCCCCTAAAGGTTTTTCTCTCCCTGCTCTGCAAAATGACATGGATGTATAGATGTACATCAAAAATTAGGACACTTGAACAGTTTAAATGTCACTTCTTGGGAAATTGTAGTAATAAGTAAAAACATGAAGTCTAGTTCCAAATAGCTTTAGGTGTGTTTTGAGGACTTTGAAACTCAGGGAAGATTAATAAATTTTACAAACTTGAACAGCTAGCCCATGTACAGCCCGGATTCTAAATTAGGACTTTAAATGCCCCAGTAGCTCAAAATTTTATGTTGCTTCCTCTCAGAAGTATTATGTTTGACCTTAACCTACACTACAAAATCTTTATAGGAAAGAATGCTCTCTTCCATTCAGGGTCATATGTATCTCCTAGCACAGGGCTAAGCAAAATAATAAACAATGCTTGATGCACTGCAGAACACATTTATTCAGTACTTCTGTCATTGAAGTTGCCATTAAGAGAATGAAACATCAACCCAGAGAAAAATGGAGGAAGGTATACATGTGCATGTGTGTATATATATATAATGTATGAAATATACAAACACACATATATATAGATGGAAAGTATGAAATATACAAACACACATATATTACACACACACACATATATATGTTTTTCAAAGTGGGCATATCAACTTACATCCAGCCCCTTAAATAAAACTTGTACGCAGCCCTATAAATACAAAGATACACAACCCAATGGGGAAAAAATGGACAAAACCCTCAACTAAAGAAAAAAAAGTATATAGATATTTCATTTCATAAAAGAGGATATCTAAATTGCCAATAAACCAATGAAAATGTGCTCAGCTTCATTAATCATTAGGCAAATGCAAACACAAGCACAATACAAAATATTTACACACTCAAGTGTTAGTAAGAATGTGGAGTGACTTTAACTCTTAAACCATACTGGAAGGAATATCAATTGACAAGTTCATTTTGGAAAACTATGGCAGCTCAATGGCATTGCTGCCCTCATTTATTTACCCCAACCTTTGTTAATGCATTTCACCATCAAGAAGCAAAGTATGATCTCTTGCTTTTCAGTTCTGTGTTCATTTATCTGACTTGCTTTGGACAGCCTTAGTGAATGTTACACAAACAGAATCTTGTAAAGCACTTGCAGTTTCCACTTGTGCCCTCATATCTTTGCCTTTGTAATGAGAACATGTCTGCTGCTAAAGAATAAGAAGCACAGAAGCAGTTAGGATAGTGTTGTTCCAGCCAAGGCTAACCTAAACCAGCCAATCTGTCCCCACAGAGATGAGCCAGTTCATCCATGAACAGAATAACTTAGGTTCGTGAACCCTAGGTGACCCCAGTGGAATACACTACTGAAACTATTCAATGGCTTTCATTGATATCCAGGAAAAATCCATACGTACAGCTTGGAAGATACTACCTAATGTAGCCCTTTCCACCTCTTCAGTTCAGTTATCATTCTCTTATTTTTCTCTACTTTCCCTTTTTCCCCAGTTTTATCAAGAAATAATTGACATATATCATTATAGAAATTTAAGGTAAATAGGATGATTGTTCAGTTGACATACAATGTAGAATGATTACCACAATAGGTTCAGGTAACATCCATCTTCTAATAGAGATACGTAGAAAGTAAAGAAA
Organism: Leptonychotes weddellii; assembly: GCF_054177405.1. Lineage (NCBI taxonomy): Eukaryota > Metazoa > Chordata > Mammalia > Carnivora > Phocidae > Leptonychotes > Leptonychotes weddellii. The sequence goes on along the minus strand of NC_138374.1, from coordinate 18,841,522 downwards.
AAGAAAGGAAAAAAAGATCTCTGTGATAAAATCTCTTAGGATTTCTCTTAAAAACTTTCCTATATCCTACAGCAGTGTTAGTTATAGTCATCATATTGTACACTACATCCCTAGTACTTATTTATAACAAAGTTTATACCTTTTGACCACCCTCCTGCAATTCTTCCTACCTCTACCTTCTGCCTTTGATAACCAAAAGTCTGATTTCTTCTTCTGAGTTTTGGGTTTGTTTGTTTGTTGTTTTGTTTTTTAGATTCCAAATATAACTGAGATCATACAGTATTTGTTTTTCTCCATTTGACTTATTTCACTTAGCATAATGCCTTCAAGCTCCATCCATGTTGTCAAAAATGGTAGGATGTTATCATTCTTTATGGCTGAATAATATTCATAACTACTTTATTCATTCATCCATCTGTGGACACTTAGGTTGTTCCCATGTGTTAGCTATTGTAAATAATGCTGCTATGAACATAGGCGTGCAAGCACTCTTGTGAGTTAGGGTTTTTGTTTCCTTTGGACATATTCCCAGAAGTGGAATTGTCAGATCATATGTTAATTCTACTTCCTTATATATCCCAAATACAAAAATGTAAAAAGCAATTATAATTTGTCATCTTTATTGGATTTCTTGCCCTTCTGTTTTCATATATGAGCCTTAGTAAAGAGCAGACCCTCTGTAAACAGGATTGGTCTGAATATTGTGTCCATCACTTACCCTCCTCTGAGTTTCTATTTTTTTTACAAACACTAATTTGTTTTTCAACATGCAGATCATTCATTCTCAAAGATTTTTTGCTGTGACTGCCCCTGCCACATTTTACACCATTCTTCCTCCACTCCATTCCCATTATAACCTGGATATACATTTATAGCAACTCTAACCAACAACATGATAATAGTTTATCTCTTCGTCTTTCCTCAGAGGACTGCAAGCATCTTGGGGGCAGACACTGAGCCTAATTCACTTTTGAATCACTAGTGCCAGCATCTAGTCTACTGAAAATGTTCAGTGCACAAGTTTCCTTCTGTGAATTTTGGAAAAAGCAAGGCCCAGCTTTACTAGAGAACAGAATGAATAATCATAGAGGGAAAGGTTGTCAAGGATGGAAGGTTCTTGGCTCAGTGAAGGTTATTCACTCAATTGTCTTCTACATAAGTGACTGGAAGAAGTATTTTGCCAGCCAGCTGATTTCTAACTAACATGTAGAGCTGGTAATTAAGGCATCCTACGAGGATCCTGTATCTAAATAATTGAGATACAGCCAAACCTTGGCTCATAACAAGAGCAGGTGATTTTGATTCTAGCCTCTTTATGTAGTTACAAACTCATTTTCCCTCAAATAGTTCTATGTAGCCATTTTCTTCAAATATACTAACTGATCATTTATTGTGGAAAAAAAACTGTCACTGAGAAGCCAACATTTTGGAAGAATATGAGAGGTTACCCTCATCAAAATCGCGATGGAAAGTTGAAGGCCTCATTTTAATGAATCTGCCAATGTTTCCACTTTCCAAGAGCAACAGATCTGATTATGAGACATATTACGATTTTCCCATCTGGAATTTCAAAGCAGTCTCTGATTAGTTTGCCACATTTCTCTTTATTACCTCCAGAGTTAAGACTATGATACTCTTAACCCTGAGGCAACTTCTCCAGTTTTAAGGTTAGTTTCCACTATAGATGAAATTTGTTTCCCTTCTTTTAAATTTTTTTCTCAGAATATAATAAAATTAAGACTCAACTAGAGTACACATGAGGGGTTCAAATATACACACACATACAAATTCATACAAACATATATATATATATAGGTGATAGATGATAGATGATAAAAGATGGATAGATGATAGATGATGATAGGTAGATGATAGATAGATAGATAGATAGATAGATAGATAGATAGATAGATAGATAATAGGTAGACAGATGATAGACAATTTTTCCAGATTCTCAGCAAAATTATTTGTCCCACCAAGTATCATCTTCATAAATCCCTACTTTTGCATCTAGACAATGGCATTCCTCTTTGGATTGCTCAGGATTACTTGGCAGTTACTACTGTAATTTTTCTGATCACATGTTAAACTCAGATTTTGACTGTGAGTTTCATTTTGAGTCTCATATCCTAGCCCTTTTCTACTCTTTTCTTTTTTAATCTGACTTAAACCGCTTCAGAAACAATTCCCTTTCCTATGCTGCTTTGGTTAAGAGAATGTAGGTAATATATAACATTTAACTTTTGCAAAACCTTTCACTTTATGGACAGAGATAATTGAACTGCTATTTATGAACACATATATCACCACTGCTAGGATATTTTGATGATCCTACCCTCTAAAAGAATAAGATACCCAAGTAACAAATTCCAAATTTCCATACTCATTGATTCATGGGATGTTAAACATTATTTTAATATAATGAAAACATTTTGAAAGGAAATCCAGTTGTAAGGTAAATTCAATAAACTCCCAGTAACTCATCATTCCATGTTGTGTTGTATTTTTATTTTGTAATGTGTCATAGTGAGGCTTACTGGTGGTAGAAGTGCCAGTATTTGAGGACACAGACCTATTCCATCATGTGGATAAATATACCATATAATGGGAATGCAGAGCATCTGCTCAGATGAAATATTGTTAAATAAAAGGTCATAAAAATATGAGATAATTGGTAATAGTTGGCATGCATTGGCTAGTTGACTAAACAGGGAGTCCTGAGAGATGTTCCCAGATGCCCAACTTAAATGGAGATTCTCAGGAAAAACTAAATTTTACCTCTGGAAAATTAAGAAAAACAACAGTTAAGGGGGAAATCCTTTATGACCAGCATTCTTGATTCTCTTCAATCTATGTATTCTTTGTAGTCAAGTTACCTGTACTTCATAGTATCTTTGAAACTGATATTATGTTCTGTGATATATGTCATAGTAAGGAGGGCTCAAAATTGATCTCACAATGTGGTCTAAGTGGAAGAAATTGGATGACTAAGTTCAGGAAAAGAACATTCTCTATGACCAAAATAGGAAAGCACACACTCACTTTTGAACAGCATGAGAAATCATCGAAAGAGAGTCTAACTGTGAATGCAAACCAGTAATTAACTAGGTATCTAGGAATGAAATCCATATTAACATGAATTAAAAATATTTCCTTTCTGGAACAACACACTGTACAATGGAATGCATATCATTCTATTATATACCCACAAGGATAAACTAATAAGTCACACTAAACTACGGAAGTGATTTAAAGAAAACATGAATCCTCTCTTATGACCTGAATATTACTCACACTGTCTTAGGCTTTTTTGGACAACAGTTAGGAGCTAAGTACAGAGAAAACACGAATGTAAAATTGACCCCTGATTTCAAGATGCATGTATATGGTGTCCAACTCTGACTTCTATGTCTTTCTCTTCCAGGATGGAAAGTATGTCCTTCATCTTAGTACATTGTGAAATGGGTTCTTATAAGCAATGGTGACTTGTGGAAATGGAGACTACTAAGCCAGAGAGGCCCCAAGTCTCATTCCCTTGTACCTAAGAGCCAATTGGAAGGCCAATTTTAAAAATCTGTATTTGTTCCTTGTGGAAATCATTTTTTTTTGCAATGCTCATATCTCAAACTTTGTCACTTTTCACATTCTTTCATGTTTTTTATCTGAATTTCTGCAACATTTACAACTGTTGACAAAGTCATTCAGTCAAAATCAAAATCACCAGCTTTCATGTACTCCCAACTCCCTGCCCTTCCTGGGTCCTTTTTCATGAACATGTTGGCTTTTAACTTAAAATCAGTTTACCTTCTCCTTTATCCAATCAGTCACTAGATTTGTTTCATTTTAGTAAATATCTATTTGGAGCTTATTATGTATCTCACATGATGACGGGCAGAAATCCTGTCTCTGAATTGAGCCTCAAAGGTATGTATCCCCTTCATACTCCTCTTACCCTATACTAACAATGTCCTAATTGGTCTCCCTATCTCCTTTCTCTCTTCTCTTATATATTTATAAGCAGAGGCCTTTGTCAATCTATCCAGAGAGCTAACTCTTATTTTGCACCATAAAGAGGACATCAATATATCCCAAGACTTTAATAAAGAAAGAGATACCATGGTGTGTCTTAGAGGCCATAGGATTTCCTTGTTGATAACACCCTGAACTGCAGGCGCCCAAATCATCAACAATCAAGTAGCAGAACTATATAACACAATGGCCCCATTGTTCTTTCTAGAAAGATCCTTATCCTTAAATTTAATAGTTTATTTAATCATGTGCAATATATTCATGTTTCTCTAGTCAATGAGTATGCAGTGTGTGTGTATGTATGTGTATTGAACTTGACTCAGCTATTTGTAATCTGCAACAAATTATATGCATCACTGGCCATTTCTCATGCCATCTTCAAGCATCTCTGTTAAAAGAGCTGGAAGCAACAAGATTGAACATTGATTTGTTGAGAATAAGTAAAAAGAGTGAAGGCCAAGGCCAACTTTTATAACCTGGAGACCATTTCAATTTAGCAAAATTTGGTCTCCTTGTTACAAATGAAAATCCTTCACATTTGCCTTGTCCTATCCTAAAGAAAAGAATAAATTAAAGAAGTGAACAAAATACTCTGCTTAGCACATAGATACTACTCTGCCTTGCTGCCACTGTGGAGATACTGAAAATTAAAATGTTCAACACTTCAAGCACTGCCCCCATGTTCTTTTGAAACAGGTCACTTTGCTTATGTTTGTATTATTAGGTTTGTTTTTTCATATTCATTATGGAGTTTGTGTGGCTCTAAGGACAGCATTCATTAAATGTGGGCAGTCAGCCTAGAGCGCTAGTAGATAAATAGCATTCTGTTTGGAAAATAATACTTTTTTGTTGCCTCACTTCATCTCCTCTTTGCCCTTGCCCCTTGATTTAATTTACTCATATACTTACAGACCCCACCTCAGTGGCAAGGGGGTAAAAGGCTGCCACATATTCTTCTGTTTGAGGGAGAAGACATTACAGAATCCAGTGCTTGAATACCTGGCAAAGCTATTATTAGTCTCTTCCTGAGAGTATCGCCCCACCCCATGCCTTATCAGATCCCTGCCTCCAAAAGCAAAATCTGTGGCAGAGTAAAACACTATGCACAGTATGAGTTAAGAGTTAAATTTAATTTTAAATTTTTGAATTTAAATTTTTGAAGCCTCACTTTAATCATCTATGAAACAGTAAGGGTGAGTGAGCATACAGTGAAATAAATATGATGCAAATACCTGGTACCTGGAACAAAGCATTTGCTTAGTAGATGTTCATGATCAGTTTTTTCTTCCTTTTCTGATAATCCTGGGGATATAAGAGGCTTGAGGAGGTCTACTCCAGTGTTTCTGCAGACAGGTGGTTTCAACAGAATCACCTGGATCTGCTTGATAAGAAATGCATGTTTTTCATCCATTCATATATGTACCTCACTCATATTGAACTAGATACTGTGCTTACTCCATGCCAAACCATCCTTCTGGGTGTCTAATGGGCAGTGATTTTTGCAAACCACCATCCCATTCCTCCAACTCTAAATGACATTGCTCAAATCCGTTTTGCAATATTGGTGCCAAGTGTTTCTGTAACTTCTGTTTAAATACTTACAATAGTGAACTCAAAATGCCTCTTGAAGCACCTCTGTCTATATAAACAGCTTTAAGAAGTGATTCTTTCTCCCCAAACAAGATTTCTCTCCAGCATCCTCATCCACTGATGCAAATTCAAACCTCTAGTTGACTCTGTCATGCAGAAAAAAAAAATCAACCCATCTTTGTGTCTGATAGCGTTCATCTATTTAAAATCACAGCTATCCCTTGGGGCGCCTGGGTGGCTCAGTTGGTTAAGCGACTGCCTTCGGCTCAGGTCATGATCCCGGAGTCCCCGGATCAAGTCCCGCGTCGGACTCCCTGCTCCGCGGGGAGTCTGCTTTGTCCTCTGACCCTATCCCCTCTCATGTTTTCTCTCTCTCATTCTCTCTCTGTCAAATAAATAAATAAAATCTTTAAAAAAAGAAATCACACGGGTGCCTGGGTGGCTCAGTTGGTTAAGCGACTGCCTTTGGCTCAGGTCATGATCCTGGAGTCCCCGGGATCGAGTCCCACATCGGGCTCCCTGCTCAGCGGGGGATCTGCTTCCCCCTCTGCCCTCTGCCCTCTTCCCTCTCGTGCTCTCTGTCTCTCATTCTCTCTCTCTCTCAAATAAATAAATAAAATCTTTAAAAAAATAAAAAAATAAAAAAAATCACAGCTATCCCACAAGTCTTCTCTCCTCTAGACTAATACATAGCTCACCAAATTGCCAATTCCAAAATCCCAAATTCATGTTTACCTAATCCTTGCCAAATATATTCTACTGCCAGAGTACCAGCTGCCTGCATACCCCTACACTCTGACCGCTGGACCACCTTTGGAATTTTTCATTGGTTTAATCTAATCGCTCCTTCAGTTGGGAAAAGAATACCAAAAGTGCATATAAGAGCTTATTTGGACTCGTCTGTCATCTGTTACAAAAGGATCTTCAAGTCTTCTTCCTTTTTGTTTTATCAAAGTGTTTTACATCTCAGTCAGCTTATAAACTGCACAAAATCAATACCATGGTTTTATTACAAACATCTGAGATTTTAGATTGAGGCAGGAGTAGGTATATGGAGCATTGGGAGAATAGTCATAGTTGAGGCACTTGAAGCCCTAGGAGGTCATATGCCTTACTAAAGTTGGTATAACCAGTATATATCTTTGTTCTCTAGGGCAGTGACTGTTTCTGAAAACAAGATTTCCTGCTTATATGGTACAGATGTCTCAAGCCAGAAGCTTCTAGGCTTGGTTTGTTGACCTTCATAGACTTAATTCTTTTTTGCTGTTGTTGTTTTAATTTGAACCTATATTTAATAGTTAGAAAATGTCCATTGGACTAAAGATACATGGATTTTTCTGAAAAATTAGAAATCTTATAATTTTAGGTCTGCATTTCCACATAGTAACAATGTGCTATTAGATTAGGCTTTATTTCCTGTCTGGCCTTTGTAGGCACTTAAGTTTGCTATGCTTCCCCATGGAATAGTATTATGTATTTTTATAAGCACTTCCATATCTTTCATTTAACATGAAATATTCATATTTACTATGAAATTGAAAAGGACTGGCATAAATATATATATATATATATTTTACTTGTATGAAGATGTACCTAGGTCCCCTAACATGTGCCAGGAGAGAGAGAAGAAAGTATAATAATTTAACATTGCTGGAGTAAAATTTCCTCATTTAAAGTTCCCATCTTGGCATTTACTAGCTATTAACATGGGCAAGTTATTTTATGTTT
>NC_138374.1:18812359-18833675 GCF_054177405.1 Leptonychotes weddellii | reverse complement strand
TCAGGAAAAAACTGAGGGTTGCTGGAGTGGTGGGGGGTGGGAGGGATGGGGTGACTGGGTGATAGACATTGGGGAGGGTATGTGCTATGGTGAGCGCTGTGAATTGTGTAAAACTGATGAATCACAGACCTGTACCTCTGAAACAAATCATACATTATATGTTTAAAAAAAAAAAAGGAGATAGTAGGAAGGGAAAAATGAAGGGGGGAAATCAGAGGGGGAGATGAACCATGAGAGACTATGGACTCTGAGACACAAACTGAGGGTTCTAGAGGGGAGAGGGGTGAAGGGATGGGTTAGCCTGGTGATGGGTATTAAAGAGGGCACGTATTGAATGGAGCACTGGGTGTTATACGCAAACAATGAATCATGGAACACTACATCAAAAACTAATGATGTAATGTATGGTGATTAACTAACATAATAAAATTTTAAAAAAGAAAACAAGCAAGCAAGAAAGCAAACAGATAAAAACACTGTTCTACAAAGAAAAGGGAGCACTATGAAAGAGGATATCACCTCTTCCAGGTACATGTTCTTTCCAAAGCACACTTGGGTTTTTTGGGGTTTTTTTCCCTCTTCCTGATGAAATTCTCTCCACATCCCTAACAGAAACCACATGCCCAGAGAGAGGTTGTATGAAGCAGTCACATCACCTATAAAGCAGCCAGAGGAAGAGGAAAAAAATACCGATCATAAAAAAAGAAAAAAAAGGCTTTCAGTGAGAAGAGTTAAAGTCAGAAGTTCACTATCTTTTTGGCTAAATATCATAACAATACTTGATACTTTCATGGCACTTTTTAAGATAAATGAATTGTATAGATTAATGATTGAATCAACAAGTATGTTTTCCTTACCTTCGTTCCTACCTCCCTCCCACTCTTAAAGACATTTTGAGCACTTACTATGTAACAAGCACAGCTAGAAACGCAATGAATAAGACACTTCCCCATCTTCAAGAGGGAGACAAGAGGAAAGAAGATGGCCCATGACATGAAAGAAATGGAAGAGGATGATCTGGGAGTAGGGTTTCCAGAAAAAGGAGAAATCACTTCATAAGTGCTCATGGTGTCCTAAAAAACTACCAGGTGATAAAATTGGAATTCTTATCTCCATTTTAGGTGAAGAAACTGAAGCTTAGAGAAGTGAATGAACTTATCCTAGATCACACACCTAAAGGGTATTAGACTGAGGACTACAAACAGCAATCTACCTTCCTTTTATTACTCCACACAGTCTCAAAAAAAAAAAACCATATTTAAAAATGCTAATTTTAAGATTATCAGAATATAGCAACAAATTATACCTGCTCACATCTAATTAAAAGATCCAAAGTTGATGGAGTCTGATTTGTGAATTTTGAATCAAAAGAGGTTATTAATGGAGGGATAATCTTATAACATCAACTATTATTTTTTATATAAAAGAAGTGGTAGTTAGGGGGACATCTGGATTCCCAGATTAAAATTTAGCTGAGCACTCTCACAGTGGATAGAAGCCACATTCCTGCCTTTCCAAACAGGACTTGTGTGAAGATGTGTAGAAGCACTTGGTTATTACTCATATTCTGGCTTTTTCCTATTTCCAAGATGTTCTGTCTATAATAATGTTTGAATTTGAAGATTTGTTTACATGACCTGAGCCTACTTACGTGAACCATTGACCATCTGTGGATTAGTTTTCAAGGAATGGATTGAAAGTGGACAAATAATTTTACCACCAAGTGTCAGAATAAAGAAAGGGGTCTTGCAAAGCAAAATTTAATACAAATAAATCGACATGACTTATATTTTGTAGATAATATTTCCTTGGTGGAGAAGTGGCTGACAGTAGAAGTGCCCCTCCCTCACCACCACTATTATTTTAATTTTCATATACTATTTTTAGCTTTTAAAATAGAGAATAAACAAAGGCAGAAGAAAAATGAGATTCATAATGAATTAGAAACACAAATGAGTTCCATAAAATATTTATCTGTGGTGAAGTGGGGTTTGATGGTAAGCTCACATAAACAAACATAAACGGGGCATTCTATTCTATTATATTATTATATATTATTCTATTATATACAGATTTTCTGTAATAGGATCCTTTTTTTTTTTTGCATTTTTATTTGAAGGTCCCAGTTATGGGTAATGAAAAAGAACCTGAAAAAGTCTATACCTATTTTTTTTCTCCTGCTCTGTTTTCCAAAAGCTAAGTTTCAAAATTTAGTAATGATGGATACTTAGCACTACATGGTAATTTGGTTTATGCATCTAATATTCATCATTCTGATAATTTTTTAAAAGATTTTATTTATTTATTTGAGAGAGAGAGAAAGAGAGCATGAAGGTGGGAGGGGCAGAGAGAGAAGGAGAAGTAGACTCTCCCCTGAGCAGTTAGCCCTGTGCAGGGCTGGATCCCAGGACCCTGAGAGCATGACCTGAGCTAAAGGCAGATGATTAATCAACTGAGCCACTCAGGCGCCCCCATCATTTTGATAATTTACTAATGATTCTAAGGGTTGATTTTTACGAATCATCACAATTCTGCCACAGGATTGTTGGGGAGAATAATAAACCAGGATATGGATAGCACCCATCCATGACTCCAGTGAAGATTGAGAGGAAGAGTGCCTGGCACATAGGAACTGGTTAGTAAACACTGCGTGTTATTTCCATGATCAAAGATTGCAGAGGCCTACAAAAATACATATCCCACTGTTTTCTTTATTTAATGTCATTATGTAACAGTGAAACTTTCCCTATGTCTTTATGATACCTGATTTCTATCATAGGTTTTAAAATCATTTGTGCTCTTTGGACTATATTTTCTTTTTTGCATGACTTTAATTTTTAGAGCAATTCTAGGTTTATAACAAAATTGAGAAGGAGTTACGGATTTCCCATATAATCTCTGCCCCCACACATGAATAACCTTCCCAATTATCAGCATCATTACCAGAATGGTACATGTTTTTACCAAGGATAAATCTACATTGACACATCCTAGTCACCTAAAGTCCATAGTTCACCTTAGGGTTCACTCTAGGTATTATACATTCTATGTGTTTGGACAAATGTATAATGACATATATCTATCATTATAATATCATGCAGAGTATATTCACTGACCTAAAAATTTTTTGTGTTCTGTCTATTTATCCCCGCCCCCCTCCCAGAAACCACTTATCTTTTTACTCTCTCCATAGTTTTACCTTTTCCAGAATGTCACGTAGTTAGAATCATACAGTATATAGCCTTTTCAATTTGGCTCCTTTCACTTGTCTTTCATAGTTTGATAGCTCAAATCTCTTTAGCACTGGATAATAGTCCATTGTCTGAATGTACCATGGTTTATTTATCCATTCAACTACTGAAGGACATCTTAGCTGCTTCCAAGTTTTGGTCATTATGAATAAAGCTGCTATAATTATCTGTGCACAGGTTTTTGTCTTGACAGAAGTTTTCAACCTTGGTCTAGTTTAAAATATTTAGTTGGGAAGTTTTATGGTTCATATACTATCACTTTCCTCTCCTGTATCCATGATGGTCAGTACTAACCAAACCAAGCAGTTTCTGAGTCTATACAGGTCTCAGGGTCCTTTTTAACACATGCTCTGTCTGAACAGTCACTTAATAAATGATTCCAGTCAGTACATGAGATGTAACCTATTTGCCATTCCTTTCCTGGAAACATCACCTAATTACATCATTCTGAACTGCAGTTTGAGAGGGAGTTAAATTGTAGGAGGGGGCTATAGTGCTGTGAAGAGGACAATGATGACTGATGCTCTTTTTAGCACCTGCTAAGTCCATTTCTTGTCCTGAACACGTGTTCTTCATTACTCCAGTATGGTGATTTATAAGAACATAAATTAACATATTTCAGAAATTTTCCAATATGAGATTGCAATAATAAAATATCCAGATTCACGCAGGTACTACTGTAAACATGACAGCACCATTTAGCCTCCACAAGGTGGGGGCAAGAATACAGATAATAAGAGCTGACAGTTTCTTTTAACATGTGGCGAATTATTACTACATCCTTGCTCTCACTTATGGGAAGGTCAATTAACCTTAAATGTGGAAAAATTACAGGAAGAGGGCACCTGGGTGGCTCAGTTGGTTGAGCGACTGCCTTCGGCTCAGGTCATGATCCTGGAGTCCCTGGATCGAGTCCCGCATCGGGCTCCCTGCTCGGCAGGGAGTCTGCTTCTCCCGCTGACCCTCCCCCCTCTCATGCTCTCTCTATCTCATTCTCTCTCAAATAAATGAATAAAATCTTTAAAAAAAAAAAAGAAAGAAAAATTACAGGAAGAAAGAAAAACAGATCAATGTAGAATTTATGTTGAGGTGACTAGAAATTTTTGTAGGTTCTTAGCATCAGATCCTTTATTTGAAGAATATGTAAAAGTGAACATTCTCTCAGTATGTCCTTCTAAGAAAACAAATGACTCCAAATTAAAAACAGAATGTTTTCAAGTGTGAAATGAAAGTATGGAATGAGTGCTGGAAAGTATGGAATGAGGGTCTCTATTAACCTGTCATCCTGAAAAGCAGGAGAAAACAGACCTGGATTATACCTTCTCTCTGACTCTACTCAGAGTGGAATATACTCTTCCCAACACAGCCACCTTGCCTCACATGAATTTAACAAAGCTAAGAAGTGAGAAAACAGGGGGAGAATAAGGTGATGCTGTGAAGCACTGCCAAAGCAGAGACTCATGTAACCAGTATGCAATTTTCCACTCTCAGCCATACCCGACTTCAAGGAGTATAACAGGTAAACTTGTAGGAAATACCAACTCTCAGCTTCCCTACTCTTGCACAGGTTGGAGGTTTCTACTTTGCAGCATTTTTTCTTTTTCTCCCTCAAACTTGTTGATGTTTACGTCAACCTACATTTCACCGGGACACACAACTGTGGTCTTACTTTTGCTATCCTAAGTATGGTCCTCATACCATGAGCATTGGCATTACCTGCAAGTTTGGTAGAACTGTAGAATAACAGGTTCAAATCAAAACTGCTAAATCAGAATCTGATGTTTAAGAAGATCCCCTCATAATACGGTGCACAGCAATGTTTTCAGACATAGCTCAAAGTTTTGTTCTCATCCATGACGGTCCTGCTTATGTCCTCCCTGTTCATTAATTCTTATTCTTTATATTTCTCTTCCCTCTCCCTCTTCTCTCCTTCTAAGCAAAAGAGTCAAGAGCAGAAGGAGAAAATGACCTATTTCTCTGCACACCTTCATCAAACACTTACCTCAAATCCTGGTGTCTGATGAAAAGAAATCTTGTGAGAACACTGTAGAACTTCTCATTCTACATGAAAACAAATCTCTCTTTTCCAGACCTTGAGATATGAAGCTTCCATATCTGTCTTCTACCACCTAGTCTAAAGCCTTCATATTCACTGCTCAGAAGGTTTTCCCTGCTACTTAATCTAACTTGTTCCAGGTACAATTGTTCCTTGGCAAGTCTTGCTCCCACCTCAGAAATTATTAAGGACAGCTACCCACCATTTTATTCTCCATAAACCCCTTAGCTTGAGTCATTTCCTCATTGTATTCTTCTCCAGACTATGAACTGATTTAACTAATGCCACTGTCTGCAGATCCACTCTGCTACCCTTCAATGGCTGTAGCGGCTCCTTCCAACTTTATAATTTTAAGCACAGAGGAGGGGAGGTTTGCCCGTCAACAGGAATCCCTCTCTCCACCTAATCCCCTTAGTGAATTCCAAACAGTTGTTTATTAGAATGCTCATATAGTCACGCTGAGCACAATCCCAGGTTAGCAATAATAAGCAGATACTAGAACGCATATTTGTGTGTGTGTGTGTGTGTATTGTTTATGAGTCCTGAAACCCTTATTTCATTAATGCCTACACAGAGACCTTGAGATCTGTTGGGAATGATAAAGATCATTCTCATTATAAACCCCCAATTTACCTCCCTTTGCCCCTTTGCCCCATTACCTCCAACTTTACTGTGATCATCAAAAACCACAGGAAAGAGAAAAGGCAACCTCTATTTAAGGTGTGAAGTCAGGAAACCTACCACTTTCTCTTTGAGTATGGGATAAGGGATTGAGAATGTAGCATTCCGGAGATACATAAAACCTGCATTATATTCCTTTAAGAAGATAATTGGCAGAGTCATCCATCGTGGGGTTATTGCAAGGTTAGAGGTTTCTCTCTCTAAAGGTTTATCTCCTTGAGATGAAAAATAACAGGAAAGGGATGTAAAAGGGAGTCAGAAAGACACACTGAATAATTGACTAATTGATAAAGGGAAGGAAAAGACATGAGAAAGGGAAAGGGCAACAGCTCTCTGGAAAGCAGCCAGTGCAAATAAAATGAATGGTGTTTGGGTAGGGAAGAACTCATCTCTTCCCAGCTTCTAACACTTGAATAAATCTAAATCAGCCTAAGTGAGACAGCACTGGTTTTAGATGTTTCATAATAAATATCGGTCTTTTTCTGCTTTATCTTTTGCTTAGCTTAGTCAGAAATTTGCAAGTTCCCTTTCATGGAAGTAGAAAAAAAGAAAACTTCTCAGTTATACTGATGTGATATTTGATTTGGTAAGGAGAGTCTTTGTAACAAATGAAAAGAAAAACAAAATTCACCCTGCATAATTTCCCCAGCTCCTCTGCTAGAGGGACCCTGAGCTGTACCACAGTCTAACTTTGTCCCTTCCATTTTTCCACACTAAAATCAGGACTGTCTTGGGCGCCTGGGTGGCTCAGTTGGTTAAGCGACTGCCTTCGGCTCAGGTCATGATCCTGGAGTCCCTGGATCGAGTCCCGCATCGGGCTACCTGCTCGGCAGGGAGTCTGCTTCTCCCTCTGACCCTCCCCCTCTCATGTGCTCTCTCTCATTCTCTCTCTCTCAAATAAATAAATAAAAAATCTTTAAAAAAAAAAATCAGGACTGTCTTGATTACAGTGACAAAAATCTAATTTAAACTGTGTCCTCAGGCCCTTAAGCTAAAACAAGCAAACAAACAAACCAACTGGGAAAATGCTGTCAGGTAAGGCTACATCTAGATGTTTAACAAAATTATTATGTATCTCCTTCTTTGTAACACCACTTGCCTCTGCATTCCCTGCTTGGACAGTGAAATACCTACATAGAAATTGGAAACTTAGGCATTATGCACACTTTGTTCTATAGTGTAGTCTGGCTCTCTGTAAAATCAGGATAATAATACAAATCACATGGGAGAAATAGTTAAGATAAAGTCTCTAATATAAATAAAATAAGTATGTTATGCATAAGAATATATATCTTCCCAGATCAACTCCTTTAGTTCAATCCTATCTTCCTAATTCGATATGTGATATATGGGTATAATTGGAAAATTCACAATGTGGGTTGTTCTTTCATCTCAACTACTATCTTTTCTTCAGATACTGACCTTGCCCAACAATAAACACCTCTTTTCACTAACCTTTTTTTTTTTCTATGTTTCATCTGAATGATCCAGGCTTATGAATAATAATAAGCTACCATGTGTTCTTGACCTTTCACATGTTTCTTCTTGATTTCACAACTACTGGATGGGAAATACCTGAAAGGAAAATATCTAATCCAATGCACTGCCTCCATCCTCCACTCACTATCCAATGAGTATTGTATGCATTGTACATATTGTTTTACATAGTCATCTGTAATATGGGGATAATTAATCCAACCTCATAGGGCTGGCATGAGGAAAATATAGTCAAGTGAACTATATAGATGGACAGACAGATACATGGGAAATATATATAAAAGCATACATTCCCCCCATAGAGACAGAGCCCAAATCTGTTTTGTTGTTGTTTTGGTTCTCACCACTATGAGCTTATAAAACCAGGCATAGAATAGGACAAGCCAACAGGCACTTAATATGGGCATATGAATAATCAACCCTACATTCAGATTCTACTTCTTTTGCCATTTTCCTTATGATGCCATGTTAAAATGACTGCCACCATAAAAATTCACTTGCAAAATTTCGTTCCTCAAATTGGGTAGAAAATTAAAGGTTTTAATTCTTAAATGTACAACTCAAGGTCACAGGAAAATGTTTGGAAGCATGTTAAATAAATATATGAGAGTAACAGAACATAGGCAAATTCTCAGTAGTCCTCTCTCTGCTTCTGGCCTCTGAAAATCCATATAAGTCCACCCAAAGGGCAGGTTGGAGTGGGAAGGAGTCTGAGCTCCCTGGGCAACTCTATGAGAATTGCCTTCTTTCTCACTGAGTAATGAAAAAGTCACTCTTTGGTAAAGAAATGAAACAAATAAAAGTAACTGTTTCTATTGTCAAAAGTTTAGTAGGAGAAAAAAATTAGCAAATATTCCTTGTTCTATCATTTGTTTTCTAACTATGGATATCAGCACAGAAATGACTCTATTTTTTTGGACCTTTTACTTGCCTTTTACTGTGAGAAAATATTTCTAAAATGTAATGAGTCACTGGAATATTCAATCCTAGAAATACGTGGGAATAATTGAAAGAAAAAATTCTAACATAGATATGAAGAATCAGGGCAACTAAGTTCTTCAAAAGGGAGGTTTAAAACAAAAGAGCACCAAAGGGAAACATTTTGAAGTCTGATGCCCTGGTTTTGGCAACCTTATCATGGACAAATTTGGGGCCCATTTTCATTGGATAGAGGTAAAATTTAAGGATGGGCATTGATGTATATGGTGGGTATGCATGGGTATAGGGTGGGTATGCACCTATATAAAAAATGGAAAAACACATTCTTGCTCTACTGCTTAATTTGATAATGAATCTTGTAAAGGATTTAATAATTTATCTCATTAATTGTGTCCAACAGGAGTGACTACAGAATAGCAGTGGAGGACATACACTGTGGAGTCAGACTAAACTGACTTTGGGAACTGTGTTCCATCATTTCCTACTTGTGCATCCTTAGGCAAACTCTCTTCCAATTTAATTTTTCTCATCTATGAAATTAAATAATGCTAGTAGCTTTTATTGCAAGGTCACATGAGAAAATACATATAATGTCTTTATCATCAGGTCTAGAACATAAAATGCATTGAACAAATGTTGGTGATGATGTGGAGGTTGATGGTTATGATAACTGTGATGATAATAATAACAGTGATAATGATACCAGATTTTATATCTACAGTATGGCTTATACTCTTAAATTTTTTTAGAAACATGGAAACTTTTAAAAGTGTTCTTTAATATCTTAAAATGGTGAAGGCTTTATAAAAAGTCCTCTGGAATCCATCAAAAACATTCACAAGAAGTTGTAGAGGCACAGAATTCCGGGACCAACCAATGTTAGGACTAAAAAGAAGTAAAGCCAAACATCTTCATTTAGTAGACATGGAAATTGAAGGTCACAATCTGGTCGACAGCATCTATGCCCCAGACTCCTAGCCCTGTACTCTCTGAACAATAAGACACTGAAAAATATGCAACATCACACCATACTCCCAAAACACTGTGCCAAACCCTTTAAGAGATTAACTTAATAGAGTCAGCACTATAAGGCGATAAGTGGAATCACTGCTTGTAGAAATAGGGTGGAAAATGACCAAGTGAATAGGCAATAAGAATTCTAGTGGGTCTCTATTCTGTCCAAAGAATGAGAAGCACAGCTGCACACATTTGCCACATAGAATGGCAATATAGAATATTGCCATATAGAATACATGGTTTTCCTTGGTTACTTATGAAACACAACAAGTCTTTCATGGGATACTTACATTGATGATAACATAAATATTTCATACTCTGCATTTAAAACATTTACTTTCCCAAGTCAAATTCTTGCTGTAAAGAATACCAGCTTTTAAGAGCACAAAGAACAGTAGTATTAGAAAATTAACATTCTGTCAACAACAATGTAATCAATAATTCAGGCAAGGATCATCCAAGGATAGTAGAAGTTGGTGAAAGTCTGAAAAGGGAAAAAAAAAAGTCCATCCTTTTGTAGCACATCATGTAAGCTTTCTTCTACAATCCACATTGTGGTCAAATGAAAACCGTTACAGAGGTGACGAGGTTCTGTGCGGCAGCCTGGAGCTATCCAGGAATTTAAGTTCACTATTACACTCTCAGAACTGTGTACCAGCCGTGGAGAACTGCATCTATGGTGGCATCTTTGAGACAGAGTTTTGTCATTCCGATAATATGATCCTGGCTAGAAATGCCTGGACCAATCAAGGATATCAGAGGGTATTCTCAATGAGCAGGTGGAAAGCTGTCAAATACATACTGAATGCTACAGTTTTGTGTCACCCAAGCTGGAGTGGTGGGACTGTTTCTCAGCCTCAGATAAAAGTATTCAAGACTTGATATTCTGCCAGAGAGATAAAATGTAAGAGTCTAACCTACACATATTCAGCAACATGTCCCTTCCTTGTCACCCAAGCATTTCCTCCATGACCCACCAGTTCTGTCCTATTAGCCCCATGATGAAAGGAGCAGCCTGCCTGTCTAAGCCTGCTCCTCTGTTTACCATGAAATGTTCCTGGTACTTGACAAAACACATCAGTGAGAGTCTGCTCACCTCAGTAGGCCTCCCTTCCTGCTTGAATGCACATCCACAAATCCAAACACTGTTAAAGGATATTGATGAAGTGGATGCCTTTCTAAGAATGATGGCCCAGGAGGAAAACAGAAACCATGCATAGTAAGCAATCAGGAAATGTCAGCAGACCTTAGAGAAAACCTTCAAACACACCAGAGCACTGAGACAAACATCAAAACTAATGGAGTGTTTGTAAAGAGATGTGTGTTTGCCCAGAAAGGGAAGTAGGAAGTGAAGTGAGAAGCCAAGCAGGACTATGTGTGTTACTTGGGGGCTGACAGCATGATAGGGGAAGACTACAGCTCACAAGCTGCCAGTCTGGAAAAGAGGCTGGAAAGGAATTTGAGGTTGAAGTAAACAGTTGATGTTTTTGCCTGCAGTGTATTCATTTTTCTTTCTGGTTATAGCCTCTTATTTTCCTAGGTGAATTAATTCTCCACTATTTTCTTAACATGTTGTTGAGGTGGGAAGAGGTAAATCCTGCCTGAATATCAGGCATTAACATGTCACTCAGGAATGACCAAGGAGAATGGCGTATACCCCTGAACACAGTGACTGATTTAGGGATAGTCACATGACTCAAGACAGAGCAACCTGAACCCTTGAAACAGAACTCTAGATCTTTAATTGAAACTTGGGATATAGAACATTTCTTTCCGCTTAAGTTAAATAAGGTTCTGGGGGAAACAGAGGGCAAGATGGGATTAGATACACACACACACAAAAAAAAATGCGTTAAGGGAAGGCTGAGAAACAGGGAGACAGAACTCTTTCCCTAAACTGGTTGTGCCAGACTGCTGTGGAATAATGCCCATAGGGGATTTAGAAGCCTCTTTGTCTGAGAGGAACTACTAGAGGATCATCTTGAGCTTTGCAAAGAATTTAACAAAGGGTCTTACAGCTATGCTCTTAATTTGCACTTTGCCCCCCAGTCTCATTTCACTTAAAAAATCTTTTACTTCCTGGAAAGACTAAAGATAAGAAACATTTTACCAACCACATAAGCCTTATTCTTTGTATAGCCTCTGAACAAAAAATAAACTTGAAAACTAGTTTCCTTTCTTAGTTCATTTCTCTCTTTTCCTAATTTTTCATAGGGAGCAAGATGAAGCCAACTGAAATTTGTAACATTCTGCATGTAAATCATCTTTCCAAGGCTCACAAACTCAGTATGTAAATTTATCTTCCAGGTGACAAAGATGATAGTTTTAACTTGCATAATTTGAATTGTCTTTTTTTTTCCAGCTAATATTACCTTTTCCTCACTACTTTTCTAACTTTATTAAACCATTTGTTCACTATTCTTACAGCCTTGGCTAACATTTTCACTGGATTTAGTTCAAATCTGTATTTAATTACTAAACAAAGTAGATCATGTTTCCAGCTTAGGATACAGAGGCTACAGAGGGGGCAATACCCATGAAATAAAATTAATTTGCAACATGCTAACCAAGTGAAGAAATCTCAGCATTTTCCTAGAAAGCTATTATTCAGTCCTATATTTATTTTTTTCCCAAAATTACTGTTTTCCACAAGGATCACTCCAACAGTAATGAAGCAGAAAAATTATGCAAGTTAAGAAATTAACGTGCTCCATAATGGGTTATAAACTTGTACCTCTTCATTGCTCATGCACTTTTGATAAGCTTGACCAATTTTAGGCCTCTTTAATTTAAAATACAGCAGTTTTAGTTCTTTAAGTTACAGTGGAAATAATCTCCCTATCTATCATCAGAATGGTTCAATGTAGTCATTAATCTACAAGATATCATGCAGAAAGTGATTTTTTTTTTAATCTACTCCAATCACTCACTTAGTGGGTTTTAGGAAGGAAAAGGACTATTTTCTGAGGACTTCAAATCTAGACTTGAGGCAAAAACTTTCATAAGCCATTATAATTATAGAGGCAAGATTTAGAGATAGAGCTGCCGTTATCATTATGTCTTCTTTGGCATGAATAAGGCCATTGGTATGGGCAGAAACCACGTACAAAGAACTCAGAAGCATTCCACATTGCAGTAAGACATGAAACACTGCTTCTAGGGCACCAAGAGTTCATTTTCTCATCCACTCAATGCGGTCCTGTCGAGCTGCTCATCTTCCTCTTGTTCCTTCTCTTAGTGGCACCATCAGCTATTTGCCAAGCAAATGAGACGGGTTTGAAAATATAAATGAAGAACCTGCAGAGGAAGTTTTATCTACTCTTTCTGAATGAGTTCTACCCATGGTCCTGTTTTTTTAAGTGATCATTTATTAAGATCATTTTCTATTTCTCCAAAGAGCACTTGGATTAATATTCAAAATACATCTGAGAGAAGTAAGAGGAATTTGCAATGATACTGTAATAGATTTGTCAGTCCACAAGTTATGTGGGCCCAATGGACATTCTTCATGTATGATTTTCTAATAGTAGCACATTATAAAGGAAAGGACACTAATAAGTTGATAGACTATCAGAATTCCAGACTGTGGGGCTCAACAAACAGAGACACATACTGTACTAAAAGAAAGCATTGAGCATGAGCATTTGGTACCCCTCCCCACCTTACAATTCTAGGGATAATGGATCCCAGCTGTCCTAAGAAATGCCTTGAATCCCAGCACTAGGAAACCATAATTGTGAACTTGGTAAACTGGGGGTGGGGTGTTCAAAGAAGTAAAGGTCACTATGTTAGTGATGGAAAATCAATACTATCTTCTACCTACAGCAGCCAGCACTAATTTAACAGTTATATATTGTTGTGTAACAAAACACTGGGAACTCAGTGGCTTGAAGCATTTACTACTTTACAGTTGTGAGCTGGGTAGTTCTGCTGGTCTGAGCTGCACTCACCTGCTCCAGGCCCTGTCTGCTCATACATTTGTAGTCAGCACCAGAGTTGGCTCAAGGCCAACTGAACTAAGATGGCTCAGCTGGAAAAACTGTTCTTTGTATTTGCATGGCCTCTCATTCTCCAGGATAGCCTGGACTTGTTCAAATGATGGTAGTGGTTAAAGTTCTTAGAGCAAAGGCAGAATAATACAAAGCCTCTTGAAGTCTAGGCTCAGAACTCAACAAAATTGCTTTCACCACATTCCATTGGCCAAATCAAGTCAAAAGCCAGCCCATGTTTAAAGATTGGAGAATTAGACTCTGAAAATAAAGATGAGCAAAAAGCTGTAGCCATTTATATAAACTCTAATCTAGCACAAAACCCTTCCCTGGTAGGGAATGAGGAAGCTTCAAAATCATCAGGAGCCCAATCTTCCAAATAGTCACCCTCAATTTTTCAACAAACAAATTTGTCATCCATGGTATATGACAATATCTAGTGTTAGCCTACTCATTGATGACTTGGATCATCATATGATATGATTCATATACTCTAATTGAATAGTATGTCCTATTCATTTGTTAAGTTAGGAATGAATAGAAAATGGTTTGTATATAAACTATCTCAAATATTTTCTTCTCATTTCTAGAATATGTGTTTAAACCATCCATTTATCCCTTCATCATGTGCAACCATAGGTGATTCTCTTTTGATGTAGCAAAACTAATGTGTGTGTGATACATCATATTTTATAAATTATAGTTTTTATGTGAACTAACTGCTTTGATCTTTGAGGTAGGCAAGACAGGAATTATCATTCTCATTTTTGGATTAAAAATATAAAGATCAGAGAAACTTAGCAACCTTTGAATTTCGCACATTTAGTAAATAGAGGGCTTACAATAAAAATTTAAATCCTTACCCAGCAAAGTTGGCTTTTGTACACATTACATATTGGGAAATTTGCCCTAGAAATTGCTTTTAAAGCAACTGCTTACATGCTTGGAAATTGAGAAAATAAGTGACATATAAGACTATTTATAGTTCTAGCACCTAAATATCTTATGGCTAAGGCTAGAGAATGTTTACCCAGTTTTTTCAAGGTCTTCGATATGACCTATATGGAATCAAAAGCCACCTTGCCAAATCCAGAAACCTCCCCCAGCCTTAAAAATATCTCAGAATCTCCAAATTAGAACAACCAATACATAACACAAGAATATACTATGGAATAAGAAATTACTTTCTGGTCCTCCAGGTATTTGTTTTATGTACTGAAGTAAGAACATTTGAATGTTTTCTTAGCTGTCTTATGGGGAACAGCTACAGATATCATTAGGCACCACAGAATTACCTGACTTTACTGAACATGGAGGAATGATGATCCAAATAATCACACCCTGCGATCATGAACTTTGTATCATCAAAATGAGCCACACCATCAGTGGTCACACTGCCAGGTCATGGTCTCAGGAAGAACTTCGGGTCAAAATTTATTATTTGTGTCTTGTCCCTACAGCCAGCAGACTGGAGAGTGGGTTAATATCAAATCTCAAAAACAAACAAAAAAATTTAGAAACTATAAACAGAAAATTAACATTTTAGGATTTATTGAAGTAATGGCATACACTAGATGGTGGTGAGGCTGAAGGTGGAAATGACTAAATTTTTGTTGATTAGACTACCACCTCTTAGTAATCTTGGACCAGTGAAGACCCCAGACCTTTTCTTAAAATTCCTCTCAAATTTGAGCACTTCTACCATAGACTTGTATCTTACTTCTTTATTTTTACCTAAAATGTTACTTTTGTGCTTATAGTTTCTAAATTCTTTTTGTATATTGGTTGAAAGGAACACCAACTTATTTACTTTACCTGACATCCTTCTATCCTGTCTGAACCTGGTCGTTACACTGAAAATCTCATTTGCTGTTGGAGATGGTTACTAAGAGGATATGACCACTGGGTCAACTAAGAGCTGGACCTGAGCAATGGGAGGCTTCTCACTCCCTCCCCTATCCTTGCAATGTATGCTCTGCTCACCATTCCCACAGTGGGAACTGTTTTCAAGGATACAGCCTTTAGAGAGCAATGTGTTGAGATCTGGATGGTATATGTGACTGAACCTGAACCCAGTTCAGGTCTCTATATGAACTTTAAGATTCTAACAGGCAGGTGTGTAGACCTACTCATCTTGCAGCCACCCAAGACAAGCCTCATATGTAAGTTCCCTTTCATATAAAACCTGCCTCTGGATTGGTTTGTCTCTTTCTTCCATCTCACCTTGCCCTCTGGGTAGGGGTTCAGTTTATGAACCAACACCTGCCCTAAACAAGATGAGTCTTTTATAATGCTTTGCCTTTGCCATACTATTCATTCTTCCTGGAAGCTTTTAAACTACCCCCACCCCACTGGCACCCATATCTAAATTATCTTTCTCATGTTCATTACTGAACTTAAAAGAAAAAAGCTTTTTCTGCTTGCCCTGAGCAAGTTTTGCTCCTTTACAATATGCATTCAGTTCATACCTTTATAATATCACTTACTATGTTGATTTTAATGCACTTGTTTACAAGTCTATTTCCTGTAATAATCTATGAGTTACTTGAAGGAAAGTAGAATTTCTTATTTGTCTTTGAATTCTCAATTCTGAGCTCACTACCCATCACTGGGGATTGGTTCAGTAAATGTTTGTTGATTTAATTGAAAGAGTTCTCTGAGAGAGAATCTGGATTGTATTCTTTTTCCAATTTTATGAAATGGGTTCCAGGCCCAACTGAGTCACTAGGCAGGTGTTTAACCTTGGGCAATCACTCTACTTCTGAGGCATAGTGTTTTTGAAAAAAATAAGAATAATGCTAAGTGTTCTCTCTAGCTCAAATGATTATTTCAAAAATAAAACAGGATAATGTGTGGGAAAATGCTGTAAAAATGGAAAAGAAATCTACATGCTAAATTGCTCTTCTCTAGTACTTAACATCATGCAAGCATACTATTAAATACTTGTTAAAATGAATGATGTAGACCCATCATTGATGAAGGTCTATGCTAGAGCAGAAGATATTAATGTGAAAGTCCAAGGTTCTGTCTCCTATCCAAGAAGAAGAACAATATGCAAATATATTTTGGAACCTTGATTCTTCCAAAGAAATTGCCAGAGAAGTGTATCCATTTTCAGCCAGTGCCATAGTTTAGTTCATAAGCATGTTTCTGAGAAACTCTACAAAATGGAATAAAATTACAAGAATTGAATTTGAGAAGGAAGGCTAAAATTGGGCAATATCAACAGAGAGAGAAGAGAAACTTGAGCCAATAGGGGTGTTTGTTTGTTTGTTTGTTTGGGGGGGAATATGTCACTGAAATAAACATTTCACTTTTTGTCTACACATATGCAGCCAAGTGAGACAATTAGGCGTAATAAACCCAGTCATCTAAAAATGATTCATCACTTGGCATACTCTAAGACCATCTCATAATTATTCATTCACTCATTCATTCTACATATCCTACAGTGTTTCTTTCTTTAATATATAGCTATTAAGCACCTACTGTGGGGAAGTTTAAGTAGTAGGTATTAGAGATATAGCATTAGAGTAATACAATCCTTACCCGTAAATATTTCATAGTCTAGAAGGAGAGAATGAAGAGCAAATGAGCAATGACCAGAGAGTGTTAATAAGTTAGGTGTGAGGTTCTTTTTTTTTTTTAAGATTTTTTTATTTATTTATTTGAGAGAGAGAATGAGATAGAGAGAGCATGAGGGGGGGGAGGGTCAGAGGGCGAAGCAGGCTCCCTGCCGAGCAGGGAGCCCGATGCGGGACTCGATCCAGGGACTCCAGGATCATGACCTGAGCCGAAGGCAGTCGCTTAACCAACTGAGCCACCCAGGCGCCCATGGTGTGAGGTTCTTTGAGGGCAATATATGGACCGCCTAAGAAGTCTGGTGCCACAAAAAACATCCAATAAAAGAATTTTTTTAAACTATATCTGATTTCCCTGGATTTCTCATTAAAAATGTCAGTTGTAGACTTTCTAAATCAGAACTTCTCAAGTCAGGGCTCCAAAATATGCATTTTAACTGAGTATCCTAAGCAAGTTCACTGCTAAGAGAACTTGAAAAACACTATTCTAGGTAACTGATGTCTATGCTGAAAACTTCATCTAAATAGGGGTTAATTCAACTCTTGTTTTCTTCTTCATTATAATGCAATAACTAGAAATCTGTGTCAAAATGCTGATAAATGAACTTGATATACAGAAATAGCTTTGAATTAAATATAAATTATTGACTAATTTTTAGAGCTAAAATTAGTAACAATTTACTTACAGGAATTGTTCACTTACTTTACAGCATATAATCCATCAACATAGAAGGTCAATAGTTTAAACTCTGCCATCAGACCGCCTGGGTTCAAAGCTCAACTTTGCAATTTATCAGGTGTGTAGTTTTAAGAAAGTCATATAACATTTCTGTGCATCAGTTTCCTCATTTGTAAAATGAATATAATAAAAATAGGTCCTACCTATCCTGCAGGTAGGATAAAGTATATGGCATAAGTATTGCGAATACCATCTGGCACATACGTATTGTAAGTGTTGGGTGTCATTACTAATCTCATTCTGTTTATTTGTTCCCTCTCTGGGCCTAACCTGGGCTCAATACTCATTCCAGGTCAATTCCCATTTGTTACCATGTATTTTCCTGCATTTAATTTTCTTGTTGCCTTTTCAAGTGGTACATACATTATGAACACTGAATAATGTCTTAATGAGGCATTTAAGAAAGGGATCTGATCTTCAGATATTTGTTTCCCTTGTAGTGTTGGCCACATCTGTACTCTGCATGGTCTTTGGGAGGAAATCAGCCAATTTTGTTCTTCAGATAATATATCTAGAAATCTGATGATTAATTTTATTCTCTCATAACAACAAAATTTTCTTCCCCTTAAGTAGCACACTATGCATTCCTCAAAATAAAGTAATTGGAGGGGATCATTTACCAAGAAAATGAATATTAGAAAGTTGATATTTTATCTTAGCAGAAATCTTCCAAATGTACTGGACACAAATTAGCATTCCCTCCTTTTCTCCACCCCACACTCCTAATTACTTACATCTGATTACATCAGCTTCTCCCTTTTTTTAGCCTTTGGTAGTTGGTATCCATGGATCTTCATTAGATAGCTTATTGAAGTTCTCTACATTTTGTAAATTTATTTTGCTTCCACAATTCTTGGTTAAAGGTCTTGAAAATGGGACCTTAACAATTTGCAGTAACATCTTGTACCTAACCACTCTAAAACTCCATAAATTAAAGTGCAATTAAATGAGTTTAAAATTATATAAGTAGAACATTTAATGATCCTGTCCAAGAGCATTTTGGATGCATTTTTATAATGTGCATTACTTTAAAAATTAAAACACTTTTGTTACTTAGTGGAGAGATATTTTAAAGCTATGCTTAGAAGTACATTTAAGTTAAAATATAGTTAAAAGTTAAAATAGAGTCACAAAGTCTTATCTGGCTCAAAAAGCCCAGTAGAAATGAATGTCTTCTTTATACTTAGATATATTTGATGGCATCCATATTGTTCTGAAGGAACAACAACAAAGACTGCAACTCAGTGAAAATGTCCAAATCAATTAGCGGTTTTCATTGAAGCTAAATGTATTATCATCATCATAAGCATGTAGGAGCATAATATTATATATATTTTTAATAATTCACAAAAAAATTTCCCTTAGTTTGGAATGTTTATAAATATTCCTAGAAAAAGTTTAAAGCAATTGGAACTGTTTTTCCTGGAGAAGAAATAACGACTGAGTATCTCAGCTGAAAGTACCTTGATAAATATTATATTGTTTATAAAGTTTAAGTTCTAAATTAAATTCTAAAATATTATTATTATTATAATTACCAAGGGCATCAATATCATTCTATGTTATGCTGTTTAAATAATTTGAAATGCTTTTTTGGAACAAAGTGAAAATAATGAGAAAGAGATGGACAGAGAAGAGGGAAAGAAGGAGGGAGAGAGAGTGGAGAGGAATAGGAAATCAAGGGTTTTCAAATAACCAAAATGTAACATCATGCCAAGTATTAAGGGGGTACAGAAAAGCAGAGATGTCATAATGTATTTGGAAAGAGAAAATTAACAAGTCTAACATAATGCACGCACCACTATGTACTAAAGAGTTTGCAATTCTTGAGCTTCCATTAGCTAGCAAAGAAAGAGCAAGAGAAGCAAGATTTAAACATCAGAACATGACAAAACTCATCATACAAGCTCCCGTACTGTATACAAATACAGTTACTTAAAGCAAATTATCAATAACTCAAAAGAGCACTAACTAGACCATATCAGAAGATGTTCTCTAGGTATAAAATACATACTATATTTTGAAGACTTTATACCAATAAAGAATGGAAAATGTCCCATTAATATTTTGATATTGATCACAATTGCATAATATATTTTTATGTATACTGAGTTAAATAAAATACATGAATAAAATTATTTCCACCCTTCTTTTTTATGGTGAATATTAGTAAATTTAAATTACATATTTGGCTATCTTAGATTTCTACAGGGTGGCACTGACCCAGAACTGCCTACTTTGATGCATAGAAAAGTGATAAATATGAAACACTAGCTTTTAGGAGATCAGGAGAAAAAGGACAGAGATAAGAATAGAGATAGAAGCCCTCCTAAGTATATAAGGCTTGAGTTGGGAAAATGGAAAGGGAAAAATGAGACAGCACTGAGCTAAGACATAAAGATGGCAATGAGTTTAACATAGGATGATGACTATTTGTTCACCATTATGACCACACCAAGCAACATCTGCAGAAAAGCTTGAAAGGAAATTAGATTTGCGTAATTTTGTTTTTCAAATGGACATAATGGGATGAAAAAAAAAATAATACAAATTTCTGATTTAAAATGATAATGAGCAACCAACACTAATCAGAGAATTTCTTTGAACTGACCAACATCTCTTTACAATTTGGTATTGGTTTTGACTTATTTACTTATTTTTTAAAATTAATTTTCACAAAAACACAGCATGAGATTTACCCTCTCAACAGATTTTTTAATACCCAATATAGTATGGTCAACTATAAGCACAATAGTGTATATCAGATTTCTAGAACTAATTCATCTTGCATAATTGAAATTTTATGCACATTGATTAGCAGCTCTTCATTCTTTCCTCCTTGTAGCCCCTGGCAACCACCATTCTATCCTTTGTTTCTATGCATTTGGCTATTTTAGGTACTTTATATAAATGGAATCATGCATAATTTGTCCTTCTGTGACTGGTTTATTTCACCTAGTATAATGTTCTCCAGATTCATCCATGTTGTCACATATTACAGGATTCCCTTCTTTTTCAAGGCTGGATAATACTCCATTCCATGTATATATCACATTTTCTTTATCTATCCGTCAATGAAAATTTAGGTTTTTTTCTACATCTTGGCTCTTATGAATAGTGTTGTAATGAACATGGAGTGATAATATCTCTTTGAGATCCAGATTTTAATTTTTTTAGATAGATACCCAGGAATGGATTACTAAAAATAGAATTATTTTTAATTTTTTGAGGACCCTCCATACTATTTTTCATAGCAGCTGCATTTTGCCTTCCCACCAACAGTGTACGGAGGTTCTAATTTCTCCACAACCTCTACAACCTCCCCAAAACCTGACTTCTGTCTTTTTGATAATTTTGTCTTTTTCATAACAGATGTGAGGTGACATCTCATTGTGGTTCTGATTTGCATTTCCCTGATGATTAGTGATGTTGAGCATCTTTTCATATACCTGTAGGCCATTTTTCCAAAGAAGACATCTAAATGGCCAACAGACATACGAAAAAGTGTTCAACATCACTTGGCATCAGGGAAATCTAAATCAAAACCTCAATAAGATACCACCGCA
>NC_138374.1:18792001-18811859 GCF_054177405.1 Leptonychotes weddellii | reverse complement strand
TAAAGAAGATGTGGTATATATACACAATAGAATATTATGCAGCCATCAAAAGGAACGAGATCTTGCCATTTGCAACAATGTGGATGGAACTGGAGGGTGTTATGCTGAGTGAAATAAGTCAATCAGAGAAAGACATGTATCATATGACCTCACTGATATGAGGAATTCTTAATCTCAGGGAACAAACTGAGTGTTGCAGGAATGGGGGGGTGGGAGGGATGGGGTGACTGGGTGATAGACACTGGGGAGGGTATGTGCTGTGGTGAGTGCTGTAAATTGTGTAAGACTGTTGAATCACAGACCTGTACCTCTGAAACAAATAATACATGATATGTTAAAAAAGAAAAGAAGAAGAAGAAGACAGCAGGAAGGGAAGAATGAAGGGGGGAAATTGGAGGGGGAGAGGAACCATGAGAGACTATGGACTCTGAGAAACAAACTGAGGGTTCTAGAGGGGAGGGGGGTGGGAGGATGGGTTAGCCTGGTGATGGGTATTAAAGAGGGCACGTTCTGCATGGAGCACTGGGTGTTATGCACAAACAATGAATCATGGAACACTACATCAAAAACTAATGATGTAATGTATGGCGATTAACATAACATAATAAAATAAAGAAAAAATAAAGAAAAAGAGATTACCTCTGGGAAGAGGAACTGAGGAGTAAGAAGTAGTGGAGAAAGATCTCCTGGATTTTGTTGTAAGCATTTTGAATTTTAACATACATACACACACACACGGGAAAATGAGACACATGCTGACTCTATGATGTGTTTTTTTTTCATTCAAGAGTTTAAACATTTTTTTGACATAGTTGAAAAGAATTACAAAGTGAAAAACAGAAGTTTTTGACAGAAATTATCTCACAAATGATTTAATGTATTCCCTAACTCAAAAAGTAGTGATAGATTTCTATACATAATGTTCCCCTGGCAGAAGCATAAAATAACAAATTTTAAAAAAACATTCAGACTTAGCGAAATTTGTATGTGGAATGACAGACATGGAATTATGTTTTGTAGCAAGAATCCAGTCCTAGGGAACATCTAACAAGGTAAATGCCCCTTTAGCTGAAGAGAGTAATGAATGATGAGTCCAGATTGTTGGTAGGTGAGAGGAAATAAGGCTCCATAAGACATTTGTGGGTGTGGAGTCGTGCTTCTGAGAAAATGGGACTGAAAAGCAACTAAGTCATTGAGAAAACTTTTCAAATGTGTTAGAAGGAAGGAAGGAAGGAAGGACGGAAGGACGGAAGGAAGGAAGGAAGGAAGGAAAGAAAGAAAGAAAGAAAGAAAGAAAGAAAGAAAGAAAGAAAGAAAGAAAGAAAGAAAGAAAGAAAGAAAGAAAAAGAAAGAAAGAAAGAAAGAAAGAAAGAAAGAAAGAAAGAAAGAAAAAGAAAGAAAGAGAAAAACAGGAAAAAGACACAAGGTATTACAGGTAAGCCGCTTGGGCTATGGTGTTCATGATTTGATTAGTTTTATGCTGAATAATATTAATGGCTTGATGTGATATAATTAATGCCAAAATATAGTAATTATAAAGTGATTATAATTAACCCAACAATTAAATTTATGAGAAAAAATGAGATAAAGGAAATAACATGCATACTTCATCAATGAAAATATTAATGAATAATTAATCACACACTCCAAAAGTGATGGAGTTTGTAGAAAGTCTTCACACTGTTACCTTTCGCAGCAGGGATAAGGATGAATCTCTAGCATGCGTTTACCAAGCAACTGATTTCTCCCGTCACTGCAGAAAAATCTTTATGTGGAGCAAGTAAGCACAGACATGAAACTCCCACCTGTCTGGCTGACCCTATTTATGGAATACATCTAAATCATGAACTTCTTGTTTATAATTTGGATACTTTACAATAATTGCTACCATTTTGTAATCATGGACTGGGTAGTACTCTGTATACGTTTTCTTAAATCATTAGATCCTCTTAGAAATTCTGCAGGAGATATTATTTCCTCCATGTAATTTCTGGAAAGATATGAGAAAACTGAGACTGAGAGAACTTAGGTCACTTGCCCAAGGACTCAGCAAGCAGTGGCAGAGTCGGAATGTGACCCTTGGTCACCCTGATGCCAAAGTCTTTATCTTTCTAACCACCTTCTGCCACCCTGGGCACAGCTCCAGCCTCAGCACTGTTCACAACCCACCTTCTATATTCTTGAAGACATCCTTAGTAGACTGCCTATGACTCTAAACTGTTGACTCTCAACCACACCCTCAAATCAGGGCCTCCTGATACCTGCCTCTGGATCTGGAAGGTGTGAAGGAGGCGGACAGGGGCTGGAGCAGGAACTGCAGAGATAGGACCGTCTGTGGGTGAGGCAGAAACAGCTGACAGGCTGTGCCCAGGTCACTGAGCCATCTCTTCTGCCTCTGTGGGTTTAATGGGCACATACCTCTGTGACTAGTGGCCTCTTGTCCTAGCCCTTAAGAACTGATTTAGACCTTTTGCAATAAAGGCTTCCTTCTCCAAAACTGCATTTTCTCATCACTTTTGGCTGTTTTAATGCACACAAAAGACAGTCCTTGGCCTTTCAGGTTCTGGGTTGTTTTTGTATTTTTGTTTACTTGACTTGGAAAATTTTTTCATGGTTCTCGAGTTTTTGTTAAATTCTAGAATATGTGTTTATCACTGTATTTTGGACACAGAGAGGTCTGAAACCCCAAGGAGCCAAACCAGTGAAAGAAACTGCTGTTGTCTTCCCAGTGCCCTCTGATATTCACTGGTCTTCAAATTTAAGAGAGAACAACAGGTATGATCCACTCAATCAAAGCCCACCACAAAGGCAGAGAATAGAGATTCTGGAAGGAGACTGGGACAGAGTGGGAGGTGGCCATGGAATGTACATGAAGAGGAAGATGATATTTCAGCTACTTCAAGGAATGGATTAATTCCTGATACTGCACCAAAGTTCAGGTTCAGTTGGCAACAATAATATCCCACATCTTACCTGTTAAGAGAAAGCCATCCCAGCAAGAGAATTTAGTGAACAATGGGGAGTTCCCCTCTAAATACGCCAGACATTTGAGTCAGTCTCAAGTGAATAAATGTTTTGTGGCCCAGGGTGGGACACTGGGAACTTAGAAATGCTCAAATGAGAACCACAAATACAGCAAAAATTCCATCAGAGAAACAGCACAAAACAGCATACAGGTCACTGTGATGATTTTCATCAAGCTGACTGAATTGGCCTTTGGATGAAGAATCATAAAAATGAACCATAGGGGCGCCTGGGTGGCTCAGTCCCTTGAGCATCCGAATCTTGATTTCGGCTCAGGTCATGACCTCAGGGTCCTGAAAGGGAGCCAAGCATCAGGCTCCAGGCTCAGTTGGGGTCTGCTTGAGATTCTCTCTCCTCTCCCTCTGTCCCTCCACCCCAAAATAAATAAATAAATCTTTTTTAAAAATGAACCAAATAGAAAGAAAACAGAAATATAAGATTTTTTGAAATTCTATTACATGAGTGCTTCACAAATATGTGTTTACAGAGGTATTGATAACTGAGTATAATTTTGAGAAAATATGAGATTCTTAATGAAAATCCTCTCCAAAATTTTATAGGGAAACGTATTAGATTCTGAAAAGGGAAAAAAGTCCCCAGTTGTATGAAACTCCTCAAAGGACTTAGTGCAAACTTACGTTAGCAACATGTCAAAAACGAGCTAAGGAGTATTCACACATCTCTCTCTCTGGCAGACACCTTGGTGTGGAGAACCACCATTCATTCCACAATCACCTTCTCTGTCTACTACTTCTAAAATAGAAGCTATAAAAAATAAAAATGCACATTTCCAACTTTCTTAGTAGGTTGGGGGAGGGGGAGATATGACACTGTTCTTGCCAACGGGACACAAACACAGCGTACTCTTTTTGTCTCTTCCTCTTACCTCCCCTTCCTGTTGGAATGTTCCTATGAGGACTGGAGATGCAACAGCCTCTGGGAAGCATGAGGTGACAGCCATGAGGATAAAATCCCAGTACACTAAGAATAACAGAGTCAACAGAGAGAAAGATCCTTGATAGTATCACTGAGAAGCTGCACCAGCTTTGCAGTTCTGACATCTGCAATCTTTTTTATTTGAGAAAAAGAATATTTTAAATGTTTTAAGCCACTTCAGGAATAGGGAAGTTTTCTGTTCCTTGCAATGAAAGGGATTCCTAACCCATACAACCTTTAAAGTATTATAACTTGCTCTCTGGCATAAAGGTGATTTTTCTCTTCCATGAAAGAGAGCTATTAATTGGTTTTAACTAAAAAGAAATCTGTTTAGATCAACGAAACAAGGACAGCACTGCGTACAACCCGCCCTGAGACAGGAGACAGGCCCAGGAAGCCAGGACTGGATCTAGAGCACCCAAGGCTGCTGTCCTCACTCACTCTGAACCTGCTGCCTGGGGCCTTCTGGACTTCCATCTGGGCTGGGCATGATAGGAAAACCCCAGGCTATCTACCCACCTCCCCAGATCTATGGAGTGCCCAGCCCTAAATTAAAAAAAAAAAAAAAAAGTTTAAATAAAAATGTGCCTCCCTTTTTTGTTAATTTGTGTGTGTGGGGGGGGTTGGCTTATCTCTAAAAGAAACTCAAAAGTATAAGGACTCTGCCACATCTTGCAATAACATCAAACTCTAACCTTAGAGGCTAGTCAGGAAGAGAATCCTCACCTGATGGCAGAGATGAGAAAAGGAAGATTCTTCAAGGAAGAGGATAATCTTGTTTGGGGTATTCACGAATCAGCTTTCATTGGTCAATCCATCACCCCTTTCTGAGTAGAGATCCTCCCCCATGACAAGGTCCCCTGGATCAAGTTTAATTTGATAAAGAATGCAAATTGCTTCTTTATAAGAGTCTAGAAGGATCTTAGAAGTAAAAATCTAAACTCCTGATTATGTGGGAAGATCCCAAGATATCTATACATACTTTTCAAGGGGAAGGGTATACTCAGAAGGGGAAACACTCAAGAATAAGGAGTACAATAAAGAATTTCAGTGAGATTCTCCTAATTGGGCACCAAGGAGAACCCAGAATATGGCACAGAGGACAAATGCTAGTTTTCCAGAGAGAGCAGGGGGCTTGCCTCTTGCCAGACATGAGGACTCAGCCCCACCTTGTAAGGCTCTGCCTTAAGAACCGGGTCTTCCGATGGACTCTGAAAAACAAACTGAGGGTTCTAGAGGGGAGGGGGGTGGGAGGACGGGTTAGCCTGGTAATGGGTATTGAGGAGGGCACATTCTGCATGGAGCACTGGGTGTTATGCACAAACAATGAATCATGGAACACTACAACACTACATCTAAAACTAATGATGTAATGTATGGGGATTAACATAAGAATAAAAAAAAAAAAAAAGAACCGGGTCTTCACCTCTTTCCAATCTCTAGCCCTTGCATTCCTTAAGCATGGTATATACTCAAGAAACAGTTGCTATTAAAGATGATGCAAAAGGAATAAAACATTAGCTCATTTAATTTTTTTGATCCACCCAGCAAGGAAAACAGATAGCTTGGTAGTACAAAGAAAAAGGAAAGAATGTTGGTTTTTTAAAACATTTCTTGCACATAATTCATATAAAAAATCCTATCAATCTTTTTTTATTTTTTTTTTTATTTTTTAAAGATTTTATTTATTTATTTGAGACAGAGAGAATGAGAGAGACAGAGAGCACATGAGAAGGGGGACGGTCAGAGGGAGAAGCAAGCTCCCTGCCGAGCAGGGAGCCCGATGCGGGACTCGATCCCGGGACTCCAGGATCATGACCTGAGCCGAAGGCAGTCGCTTAACCAACTGAGCCACCCAGGCGCCCCAAATCCTATCAGTCTTAAAATGAAATGTAAATCTTTTGTGTGTAGGAACAATAGTCTAATGCAAATAACAGCATTCTGAAATGAGTTAATTTAATTCTTCAACCACACTGCTGAACAGAGAAATCACAAATATTAACTTTCTGTAACAAATATGAACAGTTTCATAAAGAGGCACTAGATTAATATTTTATCAAAAATGAGCTGAGTATTTTCCTACCCTATTTCTTTTAAGTGAGGCAGAAATGTTTTCTGACTTGAGAATTAGTTTAAAACAGATGTTTCATTATATGCTTCCTATTTTTCCAAACTACAACTAATTTTATTTATTATATAGAAGCTACTAAGTAATTGCCACTGAATATGGCTGATTTGGGGGGGGGGTTTTGTTTTGTTTTTTATTTTATTTTATTATGTTCTGTTAGTCACCATACAGTACATCATTAGTTTTTGATGTAATGTTCCATGATTCATTGTTTTCGTATAACACCAAGTGCTCCATGCAGAACGTGCCCTCCTTAATACCCATTACCAGGCTAACCCATCACCCCACCTCCCTCCCCTCTAAACCCTCAGTTTGTGTCTCAGAATATGGTTGATTTTGAATTTCTCTCAAGGAATCTCCTCCTTTATTAGTGTTAATAAAACCATGGTATCTTGGATAACTCAATTTCAAATTATTTTTTACCTGGAGAGCTTTAGAAACTTTTAAAAAATCTAATTTTGGAATCAATTGTTCCATTGGACAGGTTTTTTTTTTTTCTTACTGTAGTTTTGTAAAATAAATATTTGAAAAAGAGACTTAAGGACCAGGAAGAATTCTAGTGTCTTTGCACGCATTCTTTCTCAGAAATAGAATAATTACTTTTCTTAAAAGATTTCATGGTGAGTTTTGTTTGCAAATCACATCTAAAGTTAAACATGTCTTTGGGAATAATTTTAATTCTCTGCTGGAATTAGGAAATTCAAGATTGTTTCTTCCTGCCTAAGCTCATCAGATTGAGGCCTCTCTATAAACCACATTTTTAATATTATCTCAAAATACTGACACAGCTTTAAACAGTGTTAATAGTTTGCACTGTCCAAAATAAAAGCTTAATGCAATACCATTGCACTCAGTCTTTTGCCAAATGTTTACTAAGCATCTGCTATGTTCTAGGCAATGTTGTATATAGACTATTTCTCTAAACATAGATTATTGCTCTTCCATGGGTTAGAGAAACATATTTCTTCATCACAAATAGTTAGAAAATCAGTAACTTAAAATGAGCCCAACCCTGCAATCTTTCTTATACTGTTTGTGTGTGTGTGTGTGTATGCACACACGTGCTTGTACATGTGCACACGTGGACATGCATTGTATTTGAAGAATTATATAATTATTAACTTGTCTGTGTGCAATAAAGACAAATTCCATTATCAGTAAGTTACTTAACCTCTCTGGACTTCATTTTCACCTCTGTAAACTGGGGGAAAACAGTTATCTTAAAATGTTGTGACAGTTAGAGATAATTCACTTTAAGTTCCTGTCACCTAGTGGGTAGGCTATCACAAAAGGTTAGCTATTTTTATCCCCTTGTGAGAAATGTTATTCGACTTCAATTCTGCCATTGATATGGGTACGGGGGTGTCCATCCCTATGGAATATTCACTGAATTGAATGTTTTGCAACGATTTCCTGTGTAAGAAACCCTTCAGTAATTTCAAACTCAGAAATGAGGTTAATTGTTCAATTACTGATGAAAAAAATATAAATATGCCTCCATCCAAGACTGATCCTTTTAGGAATACAATCAAGTAAAATGTCTTATACTAACACTTTGCTTTTCATAATCTTCCTGGGGAGGACATTCAAAGTGACAAGTAATTTTAGCACCTACTTTTGATTTCTCACAATCTTTAAGTGAGAGAATAAGAACATATAATTTTGGGAAAAAAAAAACTTGTTTTATTTTTGCATCAGAGAGAAGAACAAAACCAATGAAAACTAATTGCATATCTTCCTCTAAAATATTTATATAAAGACATACATTTATTCCATGACTTTAGACCTTGTTATTCTATAAATGTTTAAGATAAAGATTCTCTAGTTTTTACTAGTCATCAGACTTAAAGCAAATTAATTCCTCATTAATTATGGAAGGAGACATTTTGAAACAAGATGTTTATTTTTTAACTGGACTATGATGGGCCAATGAAAGCAATTAAGTAAGACCTATCACCAAAAACAATAGCCCAGCCACTGGGACACGATAGCAAATAATACACTGACTAACTTTCCTTCTGTTTCTCAAGTCCATGTTCTTATAAAAAATACATTTTTTTTACTGAAATAACTCACCAATTGGGTTCAAAAAGTTATCTATCTATTGATATACAACTATGTGACTGCAACTATAGGAAATTCACAGATGGCCCCAGAGGGTGATGGGTGTATGAGGCAAATTCTGAATATAAATGTATAGATATTATCTCTTCAATACATACAAAAATATCTTACAATAATAATGTGTAACATGTGATGTACCATGTATAAGTATCAGATGCCCCAAGCAGCAGCTGATTCTATATATAAACTTATCTGGGAGAAGATATGTTTTATATAACAGCATTCTATTGATGTATTAAGGCCCAGAAGAAAACTCACATGCAAATTATATATTCTGTCTGCAAATACATATATATATATATTCTGTCAAGAATAAAAACAGCTTCAATCTTTAAGACTATCTCTTAGAAATAAAATAAGTTATCTAAAGGATGATATTTGGGCAAAAGCTTGGGCTGCATATTTGGACATGTGGTTATTATTTCTTAAATAATTCTTCTCCAGGCACAAAAGAAAATGTAACTCTTCTCAGATGGAGACATATTTGCCTTATACATGGCACTCCTGAATTATTATCTGTGCCATAGACATGGTAGCCTGTCTCACATAAATAACAGGGGATAAGTCAGGTTTGCATGTCACTAGCTTTTGTCTGGACAGTCTTCTAAGATAGGGTATTCTTTGTTCTTAAAACCTGGGTAGGGAATTAGAGGTAGTTACTTGTCTAATGATCCAGCACTCAAATATGTCCTTTGTTTTTATTTCTACTTAATCTGAAGAATAATTCTTACAGGTTACAGAATAAGCAAAACTGATGTGTTTTCACATTTAAGTCACCTTTGTGTACTTTTTACAGTTCAATTTTAAATTCCCTTCCCCCACAGTAAATTATGGAGCATATATTGCCATCTAGTGTTCTTCTGAAATAACACTTCTACCAGGATCGTGAAATAAAGCATGTTACAATATATGAAGGGATTGTAAAAAATTTGCAAATAGCTATTTTGGATTTGCATAATGTAGCAAAAGCTTTCAGCTGAAATTCATAGAACAATTAATTAAAGGTGTTTCAAGATCAGTGCTTTCATCATTTCAACTAAAAGATCCAGAGAGTTCCAGATTTGGTTATTTAGGAAGAATAGTAACATCATTTATGACCCAAGTATTTCCATATTACTACTTAGCATCTTTAGCATGTTGGTCTTAGTCCCCAGGCATATGCCCTATGATCACAAAATGGCTGCCACTCTTCCATGCATCATATATTCACCTAAACATGTCTGAAAGAAGATATAGAAAATCTTCATATGCATCTCTTTTCCAGAGACTTTCTCATCACCCACCATTGTATGCTTTCCCTCAGGACCCTTTGCATGGATTAGGTCTTATTTTTATGTCCTAAAACCAAAGAATCCTATGAAAGCAAGTGTATTCTGTGGCATTTTCAGCCTTTATATCATGGACTTTAAGCAAAGAAGAACTGGGTGTCAATCAACTGTGTTGGAAACACATAATTATTAAGAAAAGAGAGAGAAAAAGTTCAGGAAACTCTTTCAGTTTAAATGGTACAAGGAATGAACATTACCTTTCAGATTCTATGACACAATACTACTTACATTTAACTAGAAACTGGAAATGACCCCGAAAGAGTTAGAAGACACAAGTTAGTGGTATCCTGCAAAATGCAGAGCAGATAGTAACATGATAGTCCACTCACTCTCTATTTCTCATTGGCATGCCCTGATTAAATAGACAGGAAATTCAGCATTGAAGGATGCCTGGAAATACAGTTCAGGATTTGCATAGCAGTTTGGCACAGAGAGTTCTGAACTCCTGTGGTCTTTATAGTGCATATGTGATATGTGGGGCATCCGAAACCAGACGCTTTGAGCACTAGCACTCACATAGCCGGAGTATGGATGTGAAAAATGGAGTCTGAGGAAATCAACATGATTTCTATTAAAGATGAACATTAGCTTATTTTTCAAAAGTAGATATTTCATATTTAAGATTTTAGTGTTCTATTCCAAAGACAGAAAGTACCATTTATCTAAGTTTCTTTTCTTTGTTTTTCGCTAAATTCTGGAGACTGAAATATATTTTGGGATAATTTAGAATTTGAAAATGTACTCATGCATATTTTTATATAAAAATCACAGAATCATACAATATCATGCTTACTGGAAAGAAGAGTAATTAAAACAAAAGGTCTCATTTCATATAGCAAGAAACTTAGACCCATAGAAAAGCAATGACTAACCAGTGCCTCCAAATGATACAACAGGAGAGCTGGGTCTGAAGTTTAGATATCTTTAGTCCAATCCAGTGCTCTTCCCATATTTTTTTTTCTATTTTTTAAAGATTTATTTATTTTGGGGGGGGAGGGGCAGAGAGAGACAGAATTTCAAGCAGACTCCTCGGTGAGCATGGAGCCCGATGTAGGGCTCGATCCCATGACCCCAAACCATGACCCGAGCAGAAACCAAGAGTCAGATGCTCAACCAACTGAACTACCCATGTGCCCTTCATTTCCCATAATTTTATTCTGAAATTGTATAGGATATTTGTTAAGATCTTGGGTTTTAGAGACAAGCTTGCAAGTGAATGTCAGCCCGGCCACTTAGTGGTGGTGTGATCTAGAAAGAAAAACTTTATGTCACTGAGCCATGGGTCTATCATCTGTCAAATGAGAATATAAACTAGAACTATCTTACAAGAAATTTGGGAAAATAAAATGTAGACTCTATAGCATGGTATTGGAAGCTGACATGTATGGTACTTCCAAAAGTTAGTCATTAGCTGTGCCAGGACCCTGAGATGTGTGTGACCCTTGGAGATGCTGTGGGAATTTAGGGCCTGTCTAATTTACTATTAAGCCATCATATTACATCATGTGGCTCAGTATAACAATTTGACTCTGTAGCCAGATCCCCCGGGTTCCAACACCAGTGCTGCCATTTTTATTTTTTATAGTTCTGTTTAAGTAACTTTGAGCAGTCTTTGCCCTTGGGTTTTGCAACTCTCAAATGAGTATTATAAAAGCATATATCTCATAGGGTGTTTTGGGAATTAAATGAGTTATATATGTAAAGAGCTCAGGACAGTGCTTGGCAAACAGTAGGTCTTATATAAGTGTTGCTTTTGCTTTTATATAATTGTGATACCATCTTATTGATATCTTCAGCCTAGCTCCAGAATGGACATTCTGAACAAAGTTTCTATTTCTCTTTCACTGAAGTACAAGTCCCTTTAGTTCTAGGAACCTCCAGTCCCCACAACAACACACACTGTGTGGTAGAGGAATGTTAATTCAGGATGATCTATCCTGGGAAGTCCCCTTCTCAGCCACCTTTGACCTTCTGCCCCAAAGCACTGTCAGTCCAGGCTGTATCACACAATTGCTGCTTAGATTCCTCCCCCATAACCAGCAGCCTTCAATCAGAAAAGTGCCCAGACTCCCAGAAAACCTCGCTATCAACTGGGGGAAATGCAAACCACCTTAAGACAGAAAGAGGCAAGTCATTATCAAATGGCTCACATAAATATACAAAAAAGTATCAGAAGACTTGTAGCAAAGCTTAACCTTGAGGAAACTAGAGACTTTAATCTCTGCTATTTCATAAGGCTACTAAATCCATAGCCCCTTCCTTTTTTAAAAATCCACACTAGTACTACATCATGTTCCACTTTAAAATGAAGCATAAAATCCATTATAAGCTGATTACACTTCTACATTAGAGACTGAAGCACCACTGCACTGTTTCTCTAAGCTCTTCTCTGCCTGAGGGTCAGTGTGGTCAGAAGTCAGTGGACAGTGGACCTCAGATGACAGGAGTCACAGCTGCCAGATGAGAGCAAACATATTTCCATCTATGGCCACTGACAGATCTCCATTATGCTGTACAATCTCTATATTCAGGTTATCGTAAAGTGAAAGTTGATTTCCTCCTGATTTTCAGTATTTTGAAACTAAAAATACTAGAAGAATCTTTTCTTTCACAATTTTAGTAACAAACAAATATGGCCCACTGACTTTTTGTAAATAAAGATTTAGAGGATGACATGACACTCACTTGTTTATGACTGCTTTTTTTTTTTGCTACAGTGACAAAGCTGAGTAGTTGTAACAAATATTTTATGGCATGAAAAGCTGGAAATATCTGCATCCTTACAGAAAAGCTTTGCTAACCCCTATTTTAAATAGACTAGCATGTCTTTTATCCAGAAATTACAGTTTGTTCTATGATTATACCCTAAGGAGTGAAGCGAGCAAGTGAACAAACATATAGCCCCAGAGATGTCCATTGTAATGCTGTACACAATTGCAACAAATTTGAAAACAATCTAAAGCACAAATAATTTATCAACATAGATAATAAAAACACATATAGAAGACATATCAAAATAATGAATATTTAAAAATTGTTAAAAAGGGTAAGATAGATCTATTCAGTTTGATACAAAAACACTTGCACAACAATGAAAATATAATGGTACACCTAACTTTTATTGAATGATTAACATTATCCAGATACTATGCTAATCCCTTTCATTTATTATTATCTGCAATTTATAGGTTAAAATATTGAGGTTTGGAAAGATTATATTCTTATTCAATTCACACAACTTAAAAGTGGCAAAGCTGAACAGAGATTTGTCTGTTTGCATAACTCCAAAGAAAGACAGGGAGAGGGAGGGAGAGAGAGAGGCACCTGTTAATAGACTACGGGCTATGAAAGAGCCACACTGGCCACTTAAAATACTTTCTATAGCTATAAAAGCAACTGCAAAAGAACTTTTTCCTGCTGAATGACTTGAGAGTGAGTTGCTGACCTGATGTCCCCACAACAGTTTCGTGTTACTCCTTTCAACAAGGACATTCTTCTACATAACCACAACACAATAATTACCATTAAAGCCAGAAATTAACATTGATACATTACTGCCAGATACCAATTGTCCCAAAAATGACTTTACAGCACAAAGAACTTGTGCATAATAATTTGCTGTATTTCATTGTTATGTCTCTTTCAAGCTTTGGAATATTTCCTCAGTCTTCCCTTGACTTCATAACTTTGATACTTTTGAAGATTGCAGGCCAGCTATTTTACAGAAAGACGTTCATGAGTTTGTCTGCTGTTACCACGTCATTAGGTTAGATGCATGTTTAGTTCCCCTTTCTTCTTTTGTCATCTGAATGATTTTAATATATCCCATTACTGATAATGTTCACTTTATTATTACAAATGATGATGTTGATTGATACTTCTCCACTACGAAGCTAACTCTCATTTTTTCAAGTATTTTGTTTGTGAAGATTGTCTTTGAAAGTATGTAAAGATCCCTTTCCTCTTCGAAATTATTTGTTCATTTATTTGTACACAGTTGGATTCATGGTTTCCTATTTTATGCAGTTCGCTGCAATCTGTTACTAGCATTATTTATTTATCTTGATGCTCAAATTATTGTTCAATTTGGCACAGGGAGGCCTTCTTAGCGGCTTTTGTGTCTTTTTGACATATCCCCATCATTCTTTGAGCATTTTGTTACTTTCTTTATGGCACAAAAAGATATCCCTGGTTTCTACTAGTGGATAATTTATTCAGAGAACAAGATCTGGGCATAAGGTGTACTCACTTTTCTTGGTATCTCACTGCTCCCAGACCCTCTCAATTGACAGAGAAAAGGAATA
Source organism: Leptonychotes weddellii (assembly GCF_054177405.1). Lineage (NCBI taxonomy): Eukaryota > Metazoa > Chordata > Mammalia > Carnivora > Phocidae > Leptonychotes > Leptonychotes weddellii. The sequence goes on along the minus strand of NC_138374.1, from coordinate 18,798,015 downwards.
CGTAAAATCAAACACACACAAGCATACTTTACAAAGTCATACTGATACTTCAAATTCCAATCTGCCAAATGAAAAGATTCCTTTTGAATCTTGATTTCTTTGAATCTTGAAAGGAATCTTTTCAGTTTTGGGGTTTTGTTTTTTTGGTTATTTTTGGATATTTTATCTACCTTCTCACAGTGAGAAGCAAGACTTCCTTTATCCTTAATTTATTTTTTCCATCAATCACCCTGTATATAACCAATCTTTCACATTTGCCAGTCACCACCTTACCCAATGTGAGCTCCAAAATGTTATGCAAGGCCATGCCCACCAGGGAAGCCCTTATCTTTTATCCATTTGCTATCGCACACTGCAGCGGGGGCTTCTTCCCACACCCACCAAGGAATGTACACCCTCCTCACCCTGCTTCACCTCAGATCCCTGTGCTGGGCAGTGTGGATTCCCTTTCCTTCCAGCACAGGTCCTTATCTCATCCTGCCCAATATCATACCTGTAGAACTTAATTGTTCATGAAGGAAAGGGTAGGGGGAGGAACGGAAGGAAAAGGAATGGGAAGAGAAAAAAAAAAAAACAGAACAAAAACAAAATTCATACCATGCAGTGTAATACAAAGTGGGGAAGAGAGTGAGGCAATATGTCCATAGAATGGAAATTCTCCAAGAGCTGAGAAAATGAGAACAATTTGGAACAATCAATCAAGAAAGATAATGAAATAGCAGCCTTGTTGGCTAATAAAACATTCACTAGAAGAGATGGTTGAAGAGCTTATACAAAGCAGGCCTTTGATAGTTTTGAATACAGAAAGAGGCATCTCCCTAGCGATACTCTCCCTGTAAATATGGTGGCTATGCATCTTGGATTTACAAGATAATGATGTTTGTAGATAGTTTTATTCTTCTCAGTTAGTCTTGTTCAATGAAAGTACAACTAAATCTACTATCAAGGGTTGCTAAGCCTCTGTGTGTGTGTGTATGTGTGTGTGTGTGTGTATTTATATATCAGGACAAAATCTTTTGTCAGATCATATGATCCTGTTCTTTTTGCTTAGAAAATATGGTCATTATAACCACATAATTTTGATTTGACAATTGACCATGGAAGAATTACACAAATATGAGGCAAATCTAATGATCAAAGGTCTTCTAAATTATTCAGCATCTGTATCTAAATCTCACCCATTGCTCTATATTCACTCCATGACAGAAACACGAAGGACCCATGCTACTTTTATGGTAATTATTATTGTTATTACAAAATAATAAAAGCGTACCTTCATATTATTAGCCTTTGTGCTGTCAAGCAGTATACAGCGCTAGAATATAGATACCCTCATTACCACTTATAAAACAGGAAATGGGGGGCGCCTGGGTGGCTCAGATGGTTAAGCGTCTGCCTTCGGCTCAGGTCATGATCCCAGGGTCCTGGGATCGAGTCCCGCATCAGGTTCCCTGCTCAGCGGGAAGCCTGCTTCTCCCGCTCCCTCTCCCACTCTCCCTGCTTGTGTTCCCTCTCTTGCTGTGTCTCTCTCTGTCAAATAAATAAAATCTTAAAAAAAAAAAAAACAGGAAATGGATTTAGTCAGTTACATAACATTTTTTAATAGCACAGCTTTTAAGGGTTCTTGCTCTCACCACCATAGAACAGTACCTCACCATGTTGCCAAAAAGAGATATGGAATTTATAAGTATTTCATGCCATTAGGAGTAAACACTAGAGGAAAGAAAACAATCCCTCCACATGAAACCTCCCAGGGTATTCTTCTCTTACTTTGAAAGAGAATACAGGCAGTCTTGAGGTAGGATCTGGAGGCCTGGGATCACAATTATACACAGTGGTTAGCAGGTGGTCCCAGCCATGGACCACCAGGCTCAAAACCCAGCTTGGCGACTTGCTTGGGACCTTGAGCCAGTTGTTTATTTCCCTGTGCCTCTTTTTGTCACCCATAAATGGGCATTTAATAAATATCTCCTTCCTTAGGACTGAATGAAACAATATATAAAGCACTAGGTACAGTATCCAGCACAGTTAGTGTAACTAATTTTTATTGTTATTATTACAATTGATAATAATGCTACTGCATAGCTTCTAGCTATGGGTTACATCTGCTGCTTTTTTCCTAAGCTTAATCAACATCAGTGTTAAAAGTTGAAAATGAAGGAATGACAATCCTTGACAAGAATAATATATCCTTAATTATGAGAGCTTCTAAAATCTTACTGTATAGAATCCATCAGATCAGCTAATGTGTAAATGTACCATGAGCACCTCCTACATGCCAGATGCTATCTGAGGTATTAAAGATCCAACAGGAAAAAGACAAATAGTTTCCATACCCTCACTGAACTTTCCATCTTGGTTGCTTTTAAGTATGCTTCATATCCCGAGTAACTAAAAAAAGACTGAGATATGGTTTGTTCTCTGCCATACATTCTGGCTGGAGACATGTGAATCACACAGGATATAACCAGAGAGTGATTTAATGATAAACCATATTATATTAAGTCTTAAGCACAATGGTCCAGAGATAGATCAGTCTAAGGCTGAGAGAGTATCTGCCTCTGAGCAGATTCCTTAGAACAGAAATAAAAATGGGAAATATCAAATAAAAAAAAGTGTTCAGTCTGAAAACTGGAAACATTGAGAGAGCTGTCTTTGTTAGCATTAAAATTTTGTTATTATGAATTAGTGCAGATACGTTGGGAGTATCAACATATACAATGAACATCAGTACATATATTTTGCTGTTAAAGAAATAAGCATCATGTTTTGATTGAAGCCTTCTGTGAATTCTTTCTCAGTATCTATGATTTTCAGATATATGGGTCTGATCACATACCTAATGGACTATGCTTAACTTTTTCTGTGTCTTCCTGGATAGATTATTCTAATACTTCAAGGGTAGGAATGGCCAACCACTTATAAAAATGTTTTTTAAAGAAGCAAAACACCTTTAAGTGAACTAAAATGGTGGTTCATTGTCTGCTTTTGAGATGATTGTTCAGAGTCAAGCAGAGGTCACCTACCTAATACCAGGCAATGTGTCAGGCACATTCAGTAAATTTAGTTTATTTAATTGTCACCAAGGTCTTACTATTATTTTCTTTAATAGATAAGGAAACCAAACCTCAAAAAGATTACTCTTGGGCACATGAATAAGTGGGAGACTAGAGGGTTTACACTCAGTCGTCCCAAGGGGAAGTCCCTGCTGTCTCTCAATTTGTCACCAACCTGTCCATGGAGGTGTTGAAAGCTTAGGCTCTGCATTCTTTATTTTTTTAATATTTTATTTATTTATTTTTAGAGAGAGAGTGCACATGAGCAAGGGTTGATGGGGAGGGGCAGAGAGAGGGAGAGAGAGAATCTTAAGCAGGCTCTAGTCCAGTGCAGGTCCCAATGCAGGACTCAATCCCACAACCCCAGATCATGACCTGAGCTGAAATCAAAAGTCAGATGCTTAACTGACTGAGCCACCCAGGTGCCCCAGCTCTATGGGAATTCTTAATGGAGCTTATCACCAGCTTTATCCCACACTGTCTTTAAGCCTTAATTTCCCACCTACAAAATAGCAGTAATAATAATTCCCATGTTTTAGAGTTGTTTAAAATATTAAATAAAATCATCTATGGTGATTAGCACACAGTATCAGATGCATAGAAGATGCTCAACAAAAGTGACTGATTCTGTTCTTCCTCAAGAGGAAAAAAAAAAAAAGATTATTTGAAAATCTTTTGCAAGCTGCACAGTACTGACCCTCAGTTTGCCTGGGAAGGGCATAAATTGGATGAGAGAGCACCAATTATCTGTAAGAACTCAACATATTTGTACACTTGTTGGACCTCCAGATGACTGGTCTCTGATGACCATGAACTAGCCTCTGACATCATGGCTTCTCTCCTCATTTTACGGCCACAGTCCAGCGGGTCTCACTCATTCCTCCACAGTGAAAATTGTGTTCATCTTCAAAATAACCTCAACGGGAATGCTGGAGAACTTTGACCTTGTGGGGGGAGTCTGAGTGATGTGACTGGAGTGGCTGCATGAACAGATTCATCCCCAGATTACAGGCTAAGTTGACAGATCACTACTTTTTTCACCTATTGTCAAAGAGGCAACGTTACATTGTTAAGAGTAGAAAATCTAGGTTCCTGTTATCTTCTGAAGGAACCTGTTAAATGCCTCAGCTCAAGGAATAAAAAAGTAGATTCTTTTAGGGATACAGTTTGGTCTGATGCCTCTGTCACTCTAAACCAAAAAGGATTAAAATGTAAAACTTAAACTATTTGAAACTAATATTTTTCAAGTCAAGAAAGAAAAAAAAAAAGAATAAAATGGACTATTCCTTGGCAGACCAGGGCAATTTTTAGTTGTCTCCAGTTTGCCATAAAATAATGTGTTTGCAAAGAGCTCTGAGAGAAAGATTCTCCAGATTCATATTGGAGGATTTTACTTGTTTTTTCCTGGAGGAAGAATGTGTCCTCAAGAATCAACTTGTATAGACTCTTTGGCAGACTCACCAACTCAGGTGCCAATAAAAATATTTTTGAATCAACCCAGTGACATTTTTATAAGGAGCATGAAAAATTCTATATTAAGGGAGCCAACTTCCACAAACCCCACAGGCCTTTCCTTGAGCCAAGAACAATATTGAAGTGAACAGAGCATTGGACAGGACAAGGTTTGAAGTGTTCTTTCACATGGGGAATGCAGGAAGATTTATCAGCACATCCCTGACCTTTTCCTCAGACACATTCTGTTTGAATATATTTCATATCCAGACTTTGGAAAAGACTTGTTTGAATTTTTCACCAGGATGGGTGGGATGGTAACCCATGGAACTGATGGAACTGGCTGGGACCACAGACCACTGCTGAACTCAGTTTTACTCCTGCATCTCACAATGAAGGTCAGTTAAGTTTCTACACCCCAAGGCACTGAGGGAATTTCTCAGCATAGGCATCAAGGCCCATTTCTGCACAATAATCCTGTCTGCCAATCCACCCTTAACCCTGCTGCCCTGTGCACGGTCCAGCTACACTGCTCTTCTTTCTGGTTCTTGGGTGTATCATGTTTATTGCATGTCTGACCTTCTGCACACTCTTGTCTTCCCTGAAGACTCTTTCCCACACCCCATTCACTTCAACAAACCCTCCCCCGCTTTTATAAAACTGGCTTTTTCTCAGCCTTCAGCCAAAAGTTCACTTCTTCAGTGAAGATGTCCTTAGATTTCAACATATGTTTAAGCCCTTTGTGATTCTTTTCTGTGGCAGCTTGTATAATTTCCAACAAATCTTTGATAGATCCTCTACAAACACTCCTACTGACAGGTATCTCACTACTACCCAAGTTGGCCTATTTCCTTTGGACCAGATTTTATCATTAGAAAGTGATTGTTAGTGAAACTCTCACTTTTTGCAGATGTATGATACTTCATGTGGAAAACCCAAAGGTCTCCACCGCAAAACTGCTAAAACTCATACAGGAATTCAGTAAAGTGGCAGGATATAAAATCAGTGAACAGAAATCAGTGGCATTCCTATACACCAACAACAAGACAGAAGAAAGAGAAATTAAGGAGTCAATCCCATTTACAATTGCACCCAAAACCATAAGATATCTAGGAATAAATCTAACCAAAGAGGCAAAGAATCTGTACTCAGAAAACTGCAGAATACTTATGAAAGAAATTGAGGAAGACACAAAGAAATAGAAAAACGTTCCATGCTCATGGATTGGAAGAACAAATATTGTGAAGATGTCAATGCTACCTAGAGCAATCTACACATTTAATGCAATCCCAATCAAAATACCATCAACTTTTTTCAAAGAAATGGAACAAATAATCCTAAAATTTGTATGGAACCAGAAAAGACCCCGCATAGCCAGAGGAATGTTGAAAAAGAAAAGCAAAGCCGGCGGCATCACAATTCCGGACTTCCAGCTCTATTACAAAGCTGTCATCATCAAGACAGCATGGTACTGGCACAAAAACAGACACATAGATCAATGGAACA
>NC_138374.1:18752769-18791501 GCF_054177405.1 Leptonychotes weddellii | reverse complement strand
AGGGGGAGACGAACCATGAGAGACGATGAACTCTGAGAAACAAACTGAGGGTTCTAGAGGGGAGGGGGGTGGGGGGATGGGTTAGCCTGGTGATGGGTATTAAAGAGGGCACGTTCTGCAGGGAAAAAAAAAGAAAGGTCTCTGTTACATAGTTATTATCAATAACTGTCAACATCTTGCACAGGAACTGACCTTTACTTTTAGTGTCAGACCTCACCATGAATGAAGGTGAATGAAATGAAATGAAATGAATCTCAAAAAGAACAGAAAGTTAGACTAATGCAATGAAAGGTCTTTTACTATGACTGTCAAATTTCTTTCCCCTACTCTGCAACCCTTCCCATCAAGTTGCTTTCTCCACCTAACCCATCAGATAACTGGCACAGAAGACTTGGTTAATGCAGAATCTCCTGCCTTATCGACTTCTATTGAGTCAGAGCAGACATTGTAAGCTGGGGGTTGGTGGCAAGATTCGATGATGATGTATTAGCCACCATTATTGAGGGCTTTCTATATTCCAAGAATTATACCAATAGTGCTAGATGTACAATTCCCTCAAACCTTCATAAAAATCCTGTACATTATATACCATTTCCCTGTGTACAGATGAGGAAACTGAGGCTCATAAATGTTCATTAACTTGTTCTAATTCCCGAAGTGTCAGAGGTCAAATCCAATAAAATCTACCTGATTCCATTCCTCACTCTCAAGCCTCATTTTAGCAATAATCTATGAGTTTATGGTGTACTGGGAACTTTAAGTGCTTAATAAGAACTTGTTGATTGAGTCAATGGAAAGCTTTCCCACTTGCCTCTGTTGGTATGGAGACCAACACACAATTTTCTCTGAGTCTAAGGTAGCTTGATAGATGCTTAGCCAAGTCCAGGGTCTTAGAAAAAAGTTAATTATGGCAGAGAGATCAGCATTTGTGCTAAACAGTAGAAATTAATACATAATTACTCTGAAGTATGTTATTCTTATTGACCACAAACACAAAACAGATGATGATGCAGTCCAGAGAGGTGAACTCCTCCAAGAAACATACTGAGTAAGGATGAGAACCTGATCACTCTGGACTAACCCTCTGAATAAATCCCTGTTTTCCAGAAAAAGTTTAAATCTGAACCATAACTAGGACCCTGGAGCTGGGGTTAGGATAAAGGGCTTAGCAAAGTCCAGTGGTCAAACTACCACCAGTTCTTATCACTGAATTTTCTAGGACAACTATATGCTGGAGGTTCAGGACGTGTTGCTTCAATGCAGGAAATAAATTAGCATCTATTAAAAACCAGTTACATACTGCTGTTCTGATGCTTTATCTTTCTCAATCAAATGGTAGTGTGTGCACCTTTTGTTGTAAATAATACTACCCTTATTTTAGCAAATAAGGAAAGTGAGGTTCAAAGCAGTTATAAGGCACCCCCAAAACTATCAAGTTTAGTAATTTTCTAAGCAGGAATTAGAATTCTTTTCTATTTGTGACTTTAGAACGTGATGGCAACACATACTCACTCTCACTATGTGACCTTAGATTACATCACACAACACATGCCCACTACCTTCAGGTGGTAAGTCAAAACACACACACACACACACACACACACACACCCCAGAAGTTATTCCATCAATGACTACATGAAATTTATTTTTTAAATGCATTATAGGTATTTTCTTTGTTGGTATGTTTGCTTTTGTTAGTGAACTTTGTTTTGGTGTGAACATTAGTTGAGACAGACTTTTCTAACTTTTTCTTCCAAAGGAAACCAAGAAACCAATCTTTATGCATGAGTATCTAGCTTTTGAGTACTGTGGGTTAGAAAGAAGAGACTTTAAAAAATAAAAACTCTTTTTTTTTCTTTTTGTTACACAACAGGAACTTTTATCAACTTTCCAAATTATTGACAAAAGGTTCAAAGCAGTCACAGGACCCCTCAGTAAATGTAACACTCAAACTGCTGCACAAGAAGACCCAAAAGACAGTTAGGATTCTGATTTTTAGTCCTCTTTTTCCATCAGTTGGATGTACACTCACATGTCCTGAAACATTATAATGGCTGCTTCGTGCATCTTGTCACTACTTTGGGCAAGTCACTATTCTTGTTGCTTTCATCTTTGAGTCTGCAAAATTGGGAAACTCACCTCCTCCAAGCAAAGGACAAACTGCTTTTTTAGAAATAAATGGAGGAAAACATCATCCAGTCAATCCCCTGGCAGTGAATAGGGCTACACCCCAACCATCTACCCTGTTCTTTGCAAATACAAGGATGGAAAAGCTACAGCAGGTTGTTGGAACTTGAATGCTTACAACAACCAGGCAGGTGATTTAAATGAGTGATGTGAGAAAACAGGGAGTCGTAGAGCACATGATATCTGGAGGCATCCAGAAGGTAATTTTGCAAAGTGTCTAATACTAGAATTTGAAGTCAGAATATCTGGGATTCCATCCTGGCTCTCCTTACTAATTGTGTGTGTTTATATAAGTTACTTAAGTATTTCATGGCTCAGTTATCTCATCTATAAAATGGAAATAATAAGACTAATTTTAGAGAATTGCTGTAGCCATATAAGCTTTTGGCATAGTGCCTGGCAAAGAGTCAGTGCTCAATAGATTTCCTTCCCTTTAAAAAGTACTTCAGGAATACACATATTTCCAGTAAAGTCTCAACTGGCTTGACTTCAACTAACTAGAATGGAAGAAAAAGGATATTTTGTTGGTCCTGGGAAATGTGAAACAGATATGAATCACTTCCATAACCTAAACACTTGCCACTTATTCCAGACAATTAAGGTTTTATTTTCTTTCTTGACTATAAATCATGCTTTCCATTTTAAAATCCTAGAGTAAACACAGACATGTCCTTGAAGAGTATAAGAACCAACATGAACTAAGTATGAAAGCAAGAGAGGACCCTGCATAGATTTTGCTAAGTAAAATTTAAAATCCCATTTTTATGCTATAGAAGGGGCGCCTGGGTGGCTCAGTCATTAAGCGTCTGCCTTCGGCTCAGGTCATGATCCCAGGGTCCTGGGATTGAGCCCCGCATCGGGCTCCCTGATCAGCAGGAAGCCTGCTTCTCCCTCCCTCACTCCCCCTGCTTGTGTTCCCTCTCTCGCTGTCTCTCTCTCTGTCAAATAAATAAATCTTTGGAAAAAAAAAATGCTATAGAAATCCTATATATAGACATTTATAAAGCTGCTATTGCCATTGTACCAGTATTAAAATGTTTTCTACCTTTTACTAATTTTTATGACAGGTTTTATGTTGTACCCATTTGAGAATCCTGTGAATGCTATGGCTTCATTACACTGTTGTTAATTATATATTTCCAATGTTTATTTTCACACTGAATAACAACCAGACAATATAAACACCAAGATCCACCTGCTTATGTTTTTAATTAAAATAAAGAGCAATAAAAAATAAATAAATAAAATAAAATAAAATCCCATTTTTATCTAATTGAGCATAAACTAACACAAGTAGCTCTAGGAAGTACATCAAAGGGCCAAAATGTTTTCTCTATAAAAACTATCAGAAGCAGATAAACAATACCTAAGGCCAAACTAAATAGACATCAAACTTGAAAAAAAAATTCACAAGAGAAAATGCACTAGGAAATTAAATATATAGAAAAGTGTCTAACCTTCAACAATGTTAATCAAAACAATCATGAGGTACTATTCTGATTTATCACACTGACCATAATTTTTTTAATGCAGATAACCAATGACTAGAAAAATTCAGCTAGCACTCCTGTATTTGTGTTGAGTTTATTGTGCTATAGGGAAGCCATTAGGAAATATGAATACAAGCTTTAAAAGTGTCCAAAGACAGACTCTGTAATGTTAATTATGAGAGTCTACCCTCTGAAAATAGTCCAAAGTTACAGAATAAGCTGTATGTGCAAATATGCAAATATGTTCTTTTGGGCCCAGATATTTAAATGAGGTATTTGTATTTTTAATTGATACATAATAGTTTTACAGTGTTAAAACAAAAACTAAACACAAAGAGAAAACATGAGGTGGCATGCCAAGAACATTCTTATGGTCCTTGTCCTCAAGGAGTCTATAATCTAATTGAAGAGGATAAAGCCCATATTGGAAAAAACTTGAGAATAATATAATATTATTATAAAATCTGGAGAATAATATAAAGAACAAAACTTGGATGCTTCAGAAAGGCAAAGTAAAATAACAAATTAATATGTGGATCTTCCTTTTTCATATGTATTTTTTTGATATTAAAAGTCTTACATGTCTATTGCAGAAAATTTGAACCATATAGGATAAAGTAAAATAACAAAATATAAAATTGTCTCAATTTTCTTAGATAAATTTCATTTTATTTCTTCTTTTCTCTTTTTGTTTAATTATATTTTTACTTCAAAAAAAACATCCTTTCCTCACTCAGGTGAGATGGACCTGAGAAAGAGTAGGTAGAGATCCATGTAAGTAACAGACAAAGTCTTTCTTTTTTTTTTTTTTTTAAGATTTTATTATTTATTTGAGAGAGAATGAGATAGAGAGAGAGCATGAGAGAGGGGAGGGTCAGAGGGAGAAGCAGACCCCCTGCCGAGCAGGGAGCCCAATGCGGGACTCGATCCCGGGACTCCAGGATCATGACCTGAGCCAAAGGCAGTCGTCTAACCAACTGAGCCACCCAGGTGCCCCAGACAGAGTCTTTCTAATACACCTGTGATTACGTGGCAATCATTTAGACATTAGACCAGTACCAGTACCAGGCCCTAAATGATATTTTAAAGGAAAAATTAGAAGATAAATATGCATTTGCAAGAATAGATTCTATCCAGACATCATCTATTTTATAGGTGTGCCCACCAACCTGTACCCAGGAACCCCACCCCCAAGATACAAGCTTATGGAAGGTTTTAGTTCTTATCCCAGACTTATGTTATCGATGTTGTAGAATAACAGCATAACTGTGCTAACTATTCATAGAATGTTGGTTGAAATTTATTTTTCAATGGCTTTCAGAAACTATATACACTCCCTGATTTTTCAGTACCCCCCCTTACTAGACCTTTAATAATGTGTTATCAACCTGATCATCAGGAGACTGGGAAATGACCCTCTAGTGATGAAGAGTTCTCGTCAGAGTCCGCAGATGGATTTGAGGGGCCTAGAAATTATCTGAAGTCAACTAAAAAAATTTATCTAATCACAGGTAACTCCTCTCACTCTTTCACACACACACACGCTTATACACTCACTCACACTCACTCACCCCCACACACACTCGCATTCACTCATGTATGCTCTGACCTGTGAGAGAAGATCCACAGTGATGAGGTGTAGGTTGGCCATCCCAAAATAGGCCACTTTCACATATTGATTATTTTGAATTAGAGTTACTTAAGAAATAGCTGGTGCAAGATGGACATGCTGATCCTCCTCTGTCCTCCTGAAAGCAGGAAATAAATTCCCCATGTGAAGACTACCATCCTTGTACCTGGAGGGTAGAAAAGATCCTTAAGAGGGCTATATAAACAAACTTTGTTACTTCACTTATTTGCTACCCCAAGCCCAAACCCCTTTATTAATTCTTTACAAATAATTGTTTCTTTGTTTAAAAGGTATAAAAACTACCTGCTTTCGTCACTTTGGGAAGCCTCATATTTCTATGAGCTCCTGTATGTTCGCAATAAAAATTTGTTTTTCTCCTGCTAATCTGTCTTATGTCAATTTTTTAGGCCATCCAAGGAACCTAGAAGGGGAGGTTCTCCCCCTTCAACGGCTTCCACAGAATACTGAAAATTTCCATAAGCCAAAATATCAGAGCCTTAGGAACCACTGTTCTAGGCCTGAAAACTAATTTATCATGTGACCTTATGTAAGTCACTCGGCTAACCTCAGTTTCCCCTCCTGCCAAATAATAGTAATTTAATTCTATTGTGATAAATCTTCAAAAGGTAAAGGTTGAATGATATAAAGTGCTACATATACATTAGCTAGTATTATTTCTTTTCCCTTTCTCTTTTTCCTTCTGAGATCTTATGAAATTTAGTCACGAAGGTTCTTTGGGGCAAAATACAAAATCTTATCCATGCCATGCTTTATGTATTTTTCTTTTTGAAGATATCTTAGTATTCTGTGCTCACTGCCGACTGAAAATTGTTATTCCAATTTGTCCCAATAGCCAAGAAAAATTTTAAATTAAGGATAAATGAAAACAGTAAATATGCATTTGTGCCCATCAACTTAGAGGTGGAAGACAGTGTGAACAGGTAAACATTGAAATGGCACCCCATCATTCCAAGCTGATTTAAAAACCTCAGCAAGGTGCTATTTAAAAAGTAGAGCAGCTTTTCTAAGGAAACAAGCAATACTATATTGCTTTAGTACTGAACTCCAATAGCAGAATATTTCTACTAGAAAAAGAAATTCCAGTTAATATGATTTTGTCCTAAAAAAAAAGAAGGCTCTAGCAAATAGAAAAGACATTACCATAATTGCTCTCATGGCTCTGCTTCTCTGTCCATGAGAAGCAGTATGTGGGCACACATACATGCACGCACATACACATGCACAAAAATACATCAAAGCAATAGAAAGCTCTTAAGGACAACACTTAAGGAACATATGACAGGGATGCGTGGGTGGCTCAGTCGGTTAAGCGTCTGCCTTCGGCTCAGGTCATGATCCCAGGGTCCTGGGATAGAGTCCCGCATCGGGCTCCCTGCTCAGCGGGAAGCCTGCTTCTCCCGCTCCCACTCCCTCTGCTTGTGTTCCCTTTCTCGCTGTGTCTCTCTGTCAAATAAATAAATAAAATCTTTAAAAAAAAAAAAAAAGGAACATATGACAGTGTGAGTTCTAGGGATTATGGTCTGGCTTGAATTCCCTGCAGAAGCTCCATAATCAGCCAACATTTAGGAACAAAGTTTTATTTTGTTACCCTCCTGGGATGGATGGGACCCATCTAATGCTGACCTGGGAAACACATGGTTTCTGAAATCCAAGTAACTGGGAGAACTATGGGGGAAAAAGAGAGAGCCACTGGATTTCTTAAAGACATACTATGTTTTCCCCATAGTTCCAGGAGCTCTCTTTTCTCACTGAAGACCAAAGAATCATGTATGGTTGCTTCCTCATAAATTGCTTTATAGTTAGGGGAAGAACATTTCTCTAAAAATTATTTAGAGGGGCTATTACTTATAAATAAAACACATGCTCCAATTTAAAAGAATTTAAGTGAATCCTAAGAAGATTCCTTTAAAGGTCTGTGATAGCTAATTATATGTCAACTTGATTGGGCTAAAGGATGCCCAGATAGCTGGCAAAACATTATTTCTGGGTGTGTCTATGAGGGTATTTCCAAAAAAGATTAGCATTTGAACAGTAGATGGAGTAAAGAAGATCCTCCTTCACCATGGCTGGGAATCACCCAATCCACTGAGGGCCCAAACAGAACAAAAATGCCAACGGAAGGTGAATTCTCTCCTCTCTTCTGCTCATAGACATCTGAAGTTCCTGGTTCTTGGGCCTTTGGACTCAGATTGACCTACACCACCAGATTTCCTAGTTCTCCAATTTACAAATGGCAGATTATGGGCCTTTTCAGCCTCCATAACCACATGAGCCAATTCCTAGAACAAATGTTACACACACACACATACACACACACACACATATATATATAAGTGAGATGATACATATAATATCTCTTACTGGTTTTGTGTTTCTGGAGAACAGTAACACAAGCTCCATGATTAGAATAATCATCTTGTATTATCCAGTTCATTGCCTTTTCTTAAATCTCTGCTATAAAGGCTCATGATGGGTAGGTACTTAGGCAATGTACAACACCTCTAATAATGGGGAGCTCACTACTTTAGCATGAAAAGCTCTGCTCACCATTTATGCATTTACTCAAAAATGCATTAAAGTTCTACTCTCTGGCACTGTGCTAGGGGCTAGGAGCACAACAGTGGACAAGAAATCTCTCACAGAAGCTATGAACTCAGTGGAAGATACAACTAAATCAGAAGTGACATTATAGCACTTCTAATTTATAACGGAATACTCATATGTAAGTCCCACTCACTGTTGTGGATTAAACCCCTAGCAATACATACAACAAGTCTAATTTATATCCCACAGACAAATCCATCAGGCATTTGAAGACAATAATTACAGCTTTGCAAGTTAAAACTCCCTAATCCATTCATTCAATTTTTCATTCAATTTTTCAAGCATCTACAATGCGCCATGTTGTGAAGGTACAGCAAATTAAATACTAACACAGCTCTTGCCTTCGAGCTGTCATCCCTCCCTGCATCTACCATTTTTTTTTTATAGGCGGAAGTTCTCCTATCCAAATAGCTCTCCATTTTCCACTTTAAATCCTAACCATCAATATTGTATGAGAGATTTATTTACATACAGAACCAAGTGGCACAGTCCCTGCCATCAAGGAACAAATAGGCTGGTTGTAGAGCCATGTGTAGCTATTCCATTAGGGATACAGAATATATCTGGTCGGTATATTTCCCTTTTCTATCACTATCCAGGATATCTAAATATATGCAAATATAATAATATGATGAGATCTGCACTTATTAAAAACAGTGAAAATGATGTCAGACATTGAGCTTTGGGTGTAGAGGTTACATGTAGTCATTCAAGATTACCTAACCCACAGCAATTTATGTTTTATTCCTTTTCCTGGATTATTTCCTGAGACCTAGGGCTGCAGTATATCCTGTGAGGCCCCATGCAACATTTTGAGATCCTTCTGAAACACTAAAGCTTGCAGCTTGCCAGGAAAACCCTCTCAGCAGATACTCCAGGTAAATCTATACTCTTTCCTCTCCACGTTAGCTACAGCTCAGATTACTGTGGGTGCAATCTGTAGCTCTTCTGTTCAGGAAAGTCAAAGAACATAACTAATTGTTTTCTATCTTCTTTCCCAAACTACATAATCCACTTCCAACATTTTCAGAGGGGCAGGGAACATTTTTATAGTGATTGCGATCTTCTTTATTTCTTTTACTTTCTTGGCATGAGTCTCTGACTTTCACCATCGAGTCCCCCAAGGGCCTCTCTATCCATTTATCCATTTGGTGCTCCAAACACTGTCTTATTTCTTTAATTGGATTACTTTGTTATAACCATTTTTTAATGAGAATATATTAATACAGCCTAAGACAGAAGCATTTCAGTTTCAGGTTTTTAAATTAACACTCAATGAATATTAGGTTCATCCTACTGCAACTCTCAGGCTCCCCCCAGCGTCATATTGCTAACTCTCAGCCCTGTGGTAGGGTCTGGAGATGAAGGCCAGATTGGGATCATCTAGCAGACAAAGCACAGATATCTTGTCACCTCCTCAGCACGGTCCTTCTGGTCCACCAAATATAGAGTAGTAACCACAGCATTTGCTTATATCAATTCTTTGTGTTTACTTCACAGCATTTTTTCACAATCTGAAATTAATGTATTCATTTATTTTTAAACTTGTTTATAGCTTGAATATGAGCCACCTTAAACTCACCCCTAACTTGACATAAGCTATAGGAGGAGGGAAGGAGGGGCCCTACTCATCTTGTTTATGGCTGTATCCTGAGCTGGTACAAGCTGAGCAGATAGAAACACTGAATAATAAATGATTGAATCAGAAGATCAGAAGATGTATCTTTCATAGTGGCTCATCTCAAAAAAAAAAAAAATGATCAATCATTCTAAGCCAAGTGATTATACTCAGGATTTGCTTCTATTTTACATAGACATCATATCTTGTCTGATTTTTCTCTGACAATGACTATTGAGATACATGTTTTATTTTTATCAGTTAAATGAAATTGATAAATTGCTAGATCATTAAACTGATTCTATTTTTTCTTTGAAAGTCTAGAGTTTGGATGCCTGAATTTCTGTAGGATTTCCAATATTTGTTTAGGTTAGATATTTGTTGAGCTGGCCAAAGATATTTGATTATAAATATCTTTATTAACAGTTCTAGATTTCAGAGGAAAAAAATTCTCATTTAACTTTCTATGAGTTAATACAAAATATTCAATAATGTACAATAATATCAACTTTAATAGAATTTCTGTGTAATGTCTTCAGTATTAGAACAGAGACTGACTTAATTTTAATTTTAATAGTTTCTTCCCACCTCATTGGGTACTTCTCAATTCTCCTTGCTGGTTTTGCTTCCTCTGTCTGACCTAAATCCTTTTATTTTCTCTGTCTATTCATTTCCCCTGGGTAATATCATCTAATCTCATAATAGCTGTGTATCCCTCATTAGGCTTTTCCTTTTAGTTCCAAATCAATATATTTAGCTACTTAATCCACATTTCCCCTTGCATATGCTTAGGCAGCTCTCACTTACATCCAAAATGGAACTCTTGATTTCTTCCCCCAAATATATCCCTCCATCCATTTGCTTAAACCATCAATATTAAAGTTATCCTAATTTTTTCACTTTCTCTCAACACCACTCCATGTCTCAGCAGCTCAAAGGAGCTATGACTCTGGAAAAAATTAAAACCAACCATAGTTACAGCCAAGGTGTTGATAAATAATCTACTTCTGAGGGAAATATATTTTAAAAGGTGCTGACTCAGATTGGTAGGAGAATTATGGGAATATTACTGATTGAGCAACCACCTTTCCTAGCTGTGTCTGGGCCAGCAGCTTTCAAACCCAGGTGCTTGGGAAAATCCACCTGTTTCTTTTCATATTCCAACAAATATCTCTGATCAGACACCAAAACAGTGCTGGTGGAAGAGGATACATTTCAGGCATACTTGGTTCCTATTTGCATGGCTATGGCTCCACATCGTGTGGAGTTATGAAACTTATTTTGCTGATGGGGCAGTGACACACAGGTGTGATTCCAAAAAACAAACAGGAAACAACAATACCTGAACCTATAGTTAGAACACTCTGTTTATTCTCTAAGACAACCCTTGTTTCCTTTAATGTCTATTGTACCAAAGCAAGAGAATATAAACTCTGAATCTTTCTACAACATTCTGGGAGAAAGTTATTCTATAAACCAGCTGTGTATAGACAATAAAACCAATAAGATTTCTCTTTCAAATTAATAAAACTCATTCAAAAGAGAATTTGTAATTCACTTGTTATTTAATTTACCCACTTAATAAGCACATATTGAGAGCAAAATGGGCATTGAGACAATAAACTACTCCCTGAGAAGAGATAGAAGCCAACACATAGTTCCTGTCCTCACTGAGTTCCCAGTCCTGCACCAAGAGCATATGTGGTTATGAAACAGTGGGATGTAAAATATAAAATAAAGGCATAAAAAAAGATACTTTGCATACCTGGAGCAAAAGTGAGAACAGAAAGAAACATTTCCTACAAAAGGTGATATTTGAGTCTAGACTTAGGACAAGACAAAGCAGGAAAAAAGGCATTCCGGGCACAGAGAATAATGTTTGCAGAGGCCCAGAGAGAAAATGTGATGCTTTAAGGGAAACAAAAGGGGAGCAACATGTTAAAGTAAAGTATGCATGGTGGGGAGGAGTAGACTATGAGGCCCCAAGGCAAACAAGAGCTGGACTATGAAGAATCCTATGTAGCATGGCAAGGAGTCGAACTTCATCCTCAGATTCAAGGAGCACTGAAGTGAGCCACTAAGTTTACACAAAGGATATGCATGATCAAATTTGACTTGTGAAACAAATTTGACATTTTGACACAGAAAATAGTATGAAGGATGAATTGAAAAAAGGGCTAGAGGCAGAAAGCCAAACTAAGGGGCCATTTTGGTAATTCAGACAAGGGCTAACAAGGGTAGAAACTCACATAGCAAACTATATTGTCAAAAAAATGTAAAATCAAGGGGCGCCTGGGTGGCTCAGTGGGTTAAACATCAGACTCTTGATTTCGGCTCAAGTCAATCTCAGGGTCCTGAGATTGAGCCCTGCACTAGGCTCTGTACTCAGCAGAGAGTCTGCTTGAGTTGTCTTTCTCCCTCTCCCTTGGCCCCTCCCCCCTCTAAAATAAATAAAAAATTCTTTAAAAAATGTAAAATCAACATAAATTAGTGACAAACTAGAAATGGGAGTTGAGAAAAAGGAAGAGACTGAAATAGGGGCCTCTGGGTTTATGGATTACCATAAATCTCCAGATGTTGTTTATTCCCTGAAGGAGAGAAGTGGAGCTCAGATGGGACAAACTGAGTCAGATTAACCTGCAGGACCTTCAGCTAGAAGTCAGCAACAGGCCTTAGAAATACCAAATAGAGATGTCTTTTTGAAATGTTATTTAAGCTAAAGAAATAACAGTCTATAATTCAATGCAAGAATGAAGAAGGGAGATATCTGACTTGTTAAGTGAGATCAAAGTGGGTCAGAACCAAGCAAATGAGAAGAATGAAGACACAGTGATAGGAGAGGTAGGGAGAAATTACTAACACATGAAGAAATTAAACTTTCCATAACAGCCCCCTCTAGGAAATATCAGATCAAGAAGGCTATTCCAAGCAGTTCTTGGGTAAACTTTAAACAAACATATTAAAGAAAACAGGAACTATTCTTGAAAACTGCTATGTTCTCCTGCAGCCGTATACACATTTGGTCTCCTCTAGTTGAAAACTAGCTGTCTCCAGACCCGTGGATTTCATATTTTCCAATAAAAAATAATGAGTTTGTGGTGACATTTTCTATAGCCCCATGGGTCAATCTTTGATAATCTTGGACTCCACCACAGATGAGACTTCATGCACATACCAAATAGTGACCAGCATTTAGGTACCTCCAGAATAACATGTATAATTGCTCATAAAGTCTCTTTTTTAGAAAACAGTAACCACTACCAACTACGGGCAAGAGTGTCAGACACAGAATATGCTCCCAAATCTGATGCATTTCTGTGGCCAGAATTATAGATCAATAAGAAAATTTAGTTGCTTTAGCACATGGCACCCTTCAGGACTCCCTCCCACCATAAATCTCTTCCTGGCTGAGTTACTAAGAGCAAACCCACCAGGAATACCAGTTTTTACAGGAAAATAAACTTGAGCTACTCCTAAAGTAAAAAACAATGATGGGAGGTTGTCACAGCTCAAAATGGTGGAGAGGAGACAAAATAGACAACAGATCACTGGACCCACAACTACAAGTAAGAGTCATCAGCTACCTTGTGATTTTCCTAAATAGCCTAGCACCTAGATAGGTAAGCAACCACCAGACAGCCCTATGATCACACTGCAAACTTAAAATAGAATAAATTTCCAAACTAGACAAACTGCAGCACTGTAATCACCCACATTTGCCTCACTTGTTTATTGGGATAGGAAAGGAAATATAAAAGAGCTCAGTGACGGCCAGAAAATATGAAGGACACAAAGACTTAATGGCCATGAAACATGAAGGATACGAAGCTCGTGGTACCACAGATCTTACCAAATTGGTTAGTTACCACCCCCACCTCATTCCAGAAAGGACTGCCATGAGGGGTTAAACACTAGTGGGAAATGGACTTTGAGTTCGTTTGCAGTCAGGGTAAAGAGGGAACGTGTGAGTGACATGATGTACAGCAGCACGTGCTCTATAATTGCAGTTCTCCCTGCATCTAGACCAAAGCACCACGGTGTGGGCAGCAGACCATAACAAGAAATTTTGAGGCCTATATGTCAGCATCATTCCATAGCTGAAAAATGGTGCAAAGTACAATAATAACCAAACCTCTGTAATATAAAAGGAAGAGGTTTAGGACAGCTGAATTGAACCAACTAGGAACAACAACAAACTCCAAAGCAGAAATTTTTACCCAAGATTGAAAGGTAACCACCTTTGCTGCTCATATATTTAGCACAGTCATTTTTCAAATATCTGTCTCCCAAAATCTTGTTTTCAAAGTAATAATTTTTACCCAGCTGTTTTTGTTTTGTTCTCTTCTTACTGCATAGTGTGGTGTCCAACAAACGCTGCAGCCCACCCAGCTGGGTTTTCTGAGGTTTTGTTTCCTGCCATAAGATTCCCTCTGAGTGTTTCACAAGAACTGAGAAAGGCAACAGACAAGAGGGATAAAGACTAGGTGTATTTATCTAAAAGAAAAAAAATTAAAAAGGAGAGAGAGGATCATCTGGAAAGATGGAAGTCCTCCTGGCCACCCTTACTCCACTCATTTCTCTAAGCTGTCGCTTCATTTTTACTACATCTTGCCATTTCAGGGAGGAATGAGCCCATGCAGAATATAAAACCCTGGACAGATCACTAAATATTTACCTAAAATTAGATTCTCTACAAAGGAAAGCGGACATCAGTGAAGTACTACAGCAGCAGCAAGGCTCAAACTAAATGAAAGAGAATCATTCTTCAGATAACAGGGGTTAAATTCAGGGCCTTGCCCGGAATGGGAAACCACTGGAACACAGTGTTTAAGGAGACATAAAAAAGGAAGACGCTTCTGGAGAAGAGACCTCAGTGGTTATCAGAATGTCCACCAATGGGTACACACAGCCAGATAACACTAGCAGTGAATTTCCGCTGAGAAATTACCAAGCAGCGGGCACTGTGCTAAGCAATGTACACTTGTTATCCCTCAACAACAACTCAGTGATATTAGGAATATTATTATCCCCATTTTACAGATGAGGAAATTGAGGCTTATAGAGTTTAAGTTGTATACCTAACATGAAAATTAAATCCTGGAGCCTGAATAAAAAGGCAGGCAGTAAGACTCTTAACCATTATGCCTACAGTAGTAGCTTGACATCTTATAGCACTTTGCAACTACGCCTACTTAAGGAAGGAGGAAAGTTTACTGGTGTATGCATGTGTGTGTGTGTGTGTGTGTGTGTGTGTGAAAGAGAGACAGACAGAGAGAGAGAATACTCTAGCCAATCAGTAAGAGGCATAGCCTCCTGCCATTCTGCATTAAGTATGCTCCCTGGAGGAACTAGACATGGGAGACCCAACTCATTCCTTTCATCAGACCCAGTGTCTCTCACAGTGCAATCTTGTGAACTTCTTGGGGATCTTTCCAGTGCCTGAAACACAAAACTTTTTCATACGTTGTGGCCTATAGATGAGCCAACTACTTCATCAGATGGTCAATCACAGAAGGATCCATGGGGTCCACTGGAACATGGCATTTGTGTCTCCAATGTGGCACCTTCTTAAGGGATTTGGGAAGCAATATAACTTTAACTTATGCACCCCTTTAAAACTCAGTGCCAGAGTAAAAGCCACTCCTCTCTGCTTCCAGATGGTACAACTCCTGCTTTCTCTCAGAAACCACATGTTCTTCTTGGATGCCCTTATCTTACTCTAGATTTCTGGGCAGCATAAGATAATGTAAAATTATTATTCAATTGCTCTAGAAAGAAATTAAAAGTGCCTCACCAGGACAGATTTTTTCTTTAAGATAAGGCTTATTGTAAGTAATCATTTTGAATAATCCAAGATGGTCTCTTTATTTGACCTAGGAAAGTCTCCCTATTACTAGAAAAGTGGATGACTGGACAGATCTCTGAATTGTGATAAGATGATAAAGATAAAGACAGAGAAACAGAGTGAGGGGTGAGACATGAGGGGCTGAACATGAACAAAGATTCATACAAATAGAGATAGATGCCCACCTTGTTTCCTAGCTTTGTGCAAGCAGTAATATAAAAGCTATAGTAAAAGAAAGTATGCTTGAATTATTGCTGTGTCACATATTAGCTCTGTAACCATTATTTAATTTGCTTGAGGCTCTCACTCCACATTTATAGAAAGGTTATCAGCATAGCCACTTAAGAAGTTTACTGGGAAAATAAATATAAATTTATTAGAGTAGAGATAGTCAATAAAAAGTTGCTGCTTCCACAATTCCCTCCCCCGACTTATTTCAGGAAATAAATGATGGGCATCCTAAGGCACATGATCGAAATGTGACTCTGCTGTGCTCCCCAGTTCCCACTCATGGATGTGTAGAGTTATTTTTTCACCAGGTCTGTCTCCATTTCCAGAATGCACACTTCATTTTTTTCTCTTTGGCTTCTCAGCAATATTTTTGGCACTTACTGTCTGCATGGCAATATCATGCTCTGAATCAGAGGATTTATTGAAACACTGTGTGTACCTGTATCATGGCAGTTACTTGTCATGAGTCAGAATTATATACAGATGCTCTATCCAGAAGGGGTGCTGCTTCCACCATATGAACATCACAGAAGAATCACCCACTTCTTGCTAATACCACACCTGCTCCCTGCTTTCCTGAAATAAGATTCCACAATTTCATAGCAACTTTTATTTTATTTAGCCCCAAGTTGTCCATCTGCCTGGTACCATTCTCTGTTTGGTGGTTTCGTTTGACTTGATTTTGCTTTTTTATAGATGGAAACATATAATTTGGAAGAAAAGGACAAAGCAAGATCAGTTAAACTACTTTAATTTGGTGTTTAAATATCAACATCTAAATTTTTAAAAACCAGCACTGTTTTCTTCTCTACTCTAATAACATTAGACTCTGACTGAGTGACTCTAAATCTTACAAGACAAATGCCTCAGCCCTGTGTTTATATGATAGATATTGGTAAGAAAACAAGCATACAGATGAACCATAATTTCATCTCTATTTGCTTTCAGACATTTTTCTTATAGCATATTTCTTATTTTAACTAAGTTTTATGTAGTCCCTTTAATGTGAAATGGCTTCTGATGCTGAGTACTCCTTTTTACTCAAGTGGGGCAATCATGTCCTGAAAAAGTTTGGTGGTTGAGGGAACTGGCCTGGCTCTTACATTTTGCTACACAGAGTTAATTATGATCAGTTCAGTAGTCATGTATCGAGTATCTACCATGTGCCAAGAACTAACCCTTTCCTGGTGGTGAACCTCAGTGTGACCAGCACTTGCTGGGACATCACTCAAGATATGTCGTAATACACCATCTTTAGCTTACTCTCTTAGCTTCATCTCAGAAAGGCAAAAACAGATACCCCTTCTTTTCCTTTTGACTATACTCCTTATCTATGTTTAACTCATTTAGACTTTTTTAAATTTCATTATAGATGTCATGTATATAGTGAAAATCACAGTTAAAAACAACAAATTATACTAATCTTTTAATAAAATGAAGATAATTCACTGTGTCTTACACCAATGCCTCCACTTCCCAAATTCAGCTCCCAGAAACCACCATTTTTATCTTTTTTAAATAGTTTGTACATATCCTTATTTAAAATAGAACTTCCTCTTGATATCCTTCCCTCCTTTCTTCAGCTCAAGAACTTGGCTATACTGGGTGACACCAACTCCAATGAATATCAATTCTAACTTAACCCATTGAATGGGGAGAAGGAGAATCAACAGAGAAGTGTCTAGAACAAGCAGTACTGCATCATGTTGTTACTTTCCTTCTCTGGAGTCATACCCAAATTCAACATTAGAAAAAAACAGGAAAACATATTCTTTTCAGTCCTTCTGCTCATATCCACCCGCTTCCTCACTTTGTTTACCCCCATACCTAACCCCAAACATCCTCTAGATACTTTTGTCCATTCCTTTTCTTTCTCAGTGCCACTTCCACTCCCCTTCTTAATCTTCACATCAAGGTTTTGATGAACAATAGCAGCTGCATCAGAAAGGCCACATGGTTTCGAGATTAAGTACATGGTCTTTGGCACCCAAAGATATGGTAGGAATCCTAACTCTATCATAAGGGTGAACTTGGGAAAGTGATGAGTTTGTTATACCTCTAGAATGATGAGTGCATTGGCTCCCTTTCCAGATTGTTGTGAGGAAAATATACAGTACAAAAAGCATCAAGACATAACAGGCATAAAATAATATTTTAAATGTCCTATTATAGAACCTTATTGCTAAAGAGAAATCAATTGAAAGGTTGTAATAAATTCTGATTATTATGGCAGAGGTCCTGGCCATGAGTGCACTGGATTTCCTTTCAACTTTGACACTGATGTGTTACTCTTGATCAAGGAAATTTCTTCTGTCCATTGATAGCTTAGCCCTATGTCAGGTGATGCTGATGCAGGAAACAAAGGCAAAAGAAAAAAATTAAATTTCCTTACAACTTATAGCCCATTGACAAGTCCTTGAGAAGGCAAGTGACCTTCTTTTAGGAACCCAACTGCCTCGCTGTTAATATTTCATTAAGGGCAAAAGGCAGACTTAGCCTAACATTAGCCCAACCTCCAGAATCCTGTAAGTCTCCTTTAACATATAAAAATTCCTTTGGAAACTTCCTTTATCCCTACCCCCCAAGATATATATTAGCAATCATCCTCCAAACATATGGCCCACTAATATACATCTGAAGGGTCTCATGACTAAGGTTTTACTAGACAGTAGTAAATGACCTTTTCCTAAAAACAGCTAGACCCTCAAGGTCCTGGAAACTTTGCTTCTAAATTCTTTAGAGACTTGTGCTATTCCCTAACTCCCTCCCAGCTTGAAAGTATATAATGAGCCACCCCTCACAACCCCAGTACAATTCTTTCTGTCCAGGGGTCCTGTCTCCATGTTTTAATAGCCACTGGAGACATCTCAAGAATTCTTTCTTGACCATTTGCTCCTAACCCCAATATTTTCACATCAATGTTACTGTTTCTCAAGGATAGAGTAAAAAAAAAATTTAATTTATTACTGTGGCATGTATTGACAAATTTGCATTAAGTGTTTTAGATGAGAGACAAGAGTGCAAAATGGTTACAGCATCAGATTCTCACTCCAGAAAGACAAGCAATAGGACTCCAGCATAACTAGTTACAAGGCCTAGGGCAAATTACTTAACATCTCTAAAGCCCATCTGCAAAATGGGAATAATAGGATTTCCTCTTACTTTATAGGATTTTTTGTGTGAATTATGCAGAAAAAAAACAAACAGATAAATGCTTTATCACATATGGGAAACCGTAATTTTTTCCATCACTATCAGGGTAATGGTGAAGATATTATGATGATGTTATCATGAAATGTCAGAAATATCAAGATATTAAGAAAAAAGATATATTAAGATATTAAGAGAGAGACAGTCTTGTTGGTGGAGAAATTCTTTGGTGGTATCTTACAAATTTGATTTTTAGTTAGGGAGCTTACTTCTCCAGTTGCTATGGATAAGTAATCAGACTACCCAAGAAGATATAAAATAACTTTATTTCTCTACTAGAGGATAACTGGATCTGTCACCTGTTAATTATGACACTAGTTAAATATTTTGGAAGGTCAGTGGGGGTAAATCACTAAGAGAAATATCTACCACATTTCTTTGGCATGTTTCTGTGTATTGCAGATGGTGGCAGCCTCAGCATAAAATTAGTCATTTGTAACTTCAAATGGTGCCTTGCATCCCTTGAGACTCCACCTAAAATGAAATCCAAGGAAAATGACAGTACAAAGGACAAAGGAGATGAATATTTGCAGTAGTTCATCTTTAGTTTGTGCACAGAGGAGATTGTCAAACCAGGCTTGTTATTAGAGTAGATGAATATAAATTTCAAATACACACTACAGTTTTTTCTGTTCATCTTCAAACTCCTATCTTTTCCCTTCATGATACTGTAGAGCTCATAAGACATGAGCAGTCACCTGCTATCAGGATCCACATCCTCTGGGGACATGGTGAGTGCAAACAGTGTCTAGTTCACAAGCAAATTGCAGCGCAGGGACAGTTATAGAACAGCATACAGAGTACCCAAATAACATACAGCTAATCCATCAAACCCCTACTAAGCCATTCACAAAACCTTCCAAAACCCCAGTGTGTGCCCTAGACCCTATTTATCAGATAATAGAACATAGAGACTAAAGCACATTTATGGGGGAAAAAAACCTACAGGTAATATCATATTCAATAATAAAAGTCTGAAAGTATTTTCCTGAAAAGAGAAAAAAAAAAAAGATAGCCTTTACTAGTGCTATTCATCATTGTGCTGGGAATTAAACAGAGCAAACTGGGGGGAGAGGGAGTAGTAATGAAAGGCATCCAAATTGGAAAGGAAGAAATACAACTATATTCATTTGCAGATGACATGATCCTATATATAGAAAATCCTAAACAAAAATCAGAAAAACCCTACTAGAGTTAATAAATATGTTTAGCAAAGTTTAAGACTACAGGATCAATACATAGAAATTAGCTGTGTTTCTATATATCAGCAACGAACAATCTGCCAAGGAAATAAAGAAAATTCCATTTATAATAACATACAAATAATAAAATAACTAGGAATAAATTTATTTAAGGAATTAAAAATGTATACATTGAAAACTATAAAATAATGCTGGGAGAAATTTTAAAAAGCCTAAATAAATGGAAAGACACCCACATTTGTGGATTGGAAAAGTTAATATTGTTACGATGGTAATATTACCCAAAGCAATCTACAGTACAGACTCAATGCAACCCTTATCAAATTTCCAAAAGCCTTTTTTTTTGCAGAATGTAAAAGAATTGGAAACCTCAAACTTGTATGGAATGCCGATGACTTTTTTTTTCAGAAATGGAAAAGCTATATCTTCAGATTCATATGGAATTGCAAGGGGCTCTAAATAGCCAAAACAATATTGAAAAAAGAATAAAGTTGGAGGACTCACTTCCTGATTTAAAAAATCACTACAAAGCTAGAGTAATCAAAAAACTTTGGTACTAGAATAAGGGTAGGCATATAGAGCTATATAACAGAGTTAACAGTCCAGAAATCCATGTGCAAAAAGATACAGCCTTACACTTTATAGAAAAATTAACCCAAAATGGGTCAATGACCTAAATATAAGAGTTAAAACCATACCATTCTAGAAGAAAACATAGGAGTAAGTCTTTCTGACTTTGTGTTTGGCCATAGATTCTTAGATATGACTCCAAAAGTACAAACAACAAAAGAAAAAATAGATAAATGGGACTTCATCAAAATTAAAAACTTTTGTGTATCCAAAGACATTATAAATAAAGTAAAAAGATATCCTGCAGAATGGGAGGAAATATTTACAAATCATATATCTGATAAGTGATAAGTATCTAGAATACATAAAGAACTATTAAAGCTCAACAACAAAAAGATAAACAACCAATTTAAAAAGAGGGAAAGAATTTGAATAGATACTTCTCCAAAGAAGATAAACAAATGACAAGCACAAAGAATAATGTTAAACATCATTGGTCATTTGGAAAATGCAAATAAAAACCACAATGCGCTACCACTCTACCCAATAAGATGCCTACAATTAAAGAAGGAAGGAAGGAAGGAAGGAAGGAAGGAAGGAAGGAAGGAAGGGAAAGGAATGGAAGAAGAAAGAAAGAAAGAAAATAAGAAAGAAAGGAAGGACGGAAGGAAGGAAGGAAGGAAAGAAGGAAGAAGAGAGAAAGGAAGCAAATATTGGCAAGGATGTAAAGAAATTAGAATACTTGTCCATTGGGCACCTGGGTAGCTCAGTCGGTTAAGCATCTGCCTTTGGCTCAGGTCATGATCCCAGGGTCCTGGGATGGAGTCCCACATCGGGCTCCCTGCTCGGTGGAGAGCCCGCTTCTCCCTCCCCCTTTGCCTGCCTCTCTGCCTACTTGTGCTATCTCTCTGTCAAATAAATAAATAAAATCTTTAAAAAAAAAAAAAAGAATACTTGTCCATTGCTGGTGGGAATGTAAAATGACTCAGCAACTGTGGAAAACATTTTGGTGGCTCCTCAAAAACTTAAGTATAGAACTATGATATAACCCAGCAATTCCCCACTAGGTATATACCCAAAAGAATTGAAAATAGGTACTTAAACAAATATATACGTATCCATCTATGGTTGTGTTAGCACTATTAACAATAGCCAAAAGGTGGAAACAACCCAAAAGCTCTTAAATGCATTTAAAAAAATGTGGTATATATATTCAGTAGAGTATTACTCATCCTTAAAGGAAATGAAGCACTGATACACATTACAACATGAATGGACCTCAAAAATATGATATTATGTGAAAGAAGCCAGACATTAACTATTGAGTTGTCTGTTTCCACATATAGTACATACCCAGAATAAATAAATATAGAGACAAAAAGCAGATTTGTGATTGTCATGAACTAGGGAGATGGGGAAATAGAAGATAACTGCTTAATGAGTACTGGGTTTCCCTTTGGGATGATGAAAATATTTTGAAACTTAATATATGTGATTGTTATATAATATTGCTGTATTAGCTTTTCTTCTTTCAATTCTGACAGGTTTTTTTTCATGTATTTTGGAGCTCTATTGTTAGATGCATACTTATTTGTAATTGTTTCATCTTCTGATGGATCAATCTATTTATCATTATAAAATTTTATTTCTGTTACTAGTAACATTTGTCTTGAAGTGTATTTTGACTTACAGGAATATAGCCACTCTACATCGCTCTCTCTTTTTTTTTTTATGGGATAATTTTTCCATCCCTTTAATCTCAATCTATTTTGTGTCTTTGTCTCAAATGTATTTCTTATACATATTTGGTTGAATCAGATTTTAAAAATTTTTCCAATTTCTGTCTTTTTACTTGTTTAATCTATTTATTTTAAATATAGAATTTCCATCTATCATTTTACTATTTGTTTTCTTTATGTCTTATGCCTTTTTAGTCCTTCTATTCCTCCTTTACTGCCTTCTTTCTTATTAAATAGATATATTCTAGTCTATAAGCTTAATCCTTTGTCATTTTTTCACTGTAATTTTTATTTACTCTTATAGTGGTTGCCTTGGGGCTGGGGGAGATTTTACTCAGTTGATTTATGTAAAATTTTGTTTCCAGATTTTCTGCAATAGTTCTTTATGGATTTTATTTTCTTTGTATTCATTTTAAGATATTGAAGTGTTTTTACAAGATGCCAAATCTAATGGTATGCTTTTCTGTCAGGCTAGCAAATGTCCAGATACCTTAATGGTTTTTGTTCTGTGTGTTTTGGTGATGAGGAAAGAGTTGTAAGTTCTTTCACTTTATGGTCTAACACTCTTCATGGTTCCACATCTCAAAAACATTGAGAAGGAAGTCATTAGCACAGCTGGTGTCAGTCACTTCATTCTTAAACAGGAAATTTTGTCAATCGGGTGGGTCACACAATAAATGTTATCTATTTAAAAGTCCTTTCTTTGTAAACCAAATGGTACTGGAGGGTAACATTTTAGGAAAAATTGAATTGTTTTTCCCAGAAAATGGAGGACTATGGATCAGAAAAAATAATTAAGAATCCATTATAACTACATATACAAGGGAAGGCCCTGCATCAGCTATATGAGTGCACTTTCCTATAAAACCAGAATACAAAAAAAGGAATAACATGGTACATATAATCAGGCAAAATCATCTTAACTTTGATCATGTGGTCCCACTCTCAATTCCATTTGAAAACCCTTCCCTAACACTCTATTCTATTTAAATTCTGCACATCCACAATACTCAATGCATTTCCTTTTCCCTCCTTGAAGCTTTTACCAAGTACCATATCCAAAGCTGTCAATCTTTTCCCCCAACTTCCACGATAATGATAATAATAACTTACACAATACATTCATTGATGATACACTGTGTTTATTTTCCACTGTCTTTTATGAAAGACATTATTCTCACATCATCCATTATTGTCAGCTCCTTAAAAATCTTGTAAGAATTATTAGTAATAGCATAGTTACGAAACAGATATCTTTGCTGTAGCATCAGTAATTTGTACCTCAAACCTCGTTGAAGTCCTAATGAATTTCTGTTTGAGAACAGACTTAGGAAAGAAAGGTTTAACATTGCTTATATGAAGCCCACTGAAAAGCCCCATGACAAGCAGAATAGGCTGACTTCCAGAGTAACTGACTTTTTGCTGAGACATAAACTGGCTCCCAGTATGAATAATATCTTTAAGAATCTTCTCAGGTTAAGTGATCAAACTCCTGGTGTTTGTCATATGCGAAACAGTGCTTTGCCCACCTTGAAGCATTATACTAATAATGACCATGGAGTCAGAAGACCATTACCCTATTTCCTCTATTATCTATTTAAGGTTCATCTCGGAAGAGGAGATTCAAAGGAACATTCTTTGTTTTCCAGAAGACAAAGGAAGTTTTTCAACACAGATTTTTAATGCTGAGGCTTGACAAATGAGGAACTTAAAACAGCTAACATGCCAGCTTACTAATTTTGACTACAGTAACAATCAATTTGAATTTTTTAAATCTCAGAATTATAAGGAATACTTAAAATGTAAAATAACTTAAATCTAATTAACAATATGTAACCAGAATATACTCCACCCAACAAACTAATCATACAGATTTGGCATGGGGCCATTGTTAGGATATAAACATGGGGCCATTGTTAGGATATAAACAATGATCCCTGCATGAATGAAAACAGCTTGTTCTTTGAAAGAAATCCTCTTTTTTATACCCATCTATATTATTGTTTGTTGAGTTTTATAATTTTTTTTCTTGAATATCTGCAAAAGATTAAAGTTTAAGGTGACATTCTCATTTAATCATTGCTTATCTTCAACAGATAAGTAAGGACATTTTCATGGTCAAACATAGTGAAGCTTAATGGTATTTTGAGACTTCCCTACAGACAGGTGTGTGTAGGGTGTGGGGCTACAATCAATAGAATCAAGTTTTCACTAATGACTCAGGTAAGCATTGACCCAAATCTCCCAGTCTAAGTTAGTGAAATCTGAATAAATAATGTTATTTGTTAAAAGAGCTATATATTGATTACCAAACATATATATACATGTATTTTTTTCTATGTTAATTCTTTAAACCCCTAGGGACTTGATACGTGAAGTGTTTGGAATGGGATGTAAGAGTCCATCATCCCTAATTTCGGCTGGGCTGAACTGCACTGTAAAATCTATCGTTTATTTATTTGTTGATCTGGTCCAACTTAACAAGAATAATATATGTTAAAATAAATGAATGATATTTCCTTTTATGTCCATCTATCATGACTAGAAAATTGGAACCAAATTGATCTTTTGAAGTTACACTGAGAAACCTCTCTCCTTGCCTCTCTTCTGCACCGCCCCTGTGCAGGACTGTTTATGGAAAAAATTAGATTCACTGTTTGCTTAAACCAATATATTTTGCTGCTAGCTCTGCAAGTCCAATTAACTCTTCTGACAATATGGTAAAATGAGGATACTGGATTATGTTTGTAGCCAATTAGAAACGTCATGGTTGAATACTCATTCTTGTAACACTATTTAAAGTTATGAAACCATGATACTAAAAAGTATTTCATGGAATTGGAAAGAAAATTTATGAGCAAAGTGAAGAACAATTAGTTCCTTTAGATCATGATATGAAAATCAAATTCTTATATAGGTTTAGTTTTTTTTCTGTAAGAATCAGAATTATGTGGGACATAAACTAGTAGAAATATTTCTCCTTATTATCATTAACATTATTATTACTACATTATAAAAATTAACATTACTGATGGAAAAGAATATGGTAAAATGGATGGAATATTGGGTTAGGAAATCAATAGACCCAATTCTATTTTTGCTGCTCCCTGAGTCACAACCTCCCTCATTTGAAAAGTGGAAATAATAATTCTGATATCATGAGAATCAAGTGAGGTAATACATATGATGTGCTTTGAAAAGTATAAATCAAAAGGTACAATTTTTTAATTTATAAAGTATAAATTAAAAATTTATAAAATAAAGTTGGAATACAACATAAGATCTTCTAAAATTATTTTAGACTCCAGTGCAAGCAAATTTTACCTTATATATTACAAGTATTTCCAAGGAAATATTTATAAAAAGAATATTTGAGAACCAAACTTCACTTCCATTGTGCTGAAGGAGTAGATCTCTCATATATAAATATTTTATAAATATTTTGTGAGAATGGAGTTTCTAATATACCATGGAAAAGTTGAAGAGCTTTTGCCAGAAAAGCAAAAAGTCACTATAATTGAGCAGATCAACAAGGACAGAGGGGGCTCTTGGAGTAACTCAAAGCCAAGTGCCAAAAACCTAACAAGTGAGCAATGCTGAACACCAGGACCAAATGACCCCAGTCCTTGGTCCTCAGCACCAGTTCATACCCTCTCTAGTCTTAGTTCCCTGATTCAACCCTGGTGATAGCGAATCTCCTCAACAATACTTCTTAGATGGCATTATCACCCACAGCTAAATATAAGAAAACTGAGGCTCAAGGAGGTCAAGTAATCTCCTCAAAGTCACAAGACAAGTAAGTGAAGAGTTGTATTTGATCTAAGTTCTACTCGAGATCTCCAAAGCTCATGTATGTTCTCTCCTTTAACCAAAGAAATCAGGTATTTCTTTTGAAGTGGCAAGTCTGTTTCCATCTTTGTAATCATGTATACCTAACACAATTTCCTTCCTTGATCTCTCATGATAGTCAAAACACCACATGTTCCCAATTACATAGTTAAAAGAGAAGTACAGACAGTATCTGGAGGAACCAATGAGGGCAACAGCAAGGACAGATGGGTCTCCTCCATTCTGCAACAGAGAAGGCGGAACTAGATAATGGGTCATCAAGCTGCTTTTAACACTCACATGGCTGACATGAGATGGGAGAACTAGGGGCGGGCACACTGGGAAGAAGCATGGCTACCCCATCATTATCTGTAGACCAACTGGCCAGCCCTCCAGCACAAAGGAGTGTTTAATTTTCCCTTTTGTACAGCTGAAACCAATAAGGAAAAATTCATCATTAATCATAATGAACACCTTTTTCTAAGCTGCTTGGAAACTAGCTTTAATTAGGAACAGTTTTGGGCATAAGCATGCACAGACTCAAAGTAATCTAGTTGATGAAGGCACTGGAGGTTTCTTTTTTTTTTTTTTTAAGATTTTATTTATTTATTTATCAGAGAGAGAACGGGGGGAAGCATAAGCAGGGAGAGCAGCAGGCAGAGGTAGAAGGAGGCTCCCCGCTGAGCAAGGAGCCTGATGTGGGACTTGATCCCAAGACCCTGGGATCATGACCCAAGCTGAAGGCAGACGCTTCACCAACTGAGCCACCCGGGCGGTTCCAAGACACTGGCGGTTTCTAAAACCAACCTTGAAACAACTTGCTTGAAGTTCTCTTACTTGTAGCAATTATTAATCCTTAAATCTCATTAGTTCCTATGCTGGTAACTGGTAAAATACAAGTAAAGCCAGGGTTATGAATGAAATTATTTTGTGGATCACTTAGATTTGTTTTCTTCTTCAGACAGTACAACGGGTTCCCACACAATTACAGAGAGATCTGGGCCAGAAAGTGTGGGTGACTCAGAGAATACCCATCTCTGCTACTAGAAGGGAAGAAAAGTTGGGCTGTAGGTGGGAAAATAGCCTAACACTCTATTTATATATAAAGCATTATTTTCGTAATGTTTAATATTGCTATAAGTGTCAGTTGGTGTAAGTGTCTGACCTAAAAGCTCACATAATGTTAGGGCTAGAGCCTATGCCCCATAAAAACTGAGATTTGGGCAAAGAAGAAAGTGGAAAGAGTAAGATGGATTAAAGCAAACGGTGCTTCTCTGCAGAGAGAGTGATTGATATGTGAACAGACAGAAGCAGAAATATTGTCTCACAGAGACAGACACACAGAAATACAAATTGAGACATAAGTTGACAGAGCCAAAGACACACTTAGACACAGGAAAATCTGTAATGGTTTTCAGCTATCAAATTTAATTCCCATAAAATCTGTGAGATCTCTGAATTCTTAAAACAACTCTGCTCTTCTATTTGCATAAATTTGCTTAAGTACCTTTCTTCTTTTTATAAACCAAAAATAAATGGCGTTTTTCATTGTAAGTTTTTGTAAAGAATCTATGTAGTTCACTTGTGCATTGGATTGGAATATTGGAACTCCCAGGATTCTTTTAGCCTGATTCCTATAAAGTGTAACTCCTGGTACAAAAAGAGTGTGAGCATCCTTCGAGGGCATAGAACTATGCTCTCATTGAACTCTATGCTTGGAAGTGTTTAAATATTCAATGGTGATAGATTGCAAACCTAAGTAGAGCTCTTTAAGGAAACTAAAATAAAGAATTCAACTCAAATTTAGAGCAAATTTGGTGCAAACCACGGCCACACCCTTACGTGCAACAGGGAGTATTTGAATAGAAGGAAGTTCGAGTCTCATCTTGCCTCATCAAACTCATGGGGAAAGAGACAGAATCACAAAGAGACAATATAGAGATGGGACTTTCGGAGAGACTGTGTAAGGAGCTCCACAAATCCTCTCCCCCAAATAGCAGAAATAAAGCTTGACAACAGTTTCAAAAACAAACATGTAAAATCTCTGATAATTATACAACAAATCAAGAAATAATCATTCAAGAAAATCTAAAGAATCTGGGTAAAAACAATGGGAATATGTGGTGTTTAAATCAGAAACTGCATCATACCCCCAAGCTTCCTCCTCAGAAGTTTTATTCTGGAGTTGCAAGGCAGGTCATGAGAACTGGCAGCTCTAGCCCCCTCTCTGTCCCAGCTCTAGCTCCATGGGAGAGATTCTACTCCAGATAGTTGCATGGGAAATGAGGGTCAGCAGCTATGCGATCCTGCCCGAGGATGTTGGCTTATTTGGAGCAGAGTATGGAAAAAATCATACCCAGAAGCATTGTTAAAGATAATAGAGATTTTAATGGCAAACAATTAGGAAAGGCTAACACTTCTGTGATACAGCAAGATAAATTATCCGTCCAAAGAATAGAGAGAATATGCAAAATGAACACAGTCACCTGTAGGACACCATTAAATATATAACTCGTTGTTATTCTAACAGTTACTTCAGGAGTTGTAGTGTTTACCAAAGTCTACTGTGATAGGTTGAATAATTCCCCCCAAATTTCTCATGTCCAAGTGTCCAGAACTTGTGAATATGTTACCTTGAATGGTAAAAGGCTTTTTGCAGATGTGATAAGTTAAGGCTCTTGAGATTGGGTTACGAACCTATATTACTCTAGGTGAGCCCAAAATGGTCACACGGTCCTTATAAAAGAAAGGCAGAAGGTCAGAGTCAGAAAGAAGAAGTGATGACAAAGGAGAAGACAGAGAGAAAGAAACTTGATGTTACATTCAGGCTTTGAAGACAAGAGGAAGGACCCATGGCCAAGGAATGCCTCTAAAAGCTGGGGAAGGCAAGGGAATGGAGTCTTCCAAAGAGGCTCCAGGAGAAACACGACCTTGCTGACACAGTGTAGCCCAGGAAGAACATTTCAAACATTTGAGCTCCAGAACTATAAAAAAAAAAAATAAAACCATGTTGATTTATACCACTAAGTTTGTGGTAATTTGTTACAGTAGAGATAGGAAACTAAGACATCATACTGAAATCAGATTGTACTGCTCTTGTACAGTGGGTATTCTTAACAGGATCATTTGTTTCCTAGGGACAATTGACAGGATCTAGAGGTATTTTTCATTGGCACAAATGGAGAGAGGTAGGGAGGCGACAGGAGGATGCTGCTGACATCGATTGGATAGAATGCCGAAGGCCAAGATACTGCTAAACAGTGCACAGCATAAGCCACAATAAAAATAAATAATACATAAATAAATAAATAACCCAGTCCAAAATGAAAATATTAAAATTAAATATTTTTATATCTACTTTAGAAATGTGTAATAGCGCACTTCGCTTTCTCCATTCTCACATTCTATGCTATTGTTGTCATACATTTTATTTATACAAAAGTTATTAAGTAGAGGATACATTATTATTTGTATATAGTCAATGAGCATTTTAACAGCTTTATTGATCTATAATTCATATACCATTCAATTCACTCATTTAAAGTATAAAATTCAATGAATTTTAATATGTTCACAGAGTTCTGCAGCCAGCCCCACAATCAATTTCAAAACATTTTTATCACCCCCTCAAAAACTCTATATCAGCAGTCACTCACCAATTCTTACATCCCTCCACGTCAAGCTCTCTGCAGTCATGAATCTACATTTTGTCATATAGAATTACTTATCCTGGCCACTTTGTATAAATGGAATTGTATAATACATGTTTTTTTGTGATGAGCTTCCTCCACTTAACATAATATTTTCAAGGTTCATGCATACTGTTGCAGTCCTTTTTTTTTTTTTTTTAAAGATTTTATTTATTTATTTGACAGAGAAAGACACAGCGAGAGAGGGAATACAAACGGGGAGTGGGAGAGGGAGAAGCAGACTCCCTGCCGAGTAGGGAGCCCGATGCGGGACTCGATCCAGGGACTCCAGGATCATGACCTGAGCCGAAGGCAGTCGCTTAACCAACTGAGCCACCCAGGCGCCCCTGTTGCAGTCCTTTTTTGCTTACTAGTGCCATTGAACGGATAAACGAGAGATTTTTATTATCAATTATTCAGTTGCAGGTATTTGAGTTTTTTCTACGTTTTGGCTATCACTGATATTGTTACACAAATTCAGGGACAGGTTCTGTGTGGATATAGTATACACATAGGAGCAGATTAACTGGGTCATATGGTAACTCTGTGTCTAACATTTTGAGAAACTGCCAAACTGTTTTCCAAATTGGCTGCACTATATTACAATCCTACCAACAAATTTTGAGGGTTTCAATGTCTCCACATCCTAACAAACAATTGTTTATATCTGTCTTTATGATTATAATTATCCTAGTGGGTATGAAGTGGTAGCTAAGTGTAGTTTCAATTGCATTTCCTAAATGACTACTGATTTGAGAATCGGTAGATCTTCTTTGGAGAAATGTTAATTCATTGACTTTTCCCATTTTTAAATTGAGTTATATGTCTTTTTTCTTTATTTATTTATTTTCTTTATTTGTTCTTTATTTATTCTGGAAACAAGTCCTTTATCAGATATGTGATTTGCAAATACTTTCTCCCATTCTGTGACGTGTGTTTTCACATTCTTGATGGTTTAAGTAGTTAATTTTGATAAAGTCCAAATTATTTTTTTCTTTTGTCAATTTTGCTTTAGTTTCATATCCAAGAAACTATTGCATGACTCAAGGTCATAAAGATTTATTCTTGGGTTTTCTTTTTAGTATTTTATAGTTTTAGTTATTACATTTAGGTTTATGATCATTTAGAGTAAATTTCACTGTTTTGTTTTTAAATATTTATCCATTTATTTGAGAGAGAGACAGAGAACACACATGCATGCATGTGCTAAAATGGGGTAGAGGGAGAGGGAGAGAATCTTCAAGCAGACTCCCTGCTGAGTGCTACCCAGGAGATCATGACCAGAGCTGAAACCAAGAGTCAGACACTTAACCAACTGAGCTACCCAGGCGCCCGCAACTTCACTGTTTGGACATATATATTTAGTTCCCTTGGCACCATTTGCTGACAAGACTATTTTTCCTCCAATGAAGTTCACATTTGTCTTTGCAATTGCCTTTCATAGAGAGAATTCTAAGCCAGTGCTTCTACCCTTCCCACCTTTGAGCATGGTGCTTTGAAGGAAGACAGGTGAGAACTAGATGGAAAGTTCATTTTTAAATTATTTTCTTTCTTCAGCTACACCGCAATAGCACTGTCCCTTCAAACTGCCAACCTTGAGCAAATTAAGAGAGGAAAAAATGCAAATTCCCCTGTATCACTGACAAAAAAAGCAAACCAGTGATTTATTCAGGCAATGTCACCTTTCTGTCTAAGGGCCCCAGATGCCAACAAATTCTCATTTCTAGCTTCTGCAGTGCTGACTTGATGCTAAATTCAAACAGCCGCTCAGCTCCCTTCACCTTGTACTCTGACTCAGCACCATTTTCCTAGAGTTGATACATAAAGCATATACATCAACTCTGAATCCCCACTGCAGTGAGCATGCCATATCTACTGACGAAAATATGTATCTTTTCTAATATTTACAAGGTGGGCAGTTAAGAGACACAGGGGTAACCTGGATGGTGAAATCTGAAGAGGATTCAAGAGATTTATAACCAAAGATTAACCTCCTTAGACCAAAGTGATTCCCTTTTTATAAGTACTGGAACACTTCACTTATCTGTAACTCTGAGCATTAGTTTGAAAACCCCTGGAAAGTAGACCTTGAGACAAAGGTGCAAGTGCAAGTGGCTTGCCTTTGGGGAGCAAATTTCAGGAAATACAAGTAAGGGAATAGAAGAGCCAGACAGCAAAAGGTAGGAAGCCAACAGAGGTAAGTTATTTTTTTAAGATTGATTTTATTTATTTATTATTCATTTATTTATTGAGCATAAGCAGGGGTAGAGGGAGATGGAGAAAGAGAATCTCAAGCAGACTCCCTGATGAGCTCAGAGCCCGACATGAGGCTCCATCTCATGACCTTGAGATCATGACCTGAGTAGAAACCAAGAGTCAGACATTTGGCTGACAGAACCACCCAGGTGCCTCCAACAGAGGTAAGTTATTAAGCAAGCTAGCATTACGGATGACTAGAGAGTATCATAGTAGCAAAGTCTGGGAATCGGC
This sequence comes from Leptonychotes weddellii, assembly GCF_054177405.1. Lineage (NCBI taxonomy): Eukaryota > Metazoa > Chordata > Mammalia > Carnivora > Phocidae > Leptonychotes > Leptonychotes weddellii. Next base: position 18,759,147 of record NC_138374.1, on the reverse strand, counting down.
AGGGAATGTACACCTCAGTTATTACACATGGAGGTGGGGAGGGAACTGGGTTACTTCTGCACCAGTCCCATTGGTCATTGGGTGAGGGTCCTCCCCTCTTTAGGAGTCATAATTCCCCAGCACATCTGGTCAGTAGAGTCTATGGGCAGAGCCAGTTCTGGTGGTCAGAGAAAGCCCCAGACAGACAGAGTCAGGGATGGCAGCTGGACGCTGGGCCAGCAAACAATGAACAGGTAAGAGCCAAGAGGATGCAGGGAGGGTGCCAACAGTGCCTTCTTGATTACTTATTTGTCAACTTCCTAAAACAGATCTAGATCAAGAAGATAGCTAAGAAAAGTGTCCTTGAGTACTCAAATCTCCTTTCCTTGTGGAAGACGCCATAAATTCCAACTTAAACACATTCACTCACTCCTAGGAGAGGCTTTGAACTTTTGCAAAATTTGAATAATGAAGGGCATCTGGTTCCCTAATTCATTTTAGCTTTCATATTAAAAGTAGCAGATGCCTCCTATTGGCAGACATATGCTGAAAACTAAATAAATGGCAGTGGAGTGGTAAGAGCTGAGAATGAAGAAGAAACTGAAAAATTACACAAAACAGACAAAAGAAAACAATGAACATAGATCTTTAGGATAATGAACAGATAGCTTTATACTTTTCAATAGTCTTAAAGCCACATTATATTAAGTTCTAGGATCATAAATAATGACAAGAGGCATTTATTAATCCAATCCAATTGAGCATGTTGGTATGCCATTTGCATTTTTGTCCATGCACGGGATACATAATTAATTTTGCCATCAATGTCACAGCCATTATGGAGTCATCACTCTGTGATGAAGGCAGATATTTAAACAAATAGATATGCAAAGTGGTAATGCTCAAAAAGATAGGAAGTAAAATTCATCTTGGAAAAAAAAATAGTCAGGGGCGCCTGGGTGGCTCAGTCGTTAAGCGTCTGACTTCGGCTCAGGTCATGATCCCAGGGTCCTGGGATCGAGTCCCACATCGGGCTCCCTGCTCAGCGGGAGGCCTGCTTCTCCCTCTCCCACTCCCCCTGCTTGTGTTCCTGCTCTCGCTGTCTCTCTCTCTGTCAAATAAATAAATAAAATCTTTAAAAAAAAAAATAGTCAAATAGAACTTTGTTTTTAATTTTGAGGGAATAATTATGGGCATGCTGTTCCCTAAATAAAGAAAACCTGTTATTCAGAAATATTCATTCCCCCCAGAGTGAGCAATCATGGGACTTTTATTGGGACCGCCTTGCACTTTCTTCCACTTCTGCTTGCCTTCTGTGTGAAAGGCTTTAGTGAACTATTACGTGGTAAACACGGGACTACACAGAGAAAGGAAACTGACAGAATGAGTCTTCAGAAAGGACAACTAACCTTGGAAAACTGCATGTAGTAATGCTGAAAGGACACTGGGCTGTGAGGCACTGCAGAGAGCTTTGGGGTCAGCTATCTAATAACTGCGTAATCTTGAACAAAGGACAAATAGTTCCTCTCTGAGCCTCAATTTCTTTGGATGTAAAATGAAGTTTTTAGTAATATCTAGCTTTAAGAGTTGGGAAATCAGATTGAGATATGAAATAAAAAAAATGCCTAGTTCAGCATTTCTTGTCATATTGATAGCACAAACAGTAAATTGTAGTTCCCTTCTAATTCATGAGAATATTCAGTCACCCTGCCGGCAGAGGAGACAGATTTATGTTGATCCATCCACATATTTGAGCCCAAGAGTGCCCCAGTGATGGCGGCCCTGGACTAAGTTTGCATGTGTATTTTGTTAAGCAAGTTTTATCTGGGAGAAGCTATCAACATGGGGATTTCTACCCCACAACTCTACACTTGTTATACATGTTAACCATACTCAGCTCACCAAACCAGACCACCCAAAGCTTAGTAATGTGCTGGCTTCAGAAAGATGAGTAGCATTTTGCTTGGAGTTTATCTAAATTCACTTTGCTGTGTTCCAAGTGTTCTCTGTAAAGGTGCCAAGAACACTAATGTTTCAGAAGATGGAAAAATGTATTGAGCTTCCAGAATCAATCAGAGAAAAATATGAGGAAGGAGAGACAGGTGAAGAGCAGAACCCATTCCAGATGCTTAAGGAAAACCAGTTGCTTATCACACAGGTCATATTTGTTTAACTAGCTGTAATCAGAGCCTTACAGAGGTTCGCAGAGAAATCAGTAGCAACAAATAAAAAACCTAAGAAGACTTAAAATTCCATACTAAACACAAAACAGAATCACATATAATAAACAAGATGGCAAGTGAAATTGCAGGTTAATGACCTTGTAGTTCATGCTATAATGAGGCACATACAGTACCAGGCTGGAATAAAACATATTATAGGATATCAATGCATATAGTAGCAGTTTATAAATAAATTATTTTACACTAATTGCAATTAAATTGCCTTGTTTTAATATGACCTTGTAGTTAAGATATGAGCATCTTGCTGCCTAGTGCTTGCCTGATCAGCACCAAATACAGATCTTTTTCTTAGCTACAGTTATTGTGAATAAACACCCAAACTTCTTTATATGGACTCTTTTTTTTGGATGAACATTCACACTGAAAAGCAGATTCTCACAAATTGGGTAAATCTGCAAACACTGCCAATTCTGACTCAGTAGTCTCCCCAGACATTGTATCCAACTGTTTCCAAAATAAGGAAACTCTTAAGCCTTCCAATTTTACCTTTCATGTATCCAATACTACTGGACAGATACCCCTCCAGTCAGAAATGCCACAGCGACTTTGAGCTTGGCTCTACCTATGTGCAGTGCCCACTCTCCCTCCCCTTTGAGTCAGAGTCAGGGCCACGCACCCCTGGCCCCCTGTGTGTGGGTCTCCTACCACTGTGTACGGGTCCATTCTCAACATCCATCCACAGGTGTGATTATGCTGATCCTGAGTACAGAAGTATGAGACCTTTGATGCCCGAGATCACATGCTCTTTCTGGAATTGGATTAGACCCCAGATGTATACAAGGGAAATGAAAACTCCAATAATCCCTGCCTTTAGGGGCTTCAATTTAGCAAAAGAAATAATAACCTATAAACTACTTATATAAGGCACAACAACATTAGCTTTCAATAACATTAAAAGAAACAATTTCTGGGAGATGAATGGAAGGTGCAACTAATTAGCTGGGAAAAAAAATAAGAAAGCCCATGAAGGTAGCATTCCTTTGCCCAGGAACTTAAAGGGAAAGACCTCCCATACCAAGGAATTCCTGTGTGTGTCTCTTTTGACATAAATTAAAAGATGTCTTTTCAAAGTACCATTCAATGAAGAAAGAAAACCTATCATGCTTGAAGAACAAATAACTTTATGCTAAGGAGAAACAAAGTAAAAATAAATAAATCCTGGATTGAAGAGAGGGAGTATTTGTGAAGAGAAAGTCAGAGAGAGAGGGGACTGCAAGAGGAAAGAGAATTTAACACTGCTGGGGGATAGTGAGTAGAAGAAAGTCACTATCAAAATAGTCGATTCTCTAAACAGAGAGAGTACGCTGGGTGTAATAAGATCAAAGGAAGTATGCAGAGGTCTGTGCATTGCTCTGTACTAATGAGTGAGTAATGGGCAAATTTAAGCAAGAAAAGCCTCCCTAAAGGATTAAATTTGGGGCGCCTGAGTGTCTCAGTCAGTTGAGCACCAGACTCTGGATATCAGCTCAGGTCATGACCTCAAGGTAGTGAAATCGAACCCTGCATTGGGTTCCACACTCAGCGTGGAGTTTGCTTGAGCTTCTCTCTCTCCCTCTGCCCCTCCCCCTGCTCTCTCACGTGCTCTCTCTCTCTCTTTCTCTCTCTCAATAAATAAATAAAATTAAAAAAAAAAAAAGGGGATTCAGGTCTCAGGAGACCCAGTAAAGTTCCTCTGTCCCATCCGGTTCTGAATAAAAGAGCAAGGCCCAAGAGAGTTCAAAATATCACCTTTACTATGATAAAAATCAAAGCAGGGATACATAATTTAGTATAAAATCAAACAAACAAAACAAAGCAAAACAAATAAGTCTGACAGTTGAACCCTAGAATTAGAAAGACCATCTGTGCACTCAGAAGCACTGGTCCAGGGCGGGCCTCCCCGCACTAGAGGAGAAGGAGGCAGGGGAAAAAGAGAACCCCACCTACCTGCCGGCAGTTACCGCCTCAGAAGAAAAGCCAAGCAGATCAATACACTGTTTGCAAATTTACCAATCCAATATATCATTCCATAGGAGGCTCTTACAACTTCATTTTTTACAGGCAGCAACTACTCCCATTGATTCTCCTCACCCCACTCCAAATCCCACCCCCAACCAGGAGTGCTTTTCTTGCAGTTTATGTGTAGGCACTCTTTGAGAAGCAATGCACTGCCTACCTCATGCTGCCTAACTCCATGGCTTAATTGTGATCACCTAGCAAGCTAATGGAAGTGAACTATGTCGAATTTTTGATGGTTGTTTATCATTACTAGTCCTATGTAATTATTCACTGCATTGTTATTGTTTTAATTCTACTTTCCCAAATAAATATATATACTTTTTAAATTTTTAAAGAAATTCTTCTCATTCTATTGGTCAAAAGAAGTCTAAAGGTCATTTTCAATAAATCAATTGCCTAATGACTTCTCAAGTGCGCTGAAGAGCCCCTCATTAAATAGTTCCCCAAATTACAGTTGTGAGAAACAGCAAGAGAAACAGCTCTTTTTTCCAAGAGCTCTCCACCCCAGCAGAAATGACAGACAAAGGCACTGGGACCCTGGCATTCACATAAATCTCATATGTTTTCTTGGCTAAGTGCCCATTGAAACAGTCACATCTTTCTACTTTCCAAGTGTTTCAAATACTCTTTCAAATAAAGGACCAACAACAAGTAATTAAGCACTAGCCTTCATTTTCCATGCTGAGCCATGACACTAAACCTACACAAGATTGGAGGATGTGGATTGAGCAAGGAGACACAGACCTTGGTAACTGCCCATTTTGCTCTTCAAATATTTCACTGAGAATATTTTCTTAGTTTGCTTGTGCTTACGATGTCAGTGTCTGGCTTATTTAACTAAGTGTGGCACTACACTTGGGTCACTATGACAGCGTTTAGGATCAATAGACATTTCAGGCACCACTGTATTAGTTAACAAGATATTTCATTAAATTAGGTGGCAGATGATGGAGATGTCCTTAAATCTTATCAATTATAAATGACATATTACTTGAAGAAAACTAAAAGTGTTATCTCCTGCCAGAGGTCCAGGTTCTGAGCTAATGCAATCATAGTCCCCTGGTCTCAACCTCATCTGTTGAGTAGGACAGCTCCCCACAGAGTAAGCTCTGACCTTCAAGAAGCCCCTGAGAAATTACCTCTAGTTTGGTTATTTAACTGAAGTGCAGAGTCCTGGGAAAAACTAGAGCCAGGCAAAGGTCATGAAGAGTGAATGGGAGATGGGAGCTACCTGGGTGTCCTAAACATACAAAGACTTGTATCATTTCAGATCAACTTCACGCTTACTAATTCAGCAAATAGTAAGAGCAATAAAATTATAATAACCATGACTTGTGGGGACATAGTACGAGTCAGATATGGTGCTCAGTACCGTACTTCTTTCAACCTTCACAACAATCTTGTCACATGGATTTTATTACTAACATGCTTTTTTTAGGGGGATGAGGAAAATGTGGCTCAATATGTTAAAATTTCTTGCCAAAAGCCGCGTGGCTAGTGATTGGTGGTTTTAGAATTAAAGTCCAGGTTGGTAAGATACTGAAGCCTATGATCTGACCTACCATACTATACCCACCAATACTTTTACCTATCAACAGTTTAATGCGGGACTGGGAACCCTGATGACTTATTTGTCACAAGCACAATGAGCCTCTATTTGTTGGTAAGATTGGGGGGTATCAAAATTTCCTGGTTCAAAAATCCATGTCTGCAATGGGCCTAAGACTTTTTTAGTCATCAATGAAGTCTTCTTTTAAATACAAGTTATTTGGGGGGCATCTGTGTGGCTCAGTTGGTTAGCATCTGCCTTTGGCTCAGGTCATGATCTCGTAGTCCTGGGATCAAGCCCCACATGGGGCTCCCTGCTCAGTGGTGATCTTCTTCTCCCTCTCCTCTGCCCCTCCCACTCATGCTCTCTCTCTCTCTCTCTCTCTCCCTCTCTCTCTCTCTCAAATATTTTTTTAAATTTTATTATGTTATGTTAATCACCATACTTTACATCATTAGTTTTTGATGTAGTGCTCCATGATTCATTGTTGGCATATAACACCCAGTGCTCCATTCAATACGTGCTCTCTTTAATACCCATCACCGGGCTCACCCATCACCCCACCCCCCCTCCCCTCTAGAACCCTCAGTTTGTTTCTCAGAGTCCATA
>NC_138374.1:18737512-18752669 GCF_054177405.1 Leptonychotes weddellii | reverse complement strand
AATGGAATATTATGCAACCATCAAAAGGAATGAAATCTTGCCATTTGCAATGACGTGGATCGAACTGGAGGGTATTATGCTGAGCGAAATAACTCAATCAGAGAAAGACATGTATCATATGATCTCACTGATATGAGGAATTCTTAATCACAGGAAATAAACTGAGGGTTGTTGGAATGGTGGGGGGTGGGAGGGATGGGGTGGCTGGGTGATAGACACTGGGGAGGGTATGGGCTATGGTGAGCACTGTGAATTGTGTAAGACTGAATCACAGACTGATACCTCTGAAACAAATAATACATTATATGTTAAAAAAAAAAAGAGAAGAAGATAATAAATATTTTAAAAAACAAGTAAATTCAAATTATTTTGTGTATGGGGGAATGGAATTAGGAAGAGGAATTTATTAATATTCTTTGGACTGTTTTCAAGCATTCTGTATGGCTTCAGAAAATGGAAATAGGATGAAGAGCAGTGTAGAAGGAGAGAGAATCCAGATGTCATATTATTTAAGGACATGTCAAAATAATGATAGAAGGATTTATCTTTTTTTCTTTTGTTTTCTAGGCAGAAAAAAGTTCCTTAGAAAAAAGTCAAGATTTGTCCTATTTGACCACAGGAAAAAAGGTATTTCAGCATTCTTAAGCTATTTGGTAGCCAGTATAGTAGACTGAAATAATAAAATCATTAATAATAATTCTTACTTGGGTTTTGTAATTTTATATAGTGTTTTATTGTGGAAAAATAGGATGGAGATTATTTACCCCATTTTACAGGAAAGTTAATTAAATTTTTAAAAAATTTTGAGACCAAAAAACTAAATAACTAGCCTAAAGTTATATGGTTAGTAATTAGCAGAATCAGCACCATTCCCTGATCTTCAGCTCCAAATCTCCTTTCTATTGCAGCTCAGAGATTGATTGAAATAAAAGTAAATATCTGAGGCTAAGTTGTTGGAGACATCTGTGAACAATGATCCTATTCTCTCTTTACCTTTTCCCATTCTTCCCCAAATCTTGGGAAAAGAGACCTTTAATCACCTCCTGTGATTAAAATAGTTCATGGCTAATTGTGGCTAGGGACACATAAGCTAATGGTCAAAGCCATTCTTGTGTTTTTCATGTTATTATCTTGGCAGTCACAGAACTGAGAGATCCAAGCATGTTCCAGCCCACCTGCTGGAAAAGTAGCAATGTGGAGAAAACAGAAAGAAGGATATTTCATTGTTTCAATCAGTTAATAATGATAAAAAGATGTTTGAGAGTCTTTCTTTAGTTTAGAAATGTTAATAGGTAGGTGTTACTTTTTCTCACTACTCAGTGCAACAAGGCCAAATGTGTGTTTCTTTATTTTGGTTTGGCTGGTTTTAGGTTTTTAATTATTGTGCAATTTCCTTAAGTTAGTTATTACCAGCCCAGCCTGGACTGGACAATCACATTTACTGTTTCTATCATTACCAGTTCAGAATAAATGCATTAGGCAGATGATGGCACCCTATTTTTGAGAATTTTTCATATTCAGGGGTTTAGAACTCAGAAAAATAACCCTAGGGGCGCCTGGATGGCTCAACCATTAAGTATCTGCCTTCAGCTCAGGTCATGATCCCAGGGTCCTGGGATCGAGCCCCACATCGGGCTCCCGGCTCAGTGGGAAGCTTGCATCTCCCTCTCACACTCCCCCTGCTTGTGTTCCCTCTCTCGCTGTCTCTCTCTCTGTCAAATAAATAAATAAAAATCTTTAAAACAAAAAGAAAAATAACCCTACATTTTCTTATCTTTGGAAAGCCAATATCAGAGTTGAACAGAAGAAAAATTTAGCTATAGCTTATTTTTGACAAAACTTAAAGCTGAAGGAAAATGTAGATGCAGACAGACAATAAGTATATGTGAGCTTTACCTGTGCTACCAAGTGGGATGTGTTACAGAAGACACTAGAGACATGTATTCTATTGTTCCTGCCCACAGTAGGTTCAAAGTCTAGTTGAAAAGATAAGACTTGAATGTATATTATATATGAAGAAACAGAAAGATGGTTCCTCCTAAACAGGACACTCAATCAGCATTAGGTATTAACTGTCCAGTTTTTAGTCATTTACAAGGGCAATGTTGTGCTTAAGAATACAAGCTCCAGAGTCAGATACATCTAGAACATACTCTGAAAACTGTGCTGCCTTGGGTATCATAGTTACTTTCACCAAAACTTCATACAATTATCAAAAAAATGGGAACAATAATATTAGCTACCACATAAGATTTTCATGAAGTTAATTGAGCTAACACATAAATTCTGATCTCAAATGTTAGAAATGAGAGGTCCATGAAAGTGGAGATTACCAGCCCATGTATACCACACAGTCATAAAGAAGTCCCAGAAGATGCAGATCAAAGGCAAGTTAATGAGTTCAGAGAGATCACACGGAAGAGATAAGTTGAGAGAGCAGTGTCTGATATTTTGTACTTTTGCATACATGTTCATAGTAACAGCAGCAGTAGTAGTAGAAATAGTAGTAATAAGCAAAACATTATAGGAAAAAGATCAAAACAGGGTGTGATTAGATAGGGTTCAAGAATATGTACGGGAAACAGCATCTCAAGGAGTGCCACATAAGAGCTTAGAGGATCACTTAAAATGTTATTGCCAATCCGTAAGCTTGTCAGAAAAAGGAGTGATGCCCATGGGATCTACCACCAAGGAGAAGAGATAGAGGAAGATGTTTGAAGTGGAGGGTGAGAACAAGAGCATGGAGTAAGTTCAGAGCTGACATGCAGGGGCTGAAGCACTGCTATTATGTAGGTCTCCAGCCACTATCCCCTGTAGAATGTGTGCTATACCACAGGACCACATTGCTATTCACCTCTCTCATCCCAACCCAAAGGTAACATCTGAGATTAGAAGTTGTCCATCCATGGACTGGCCAATTTCTGGCTCAAAATCCAAAATGCTTCAATTGGGAATTTGAACAGAGGGAAATTCTGATCTCAAATGTTAGAGATGAGAGGTCCATGAAAGTGGAGATTACCAGCCCATGTACACCACACAGTCATAAAGAAGTCCCAGAAGATGCACATCAAAGGCAAGTTAATGAGTTCAGAGAGATCACACAGAAGAGATAAGTTGAGAGAGCAGTCACATTCTGGGGCTGTCCTTCTGGAGGTTCTGTTGATGACATCTCTGAGGCTCAGCTCTTTCAAGATTCCCATGAAATCTCTCTGTAGTTTTTCCACGGCTCCTTCTTCAATCCTTTCATTTGTACTTCTTTTCCTTTTTTTCCCAAATAGATCAGAACCCCTCAATTAATTGTAAAAGAAAAGATTTGAAGGAACCAACTACGCAAAGCTTTTTTTTTTTTTTTTCTAAGTTTCACTTCTGCTGGCTAATGTTTTGGGATTATCCAGGAAAACTATAGGCAAAAGTATCTACAACAGTTGCAGACAAGCCAACTGGTACCTAATCTGACTAATGAAATGGCATAGCTCCTTTCTATAGAGAGCCTTCTCTGTGGTGCAGTGCAGACCTTGCAGCAGCTGAAGGGAAATAAGCCAGAACTCTGCAGTTTCCCAAGACTTGAATTGAGTCTTCCGTTTACTGGTTCTCTGACCTTGGATGACTTGCATCATTTCTATAAGGCTTATCTTCTGCAGCTGTATATTGTGAGTAATAATATTTACCTTATATGAGTTCACATAAATTAAACCTGATAGTGCATAAAAAAAATAAAATAAAAAAATAAACCTGATAGTGCATTAAATCTTCGATATGTGGGCACACAGTAGCGAACCTTCTGCAAATCCATACTACCTTTATGAGAATAAGAAAAATGTGCTTTTTCTTCTGGTCAAACAACTGGCAAGTAGATTAGGGTCTCTGAAGGACATGACATGGCAACCCTGCCTAACAGGTCACTAAGTGGTAATTATTATGTTGTAGCACATAACGTACACCCAAGTTTGCTTCTTTTGGAAAAGCGGCATGGCTACATATAACAACTTATAATTTATATAAGTTTTCCTTTGTGATGGTTCATAACCAAGTAGTCGGGGTGGAAAAAAAAAATTGTCATCAGGTTTCAGGCTGATAGGAAAATCGATGCAGGCCAGAGTGCTGTCAATAGCACCAATTACATCTCATTGGTCATGAGGGAAGGAGGTTTACACTTCACACAGAACTTTTTTTTTAACTTGATATCTGATTATATGTCACCCTAAACACTGAATCAGAGCAGGTTGACATAAAAATAAAACATATCCCTGTCTTCCAACAGCTCATTTATAGCTGCCTAGGAAGAGTTGGTCTATCTAAAATACAGGTGCATAATTCAAATGACAAGAAAAAAAAGAAGCTTGCATAATTTCATGCACATGAAGGATAAAGTTTGCTGACAGATTTATGGGTTATAACCTGCTAAAGACTCTGTGGAAATGTTTCACTCACTCCTCTTTGCAGACCGGCAAATTCTTTCATCTCCAGACCCTTTGGATAAATTTTCCCCAGGAGCTGTTGGACATTAAATCTGTCAAATAGAGACCCATGAAATTTGACTCGATGCTATAAATGGTAGCAGCTCGAAAGATGATACACACCTCTCCATGTGGCATTTTGTGGTAGAGGACAGCAAGGTTGTTAGGACTGTCATTCTCCAAGATAGAAATGGTATGGAGCATTTGTGATTCCTACCCCTCTTATAGGAGTTCTCTTTGTAAAGCAACTGAGTGACACCAACCCCACGCAGCTGTGGTAACCACCCAGCTGAACTGTACTTTGTTGTCACATGTTTCAGTGGTCAGAATGGGTGGATGAAAAAACTCAGAGCCATGTGATCCTCCAGAATTGGTTAATGAATACTACCCAAAATACTGGGAAGTGGTGATGTTCTTGTTCCAAATTTGGCAGCTGGTGATCAAGCATTCTGAAGGTGTCAGCTTTGGGAACATTTTGATCTAACACACTTCACTGTGTGAGTAAGCCAACAAAAATCCAAGAATGCTTAGCCAACTGAACACTCTATAGTTTGTATCTCATCTCTCTGCTTCCAGAAAGCAGTGCTTAGGCACCAAAACCTAATTAAGGAAAAGAGAAATGAGGTCTCTGGATGGTAGGTCAGACCATACCTAGCCACAGGCCTGGTATACAACAGATGTTTCTTAAGAGTGTCCTCCTTTCTTGCATATCTAAGACACTCTACACTTCTGACTACAGAATTTCTCCTTATGTGGGGGAAGGAAGAATATTAATTCTATCCAAAGGAGAGTTGGGCCTGAAGATTCTCAGGGTCTACTGACTGATGGTATTTCAGAAGCAGATTAATAAGACGGAATTTGGCATGCTGGATACCTATTAGGGATAAACACCTGTGGAAGAGTGTTAGAGGAAGTGAGATTGGTAAGAGGGAGAAGTCTAACTGCAAAGCAGGTCGTGTAAGACGTTGGCCAACCCCACTGGAGGTGCTAGAGTACATTTGGCTTGTTTGAGTTGCCCCTTGTTGGGCCAAAATGGCTGGGGTTTTGGTCATGCCCTTAGGGGAGGTGGCTGTCTGCAGTGAGGCAAATCCTAAATGAGCTGACAACTATAGTCTGTCTGCTAGAATCTGGAGCAGCCAGATCTTCCTTGAAAGAGTCCCATCCTTTCCCTGTTAGTCCTCAGCAAAAGAGGTCTCTCTTACTTGGGCTTTTAATCTTCTCTGTACCTTAGCCACTCTGACTTAGTACCTAGTCCTCAGCTTCCTGTGTCCTCCTGTGACCACAGATGAGAGCCTTTACATAAGCTACCAAGGATGCCTTCCTTTCCAGTTCCCACACTTTTATTTTAATTGCTTATTAGCCTCCTGGGACTTTTCTATAATATCATCACCTTCCTTGAATCCTGGCGTACAGGCTATTTATTTGAAGTTAAGTGCTATCAACTGGTCTCTATTTTTAGTGTTCTCTAATCCCATTGCTATCAGTGAACCTAATTCTCTCCAAACCTAGCCATAGCTTCCAGAGAACAAGTCCTGACCATTGTTAATACACAGATGCCTTCTCTGAATCCTATAGCTTGTAAAGTTGTCCATTTTTATTTTTTACTTTTTTTTAAGATTTTATTTATTTATTTGAGAGAGAGAATGAGATAGAGCATGAGAGGGGGGAGGGTCAGAGGGAGAAGCAGACTCCCTGCTGAGCAGGGAGCCCGATGTGGGACTTGATCCTGGGACTCCAGGATCATGACCTGAGCTGAAGGCAGTCGCTTAACCAACTGAGCCACCCAGGCGCCCCATTTTTATTTTTTTAAAGATTTATTTATTTATTTTGGAAAGGGGGGTAGTGACAGAGGGAATGAGAGAGAGAGAGAATCTCCAGAAGACTCCCTGCTGAGTGAGGAGCCCAACGTGGGGCTTAATCCCACAACCCCGAGATCGTGACCTGAGCCGAAATCAAGAGTTGGACGCTTAATCAACTGAGCCAAAAACATCAGGTCCTAATCCCAGAAAAAGTTGTCCATTTTTAAATTAATAACCTATTTTGGAGATGAGCAATAGACTAGAATGATTAGCAATGTGGACTCCAGAGTCACATGGCTCAGGTTTGATTGCCAGCTCAGCCTATATTTGAGTAACTTTTGGGTAAATCATTTTACATATTTGAGTCTAGGATTCCTTACCTACAAAGAAGGCATAATAATAGTATCTAAATTAGACTACAAATAGAAAGGATATTTAGCAGAAGGAAGAAGGAAGGTAGAAAGGAAGGAAAAGAGAAAAAAATCAAAACTGTCTGAAGTCAACTATTGAAACAAATGATCTACAATGGAACAGGCTGAAGATTTCCTTCCTGGAGCATTCCTACCAATGCCTGTTCTTATTCTTAAATTTTACTGATAATTCATATGAATTAATTCAATATGAGTTAAAAGGTAGAAGATTATATTAACATAGAAGGAGCATCAGCCTTCTAGGATTATGTGCCTAGAGGCCATCCAAGTGCGAAGCAAATTTATCGATAGTAGTAGTGGAGAGAGAAGATGCCAAGTCTTCCTGTGTCCATGTGACCCAGCAGAGAACATCAGCAGATGAATGCCCTTGCCCTTGCTCTGCAATTACAACACTATTACAAGGGCAAATGAAAACAAAAACGCATATAGTAGCTTAAATGCCTATCATCAGCCACTCTGCCTGCATACATCCTCAGACCCACTGAGGAGTATGCTGACATGCCTTCTCGTTATCATTTGGCAGCTTCTTTTAGAAGAGGGATATGGTGGAATGTGGTATCCACTTTGTCCCCAGCAAGGTTCTCTGGCCCCAAGATCATGATTCCCATAAGCCTAAAAGAGCCTCACTTTGTGGACATATGCTATAGCATATGGAAGGTGGCCATATAATTTATTACATAAACCAAAACATTGTTGAGGGTAAAGAGGATATATTAATAATTCTATAGGCAATAGATTTAAACTAGAACTATTCCAGGTAAATTGGCCATACACTCATCTAATTATAGACACACAGCTGATGCAGGGCATGAAATTAACACTGCATGAATCCATTTAAAAAATCCACTGTAAAAAAATCCAGCTGTAGAATCACCAGCACCCCAGGATTGTAAATGCCATCAGGCAGGAAGTGTTGCTACTTTATGCACTACTCCTTGTGCAGCAGCTGACACATAATAATATACAATTACTAGTAGAATACATAGTTAATATGTATTGAGGGAAACACAGTAGTGCAGTTAATTAACACTGCATGAATCCATTTAAAAAGCAAGTATGAAATCTTCATTGGTTATCATTCTCACTTTGGAAACTACTTATGATACATTGAATAATGGTCCCCAAAAACATCAGGTCCTAATCCCAGAATCTGTAAATATTATTTTACATGGCAGAATTTTCGGATGTTTTAAATTAAGGACTTGAGATCAGAAGATCATTCTGGCTGAGTCCTAAATGCAATAACATATATCATTATAAGAGGAAGGCAGAGGGAAATTTGATTAGACATAGAAGAGAAGGAAACGTGAAAATGGAGCAGAGAGAATTTAAAGATACTGGCCTTGAAGACTGAGGTGATGCCTGTAGTCATCATAGCTGAAAGAGGCAAGGAACAGATTCTCCACTAAAGCCTCCTGATGAAGTGTGGCCCTGTGGCACCTTCATTTTGGTCCGTGATACTGATTTCAGACTTTTGGACTCCAGAACCATGAGAAAATAAATCTCAGTTGTTTTAATGGTGGCAGTTACAGCAGCCACAGGAAACACACACACTAATTTATTTTTTCTTTAGTAATGATTTCTGAAAATAAAATAGTTTCTTTTAAACTTTTAACAATGTAATATAAAAGTATACCCCAAAAAAATAAGGTTAAAATAAAATCACTGTAAGTTTCACATCCCAAGGAGGGGAAAAACAGAATTACCATTTGTTGAACATCATTTCTACTGTATTTCTATTCATTAAAAATAAATACATGAGTGGGAAAATGGCTATATTGAATAAATCTATTTCAACAGAATTGAAATATATATACAATTTTTAATCAAAATATTTAAATTTAATTTAGCATGCCAAAGGTAATGGAAGTGAAATAAAAGGAAATGTTGCACTTCAAATAAATGCTTCTTCACAAAAGGAAGTTGAGTTTTGATTCCCAAATTCTCCAGGACTCTACAAGACCACATATCTTAATACCTTTACAACATAACCCAAGTCTAGTGTCAGTTTAACGTGAGTTAAAGAGAAGGTTCACCTTAAGCAAGGCAACAGCCTGGTGGTGACACTAAAGAAACACTAAAAATATTCCTTGTACCAAAATATCTTCCCTATGATCTTGGGGTCTGTAATATCCACCTTCAGACACCTGTTTGTGGAAAGGCCTCTGATAAAATGCAGAAGTGCAGCCTGGAAGGGTTGTGTAGTGCCGTGGGTTGGAGGCGGGGACAGTGCTTGGTAAAGACAGGACACCAAGGCCTTTCATCCTTGTGACTTTTACTTGCTTCTAATTATCACTCAAGTTTTTTTATCGTGGTTATATTTTCTTCCTTTGGAGCTGGTGTTAAGATCAAATGTGAGGCATCATTTGAAATCTTCATAACTTATAACTCTAAGATATGGTTAGTACAGTAGCCCATTCAGTCATTATGCATTTAGGATTTTAACCCAGGAACAAAGAACAAATAGAAGGGCGCAATGGAATGAGCCATATTTCTATGGCCTTGATCCCATTTCTTAAAATTCCCGAGCCTCAGTTTCCACATCTTTGAAATGGAAATAGTAATAAAACTTGTCTCATAGGGTTATGGTGAGAATTAAATAATTTACCTTATAAAATGATCATAATAGGGATTCAGCATAGACATTTTATAAATGGCAGCTGACAAAATACAACAAAGCAAATTTTCATGAAGGGAATTGGTCAGGGAAACTGCAGGGAGAAGGCACTTCCTGGCATAGACAGGCGTGAATAGGGTTTGGCAATGGGGAGCCAGCACCATGGACAGCTCTAGAAGAGCATAAAGACCGCCTAGAATGGAAACAGACAGAAAAGCCACTTTCTCCATGTCACATTTTTACTTCATCCAGCTCCACTGATCATGATTCATATTCAATACTTGCAATGTGCAACCTCTCTTAAAAACACTGTGTGGGATACAGAAATATGGTGGTGAAGAATATGGGCCTTGGATTCAACCACTGGCTCTGCTATGAACAGGTTGTGTGATCATGGGCAAGTTACTTAATCTCCCTGTTTCTTCATCTGTCATGTAAGAATAATGATCAACTTAATAAAAAAAATGTGGGGAGGATTCTGTTTGTGGTATATCTAGTAGATACTTTACTAGAAGTAGATACTTTACAAATTGGAGCTACTTGTGTGACTAATTTTACTAGAACCTGCGTTCGGAGAGTTTACAGCATACTGGAGGGACAAACTAATCGAAATGAAATAAATGAGCCAGCAATAGGATATGGGAAACTATTAAAAGTTAAAATTAGAAATTGTTTCCCTCAATACATATTAACTATGTATTCTACTAGTAATTGTATATTATTATGTGTCAGCTGCTGCACAAGGAGTAGTGCATAAAGTAGCAACACTTCCTGCCTGATGGCATTTACAATCCTGGGGTGCTGGTGATTCTACAGGAGTATATCCCACAGAGACTCCCACTTCCTTCTGCTCCTCCCAAGACCAGAAATAATCAGGAAGAATGGTTTATTTGGTGTTGTCTGGCCATTTTCCCTCCCGCTCCTGGCTAATATGGTCCAGAGCCACTTGCAGAAATTTCTAATATCCAGATCTAAATTTGCAGAGTCAAAGGCCGCAGCCCTGGAGTCCAATTTGCATTCATGAATATGTAGTAGGATATTCCTTTACAAATGTGGCAGTATCTAAGAAATGATATATATAGAAAGAGCCATAGAACAAATTATTTGGTGTTAGACTTGGCCTGAAAAATGAGCTTTGAATCAAAAGGGAAGCCAGGCAAGAAAGAAAACCATCATTCACTGAGAACTACCCTGAATCAGGCCAGCTGTTTTGAAATATTAGTAATTTGAAAAACTAGTCCATGAGGTTTGCATTATCCCCACTTCACAGAAGAAGAGCCTGAAGTTCAGAGATGTTAAGTGACTTGCCCAAGGTCACAAACCTAGTGAAGGACAAAGGCAAATTTCAAAGCCTAGTCTATTTGACTCTCATGCCAGGGTTCATTGCACTTTATTGTGGAGCCTCAGGAGACAAACATCCTGGCACTGGCTCTGTCATTAACTCACTGTAGCCACTGTGGACAGAACACACATTGTCTCTTGGGCTCTGTGTTTGTGAATAATGAGTGGTTTGGACTAGAGGATCTCTGAACTCTTTCCATGCTCTCTTTCTTATCTTCTGGCTAGTGCTTGACCATTAAAGACTGAACTGGGAACATCAAGAGCAGGGTGTACTACTTGTAGAATAATTTCTCTGAATATGGTCTCATTATGAACCTCATACTCTAAGTGCCTTTAGATGACCCTCCTTTACCCATGACATTGTTGATGCCCTCTGTCCTAGGAGTTAGAGAATGGCCTTTAAAGAGATCTCTATCTACTGGAGACGATTCTGATTGCAATTTAAGGCAGCATCCTATGGCATAAACACAGCCAAGATCAATAGATACAAGCCTAATTAATCTAGAAAGGTCACCTAACCTTGCTTAGCCTCAGTTTCTTCAGCTGTAAATTGGGGGATGATACGTATTCTCCTCATTTGGATCTCTTCAATTCCAAATGATAAAATTAAGATGTGAAAATTCTTTGAAAAAGATAAAATGGTCTCAATAGGCAAGTCTATAACTAGAAGAGATCACATAGCTAGTATCAGAAAAGGAATAAATATATTTAAATTTGTATATATTAAAGCTTATATAAGTTTGATCATTTATATCTGCTCATATTAATATTCTGTCTGTGTATTTTTTAAGATTTATGTATTTATTTGAGAGAGAGAGCAGGAGGAGGGGCAGAGGGAGAGAATCTTAAGCAGACTCCCCACCAAGTGCAGAGCCCAATGCAGGGCTCAATCTCACAATCTTGAGATCACAACCCCAGCAGAAATCGAGTCAGACACCTAACCAACCGAGCCACCCAGGTGCTCCATGTCTGTATTTTAACACAACTCTAAGATTAAGGACAAAGACCACATTTTCTGACAAATTCATCTATATACAACAATATTCCTCATCATGATCCAAAAACCTAAGTCACTGGGGGCACTTACAAAAGCAGATGCTTGGGGCACCAACAAAACCAATTGCTTCAGAATTTCTAGGAGTGGGACCTAGAGATGTACATTTTAACTAATTATTTAATTCCCCAACTGATTCACATCTAGATGACCACAGGATTCCAGGGGCAAGGAGGGTAAGCTGAAAGCTTTTGATGGTGAAGGTTAACAATGAACCCAGTCTGGGATTAACTAAGCAGATGATAATGGGTAGATGGCAGGGGTAGGTGGCAGATGTGGGTGGACCTTCCTTGTATTTCAGGGGATGGCAGTCAGAATTAATCAGGGTGCCATAAAAATCTTCCATTTCTGTTATTCTGTATCTATAGAATCAGGAATGGCCCAAGAGGGTAAGAGCTGACTCATGGACTAGAAAATAATCTTAAATGTTCTGAGGACCTTAGACCATCCATCAAGGGATCATAAAAGTACAATGGGTAGGAATATGGCCTCTGGAACAGGGATGGCTAGGACTAAATCCCAGCTCTAATAATTATTAACTATGTGACTAGGAAGATTAGCCTCATTCACTTCATCTGTAAAATAGGGATAATAATAGTATCTATGTTGTAAAATTTATGTAATAAAATATTCTAAATGCAGTACCTGGCACAGAATGAGGGCTCAATAAATGTCAGTCACCTAGGAAAATGGATCATCTAAGTCACATATTTGGATCACAGTCACATTTGGAAAACTTGCCAAGTAAGCAATTGTAATTTCTTGGGGAGATACTAGACACACACACACACACACATTTGAATTGAGAAAACATCTGGAAGTGAATGAAGGAGCCATAACTCCTAAGTCCCAGTTAGGGAATCCAAGAGAAACAAAGACAATCCCCAAGAGCTCCTGGTGCCCCTGTTTCCCTTTTCTGCAATTGAACCACACATCTTGATAATGGTTGTCCAACTCTTCTCCTATCAGAGCATGCAGATAATTCCATATCTCTTGATTCACAATGAGGAAATGAAAATCATCATCAAGACACACTTACTGAGATTTTTGCCATGTTTCAGGACTAAGTGTTTTATATTATAAAAGATTGCAGTATTTACTTTTTACAAGGACCCCTGTCAGACAGATATTGTTATCTCCCCTGGTAGGTTAGGCACTCAAGACTGCTTGGTCTCCTTCCAGATTTCAAGATCTCTTAGGGGAGGCATGTCTTACCTTCTTTGACTATGCTCTTGAAGTTAGCAAAATCCTTGAATACAGATAGTGTTTAATAAATATCTGTGATAACTCCCAGCAAGTGCTCCCATGAGATTTTAGCTGTGGCTTTCTAGTCCTTACATCAAGAAGCTGTAGTAGCAGCTTCCTGCAGTGGATACATTCAGTGACTGTTCTATGAAGTTCACAATGTTTCTCTCCTCACACAACCCTTTCAAAAAGCTATTAGGCCCCTCTGAACCTGGACAGCTCTGGTGTAGTTCCTTCCACAAAGCAGCTAAAGCATAGCCATAGTGCAAACCCACTAGTAATGGCTGGTATGATGCAACTGGTCTTTGCATTCACAGGTGCTCTGCCCCCCATACATCAGATGACTTCTGTCCCCCAGTGCAGATAGATGCCCATGAACCCACTTTAGTTTAAGCTCTATTCTACAAAAGTCATTTCTTCCCCCTCGCTCATAAGGTAGGACAGAATTCCATACACAGGTCTCAGTTTCCAAATTCTGATGACAGAATTTGCCACAGACCCAAATCTTCCACAAAATTCCCAATATTATTCATAGAGGACCCTATGCAAACAAAATCCTAGAAGTTACTTTATTGCACCTATAATTTAATTTGATATGCAAACTAAATTCTAACAGTGACTCTGAGGTTATGCAGGACTAGGGTTGGAGGAAGGGTATGGGAAAAGATAAAAACTATATATTCCTATTTCAGTATTCTCAAAGTGTGGCCCAAGGACCATCACATTATAAATAAATGGGTGGTTTTGATAAAGTCTAAGTTGAAAACCACTCAACTAATTATTGGATGTGATTGGTGATTGGCTCCCTTCCCCCACAAGAAAAAGAAAAGATAAAGGACTCTCAATTTATAAATCCCATCCTTCCCAAACAAGCACACAGGATGATTCACAAAAAAAATATATAATTTAGGGGCGCCTGGGTGGCTTAGTCATTAAGCATCTGCCTTTGGCTCAGGTCCTGGGATCGAGTCCCACGCTGGGCTCCCTGCTCAGCAGGGAGCCTGCTTCTCCCTCTCCTACTCTCCCTGCTTGTGTTCCCTCTCTCACTGTGTCTCTCTCTGTCAAATAAATAAATAAAATCTTTAAAAAAAAAAGAAAAATTTAAAATTTAAGTTGATTAATTATGCACTGTTCAAAGCCCATAAAGCAATCCTCCCAGCTCACTAATGATATACTCTAGAAATCCTCAAGATGAAGCCTGTGGATGTGCTGAATGATATCTGTAAATCCCCCTTATGTTTAGTCTGGATAACAACCAGGGTTCTTTCTATTGTAAATGTCAGAAAATCCATCCCAAATTAGCTTAGCCAAAAAAATTAATGTATTGACTTTCTTAACTGACAAATTAGTTTAAAACTGGATCTGGAGGTTGAAGTGATATTTAAGGGTTTCTGTTATTTTTCATCTTTCAGGTCACCTGTCTCCAGGTGATAGCCCTCAAAATCTTCTGTTTTAGACTTTCCTGCTTTGAGTTCAGCAAAGGAGAAGCTTCTCCTTCCTAAAGTCTCCAGGGTAGGCCAAATAAAGTAAAGCATTCATTCCTGAAGTAATCATGTGACTGGAAAAGAAAGTATCCCTTACCCCGCACTCCCAAATCAAAAAGGGGAAGGATGTTTTCCCCCACCAAAAAAAAGTCCACTTGCTTTTGGCAGAAGTATGCATGGATATTATACAAAGAAACAGATTTCATCATCATTCATAAATTTATTCCCCCCCAACCTGAGAAGAGTATCTTTGTCTTTCATCAGTCTCAATGGGATAAAAAATCTTTGAAGTTAACAACCAATCAAAGCCTATAGTTCTTTACATACAATGAAGATAGTTATAAGATGGAAGAAAGAAGTTCTAAACCAAGAATGAAAAGGTACAGTTTTTTCTCCTACATCTTCCTAACAAATTCTTAGGAATTTCTTTTTCTTCATCTGTGTTTACAAAAAGCAAAAATAATAGTATCAAAGAACCTATAAAACTTCTCCTTCCATAACATTCTTTATACTTGTAATTACTTTTTTAATACCTGACTTCTTATTAGATCAAAATTGTGAAACAAAAATTAAGTGTTAGCCACACATGTAATTTCAAATTTTCTATTAATTAGATTAATAAAAATAAAGGGAAATTGAAATTAATTTAAATTATAAATGCTTTTAACCAAATACGTTCAAAATATTCTTATTTCAAATGAATAAAAAGTCATTAGTGAGTTATTTAAA
>NC_138374.1:18693617-18737412 GCF_054177405.1 Leptonychotes weddellii | reverse complement strand
ACACACACACACACACACACACACATACATAGGCTATATATAAATACAGAGTATAAATATAGAACTCCCAGTCCAAAAAGTCAACCTACTGTCTAGAGTAACCAGTTGAAGAAGTCAGATAATAAACCTCATAATGATAGGCCCAAAATGTCTAGGACTTGATTAATAACTAACACTTTTCTAATTCTTGCTCCCATTTCCAACTCAGACCAATCAGAGAAAGCAAATATTTTCCCCTAATCAATTACTTAGGCTACCCTACTCCTAATTAGCCCACCTACAACTTCCCTATGTCAATAGCATCCAATCAGAGCATACCTGAAATTATCCTTTTTTTTCCATATAAAGTTTCCCCACTCTTCTTCCTGCTTTGACTCTGCCAAATACAAGTGATGGTGGCTGCCTCCCTTACCATAGCAAACTGAATAAATAGACTTTGCTTGTTCTCATTTTGATGGTCTTTCTTTATTTTCCACAGAACCATACAATGTGTGGCTTTTGTGTCTGACTTCCTTCCTTAGCATCATGTTTCAAGGTTCATCCATGTTGTAGTATATATCAATACTTCATTCCTTATTATATATCAATGAGATATTGTATGGTTATACAACATACCATTTACCCATTCATCAGTTCATAAGCATTTAGGTTATTTCTATTTTTTTTTCTGTTACAACTAATGCTTCTACGAAAATTTCTGTACAAGTTTTTGTGTGGACATGTTTTCATTTCTCCTAAATATATTCCTAGGAGTAGAATTGCTTGGCCAAATGATAATTTCATACCCAACATTTTAAGGAACTAATAAACTATTTTCCAAAGGGCTGCACCATTTTAGAACTCACCAGCAATATACGAGAGTTCCAATAACTCTGCATCCTTGTAAACACTTACTATTGTCTGTCTTTTTTATTTTAGTCATCCTAGAGGTATGAAGTGATAACTTATGGTTTTTATTTGCATTTACTTTATGACTTGTGATATTGAGCATCTTCACATGTGCTTTTTGGCCATTTGTATATCTTATATGGAGGTATATCTATTCAAATCCATTGTCTGTTTTCACATTGAGTTATATGCCTTTCCATTATTGAGTTGTAAGGATTATGTATTCTGGATACAAGACCCTTATCGTGTGTATGATTTGCAAATATTTTCTCCCACACAATGGGTTATCTTTTCTCATGTTACCAATAAAGTTGGGAAACAGGTACATTCTATTTCATTCTATTCTATTAATTTGTACTTACGGGATCAAATTATCTGGGAAAAAAAATCCGTGTATTGAAGGAAATGTCAGAAAATCTATATTCTAATTCCAACTCTTCTATTATCAAAAGGGTAAAATTTTATAATTATTAACTTCCCTGAGCTTTTATTTTCTCATATGTAAAATATGGGGATTAAAGCGAATGATCCTCAAAATTCCATCCAAATATAAATTATTTGGGTTTGATATACAGTAGCAGAAAGTGTGATACCTGAAATATAGCCACTTCATATATCAAAATCCTGATGTAAAATAATCACTCTACAGTCATATATCATGCATATGAATTATGACTCCTAGCACCATCCATCATATACTTTCCTCGTCTTCACTTCCTTTCCACTCTTTCATGCATGTATCAGTTACCAAACACTTGCTTTGTATGTGCCAGCTCCAAAGGATATAAAAAAATTAATTGGATTTCTCTATATTCCTATCTTTAACAAGGGACTTCACCATGGTACCATAATACAGGTCTTCCTCTTCCTTGACTGATGATAGGGTTACAACTGGATAAACTCATTGTAAAATGAAAATGTCCTAAGTCAAAATGCATTTAATACACCTAAATTACCAAACATCATTGCTTATCATAGCCTATCTTAAACATTGGAAAACTTACATTAGCCTACACTTGAGGAAAATCATCTAACACAAGCCTATAGTATAACAAAGTGTTGAATACTTCATATAATTTATTGAATATTATATTCAAAGTGAGAGACAGAATGGTTGTAAGTGCATCAGTTGTTTACCCTTGTGATTGCAAAGCTGACCAGGAGCTGCTGGTCACTGCCACTGCCCAGCATCTCAAGCAAGTGCTGTACCACATACCACTAGCCCAGGAAAAGATACAAATTCAATGCCTGAAGTGTGGTTTCTCCTGAATACGTATCACCAGGCCAGGAAAAGACCTAAATTCAAAATTCAAAGTATGATTTCTACTGAATGCATATCACTGAAGCAACATTGTAAAACTGAAAAAATGTTAAATCAAACCATCGTAACCTGGGGACCGTCTGTACCTGTCTTTTTAGAAGTCTCAAAGGCTATCCATTTTACATTTAACATGATAAACTATTTCCTGATCTTGAATGCACGGCCTATTGCATATTATGTAAATTACAGAGTATTTCTCCCTTTGAGAATAGAACTTTGGACATAATAATATAACCAAATATACATTGAAGAAGGACTCTTCTCTCCAGTGAATTTCTTCCTCCAGTATAGATTAATTTGGCTGTGCTTACTTCCCCGAAAAATTTCCTAGCCCTCAACCATACATTAAAGCTACCCATGCTAAATTGACTTCCATGATGTATTACACCTGGATGTGAAGAAAAAAGTCATTCTTCCGACAATATACTTTATGCAACAGGTACTGCAGTTTTCCCCAGCTTGTTCGTTGGTTCAAGTCCATTAATAAAACAATGATCAAATAAAAAGGCCTCAGGCATAAACACAACAAGAGCAAAAAATCTAGATGATGGCTTGTACTCATTTGTAATATATTTTTCCAGGATGTTATAAGATTTTTACCTTAAGCAAAAAGAAGTTGATGATTTTATAATAGAATTTTCTTTCTAAATCTTTTCTTTCTGCTTAAAAACTGCTGACTTTTACCACAGGCTCTCATGCAATTGCTTGCCAACACATCTCTAAATTTAAAAGCTACTTCAATAATGCCTGGTTAATTGTATGGGCACTTGGTGGCAAGCAGAAGGTACAAATTATTAATTGCACGAAATGTAGCATTTGAATGCCGACCGTTCTTCTTTAAAAATCTCATTTTAAATTGTAAATAGCACTTATTTAATTCATGTTTTCTAAAAAAAAAAATACTTTATACTAATAGTGTCCTAGCAATTCAGAACTATAATTATGAGCTTTCTGGTCTTATAGATACAGATTTAAGCCCCATCACTATAATTTTTAATGGTGAAAGTCTGTATGTTACTTAAATTCCTTAAGCTTCATTGCCCTTATCTTTAAAATGGAGTGATAATAGTACCTACTTCATTGGGTCGTGGTGAAATTTTTGAGATACAGTTTGAGGTGCTATACAGATGAATCTAATAAAAACTTCACAAATGTACTTAAGAACAGGATCAGTATGAGCCTTGTTCTTGCGAATGCCTGTGTTCCTGCTTTCTCTCCTTTCCACCTCACTTTTGTCATTTTAGACCTTTGGTTCTAGAAGTGATCTAAATCAAAGACAGAAGGAATGCTGTATACGATATGATATGATCGGTTAACTGCCTAGGCCCTTTCCCCTGATCACCTGAACATGTAAGCAGACTGCCTATATTCCTGGAATGCCTTC
The DNA here is from genome assembly GCF_054177405.1 of Leptonychotes weddellii. Taxonomy (NCBI): domain Eukaryota; kingdom Metazoa; phylum Chordata; class Mammalia; order Carnivora; family Phocidae; genus Leptonychotes; species Leptonychotes weddellii. The sequence goes on along the minus strand of NC_138374.1, from coordinate 18,733,819 downwards.
TCACACCTGCAGCCAAAGGGACACTGTGTTTGCTTTCTCTTCTGCTTTCCTTCACCTCTATTACTTGATCTTCCCTGGTCTCCTCTCATTTCTGTCCATGGTTCAATCACTTACAGCCCATTTCCATCTACTTTAGACATTTTCCCGAATCCAAAACAACATAGTTTTAAAATCCCTTAACTCAGGGCGCCTGGGTGGCTCAGTCGGTTAAGCGTCTGCCTTAGGCTCAGGTCATGATCCCAGGGTCCTGGGATCGAGCCCCACGTCGGGCTCCCTGCTTGGCGGAGAGCCTGCCTCTCCCTCTCCCTCTGCCTGCCGCTTGGCCTACTTGTGCTCTCTATCTCTCTGTCAAATAAATAAAAACCTTAAAAAAAATTAAAATCCCTTATCTCACCAAAACTAAAAATGCTAGATTGCCAAATGAAACTTTAGAGCTACTGCATCACAAGTATTAGTCGATTTTCCACCTAAGGTTATAGATGTTTACTCTGCTTCTGGAGCAATCTTTGCACCATTTTCAGAATCAAAATGCAGACCTGGTTTTCAAGGGTCCAGTGAGAAAAATGTGGTTTTGGTATACCAGAGCTAGAACCTATTTTAAATCAACTGTTTCTTTTGTCAGATTACTGTGGGAGGGTGGGGTAGATGCAGCCTTCTATTTTTGTTTATACATCTTTATGAGATGTTTTTCCCTTTCTCACTGGCTGAGTAGAGGTGGGAGCCCCAGCTACATTATTCTAAAGGAAGTACTAACACCATTTGTTACTTAAAGAGCTTTTCTAATACACATCTCCATTCTCCCAGGAATGCTATTCTAGAGAAATAATATAAAAAGAAATTAATAGAGTTGCCCAGGCGCTATATTAAACTCTGACCTTTCAAGACCAGAACAGCCACGTAGCCATGATTAATGATTAATAGGTGAAAAGACACATTTATAAATTACAAATTAATACAATAAAGACAAGAAGGTATGTGTTACTGGACAGGGTGTGGAAAGCAGTCAGCCCCAGTGTTCCACCCTCTTGACTATTTCTTAATAATGCCAATTAGAAGGGCCATATGCACCCTAATGTTCATAACAGCAATGTCCACAATAGCCAAACCGTGGAAAGAGCCGAGATGCCCTTCAACAGACGAATGGATAAAGAAGATGTGGTGCATATATACAATGGAATATTACTCTGCCATCAGAAAGGATGAATACCCAACCTTTGCTTCAACATGGATGGGACTGGAGGAGATTATGCTAAGTGAAATAAGTCAAACAGAGAAAGTTAATTATCATATGGTTTCACTTATTTGTGGAACATAAGGAATAGCATGGAGGACATTAGGAGAAGGAAGGGGAAAATGAAGAGGGAGAACTCAGAGGGGGAGACAAACCATGAGAGACTATGGACTCTGGGAAACAAACTGAGGGTTTTAGAGGGGAAAGGGGTGGGGGGATGGGTTAGCCCCGGGGATAGGTATTAAAGAGGGTACGTATTGCATGGAGCACTGGGTGTTATACACAAACAATGAATCATGGAACACTACATCAAAAACTAATGATGTACTGTATGGTGACTAACATAACATAATAAAAAAAATAAAAATAATAAAAAAATAAAAGCTATGGTTTGGTCATTTATTCTTAAGTTTCTACCATATTCATTTAATTTATCAGTTTAATATGTTTTTATTAAATGCCTTAATGGTCATATGTCTTCCAGATTTCAGAAAGAGAAAAGCTAGGCAAGGATCCAGACAACTCAACATGTACTTTCTGTCTTTACCTGAAATTCCGTCAATACATCTTCCCATGCAATTCCTAGAACAGGCTCAAGGAGACAACGCAGATGGTTGTGGACATGCCAAGTACTGCTCCTCCAACACTGTGCTATGGACAGGTGACACTGTATTTTTTGCCATGTGTTTATGAGATACAAAAATGAAGTTGAAATAACCTAGGTGATCAATTGCTGGTTTTTAAATACTGCAGCACTAGCAGATTCCAGTATCTGGGGGAAAGGCTCCAGATTCAATTTCATTAACCAGTTACCTTCACATCTTCCATACACATAATGATACACACACACAGACACACACACACACACACACAACTGGTTTAAATGATCATATACATACATGCTGATAAGGGCCTAGAGAAACATATACATTGATGGATGAAATACAGACAAATTAGTACAATTTTTAGGTGGAGCAACTTGGCAGTATCTGTTACATGGTAAATCTTTATAGCCTTAGATCTAGGAATTTCTTTTCAGGTATTTATCCTACAGTTATATATACTACTACATGGCAAATGTTAGAAACAATGTAGAGGCCCATATTAATGCCTGCAGTAAATAAACTACAGCACATTCATAACTTAGAATGCCATACAGCTGTAAAAAATGAATAAAAAAGCTCTGTCTCTACTGATGTGGAATGATTCCCCAAGATATAATGTTAAACAATAACAACCACAAACCTCAATGCAAATTAATATGTATTTTAGGAAAGATATAAAAAAGAATATGCATATACTTACACATACATAAAATATATCTAAAAAGGATATACAAGAAATTGATAATAGTGGTTATCTCTGGAGAGAAACACTGGATTGCTAGGGCTCAGAAGTGAAAAGAGTTTTTACTTTATATCATTTGATATCTTTTGAATTTTGAACCATGAAAATGTATTACCTGATGTAGGAAAGAACATTAGGTTTCAAAGCCAGCGGCCAAGAAAGAATTCTTGAGTTGTCTTTGGTGCAAAAAGGTGGTTTTATTAAAGCACAGGGACAGGACCTGTGGGCAGAAAGAGCGGCACCGGGGTCATGAGGAGTGGCCCATTACATACTTTCAAGTTGGGAGGAGGTTAGGGATAGCATAAGTCTCTAAGGAATTTTGGAAGCAAGGTTTCCAGGACCTTGAGGGGACTAGCTATTGTTGGGAAAAGGTCATTTATTACTATCTAATTAAACCTTAGTCATGAGACCCTTCAGATGTATATTGGTGGGCCATATGCTTGGGGGATGATTTCCAACATGTATCTTGGGAGCTTTAGAGATAAAGGAAGTCCCTAAAGGAATTTTTATACATTAAAGAAGACTTACAGGATCCTGGGGTCGAGGGGGTGTCAGGCTAGGATTGCTTTTTGCCCTTAGCAAAGTATTAACATCGAGGCAGTTGAGTCCCTAGAGGAATGTCACTCTGCCTGTTTCAAGGACTTGTCAATGGGCTATAGGTAGTAAGGAAATTTAATAATTTTTCTTCTGCCTTTGTTTCCCACTTCATTACCTATCCAAAAAAAATTTAATTATCCTCAATTAAATATTTTAAATAAGTTTAATATAAACTCTTTGTTCTTTAAGTCCCTCTTTAGAGCAATGCTTCTCTCAGTGGGGCCCGAAAGATGCCTCAGGTATAAGAGAATCCCAACCAGGCCAGGAAAAAAAGAAAAGACTAAGGGAAGGAGCACTCAGGGCTATTCATTTGGTATGTTCCTAGTAGGAATCATCCTCACTACATTTTGAAATCATCAAAAGTTACTCTTGAGCCATTTTCATGAGAACTCTCAGCAGAAAGTATTATGAAGGGGAGCTCAGACATGACATGTCCCGGGTTCCTCACATCCTGCATTCTTGCCCCAGTCAGAGATGGGCTTAGTTTAATTATTCATTTGTCTGTTTGTACCATGAATGAATAGGATAAGTAGTTTGTAGGGTATGAGGTCTTGGACTTCTGTGGGAATGGGAAAGTTGAAGACTCAACATGCTTATCTTTGACTGGATGTGAATTTGGAGACATGTCCTTCCATATTTTCCCTTCTCTTGGGAAAGTTTTATTCATACCCAGAGCAACTGGGCTCAGGCAATCTCAGAGAGCCTGATGTGAACAAATGTAAATTGCCAGGGCTTTGGTACCAAACAAAAGTTAGTAATAAGTCTGAGAGTCAAAAGCAAAACAACAGAAAAAAAAAAAAAAAAAAAGCACAACCAACCTGCATCAGAAACCAAGTTGATACTATTTTTCCTCTTTAATCATAAAAACTCATTTCTAAGAAGAGGTAATTAGAATAATGTTAATTTCCAAACCACTTTAAATGATACTTTAAAAAATAAAGAAGACAGTTCTTCATTTGAATTAGCCTCAATAAGCTTTAATTATGCAATGTGAGCAACTGAGCTAATTAGAAAGTGTATCCTTGTTTAGGTACATTCCCATCAATGTGCTTTCCTAAATGGTTTTCATTTGAAAAGAAATTTCTTAAAATTCTACATAAGAATTTTCTCTTTGTGGATAAGGAGTGAACAAAAAGAGGTGTTAAGCAGGAAAAAAAAAATGGACATAACTGTTGTATCGAGGCTTTAAAAAATACAAATTAAATGCTTGTCTGTCTCAATTGAGTCAATTGATTGACCCTACTCTGAGCCCCAAAACATCTGAAAGATGATCTCCTGCCTGACTCCAACTGGGAGATGTTTATAAGCCCTTCAAGTTCCACTTAGCAGGAAGGAATGGATTTATTATTGAAGGCTTAAAAGTTGCAAAGGGCTTGTACCAGATCATATTAAATTTTGGATGAATACGTATAGGAATTCAAGTTCTCTTTTACTAATTGTCTAAAGTCAGAACATGTTTTGAAAGAAAAACTTTATAATCTACACTGATGTTTTCATTTCCAATGTTCTTGGTAATTTTATTGCTACATTATTGCAAACTCCTCACCTTGGAGATACATCTGGTCTTATTTTCACTCTAAAATACCCAACATTTTGGAGGGGAAAGAGTGACCCATGGTGATATTCAAATCAGCCAACAAATTACAAAAAATAAAAATAATACTTGCTTCCATTTACCGAATTATGTGTTTGGCTCTATACTTTGCGCTTTACATAGATTTATTGAGTCATTTCAACTGACCTATGAATATGCATTAATTTTATCCCTAATAAAATTTTTACTTTTGCTGCTCCCCGAACTCCCAAGACCCTAGGTCCTCTTTTCAAGCTACTCTATGCAAAACACTGAAAAACTCCCTATGAGGAAGACCCCAAGAAAATCCTAAAATCATCAGAACTTGCACTTTCCTTCCTCAATCACACACACAAAAATCAATTTACACCACTATTCCTCTGAATCAGCAATACAGCATATACCTGATCAAAGAGTTCTTTCAATCCTAGGAAAGTGGGGTGAGGGTCATATTAACAATTTTTCCAGATACTCAATGGTATTCTGTTGGACCAGTTTACTACAATCTGCTTTGGAGGCTGGCCCCATACAATCAGTTAGCCCATCTTTGCATAGTACCACATACAACCCAGATTATAAACATATTTCTTGAGATGGCCCCTATTCTACTTGCTAACCATATTGGCTGCCAAGGCCATCACATCTTGCTTTTGATTTTTAATTAATTTTTTACTGAGGTAATTGCATTTTGTAAGAAAAGAAATGCAGATAAATCCTGGGTGCCCTTTACTCAATGCTATAGGCTGAATTTTGTCCCACAAAAGATATGTTGAAGTCCTAATAACCAGTACCTGTGAATATGATCTTATTTGGAAATAAAGTCTTTACAGATGTAGCCAAGTTAAGATGAGGTCATTGGAATGGGGTCCTAATCCAATATGAACAGTGTCCTCATAAGAAAAGAGACACAGAAATGGAGACACACAAAAGGAAGTCAATCATATAAAAATGAGTAAGAGATTGAAATGATACTGCCATAAGCCAAGGAATGTCTAGAGCTACTGGGAGCTAGAAGAAGCACAGAAGTGTCCTTCCCTAAAAGCTCTAAAAAGGAAGTATGGCCTCGCCACCATGACTTGAGACTTCTAGCCACCAGAACTGTAAGAGAATGAATTTCTGTTCTTTTAAGCCACTGAGTTGATGGTACTTTCTTACCACAGTGCTAGGAATCTATTCCACCAATTTTCCCTCAATTACTCACATTTTGCAAAACTGCATGATAATATCACAACCACTATACTGATCTTGATACAATCCACCTTTCTTATTTATATTTGCCAGTTTAATTTGTACTCATTTGTGTGTAGTTCAGTTTACATGATTTTATTATATGCACAGGTTTTTGTGTCCACCATCAAGTTAAGATAATGAACAAGTTAAGATAATGAACATAACCTCAAGGATCTCTCATGTGGCCTTTTTAGAATCAAACCAATCTCCTAGGATTGTATAGGATTGTACAGGATTCCATCCTTAACCATTTGGAAGCCAATAATCTATTCTCTAGTTCTAAAATGTTATTTCAAAAAACGTCATATAAATGGAATTATGTAGCATATAACCTTTTGGAATTGTTTGTTTGTTGTTTGTTTCCCACTCAGGTTAAATCCTTAGTGATTCATCCCAGTTGTTTTATGTTTTTATCTGTAAAATCTTGCTGAAATTTTTATAGGAATCGCATTAAACTCATATAATAATTTGAGGACAAGTGGCACCAATCCAATCCATAGAACATTCTATATCTCTGTTTATTTAGGTGTCCTTGATTTTTCTCATCAATATTTTGTAACTTTTATCATACAGATTATGTACATTTTAAGTATGATCTAAGTATTTTATTTGCTTTGGAGCCATTGTCAAACTATAAACCCAGTTTTGCGTTAAAAAAGAGATTCTGATTTCTTAGATAATAAGGATTGCTTCGAAGTTTTGTCAGTGTGTTTTAATGCATCCAAGCTTATTTTGAGGACCAATTTGCCATCAAATATTACACATACCTTTTGTATATTATAAGATAAAGTGACCATGCATACCAAATTAAGTTTGTTATTATTGTTGAAATTCTGGAACTTTAAAAAACAATACAATCAAACTCTAACACTTCAGGCCTTCTTAGATTCTTGGACACAGAGCAAAGGGATGAAAAAAAAAGAAGCAAGTGACCCCCCCAAACCCCTTGCTTCTAAGGATGCCTCTATCCACTCTTTTATCACCCAAAAACATTTTGATAGATAAAAGAGAATTCAAAATCCTTATTAACTCATTTGGTCTTAGTTGCAGTGCATGCTGCAATGTAAACCAAAGTAAGAACATGGTACAAAGTAAGAGGAAGAAAGTTTTGACTAAGCTGAAAAAACTGACCAGGCTGAAAGGCTAACTCTTGCATGTAGCTAGCATTCCCCAATAGGGTGCAGATTCAGCAACCTCAGAAGAGTTTCAGACAGATTTTGATATTTATAAATATCTAATTCGGTAGTGACATCACAGTGTTCGATCCAGGTGGGCAGCAGTGCTATAGCTCTGAATAATTGTTCTGTTTGCATCAATATGCCAACCTATGACTAGTGATGAAAGGACATAACTTACAGAATAGGATTATGATAAGGTCAGGGTAGAGTGTCAGAGATCCAGGGACATACTTTGTTTTCAACAGAATACCAGGTATAGGGCAAAGAAAATCTAGATATAGGAAAAGAAGCAAAGACTGAATCAATGGTGGTAAGCTGGGTTTGAGAAGGTTGTGTCTTGATGGGTACTCAGGGATGCTGACCACAAAACAGGCACAGTTAATGAGAGATCTATGGCAGGCAGGTAACCCTATGTCCTGGAGGACTAAGACTGCTGATGAACTCAGAGTTTAAAGGTAGAAAGCCTCTGTAATTTTAGCTATTTCTCTTGACCAAATTTTTTGAGGCAGTGGGATCATAACCACAGCATCTCTCACACCCAGCTCCCCATTACCAAAAGTTCACTGAATGTCAGGCATGTATATTTTGTGACTCAATCCTCCCAGGAATCCTAAGCAGCAAGCACTATTACTAATTCTATTTTTAAATGAAACACTGGAAGCAAAGGGAAGTTATGGCATGTATCCATGGTCACAGAGACAAAAAGTCAAGACTGACTCCAGAACCTATATGCTTAACCACTACATTATACTGCATTCTTTTTTTAATTTTCTGGACCACATGAGCAAAAACCAACCTACTGACCCAAATGCAGAGACATCACTGAAACTATCCACTATATCAAATTAACATTTTTTTTTGCCCCTGGGTCTTATAATAGAAGGTACTGTGTTTTCCTTTGAATACCAGAGCATTTCAGAGACGTCCTATGAAGTTGTAGTCATTCCTAATATGTTGAAATTCAGTCAGAATCTCAGGAAAAACCAGTCAGAATCTCAGGAAAAACCAAATATTCTTTCAAATCAACACACATATGAGAGGTTTTTTTTTTTTTATTCATCTCACAGAAGCAAAAAGACCTGGAGTGAGGGCAATGTGTATAGCAATGGAGGTTACCAACCATTCTTTTAAAATATTTTGAGATAACTATAAATTCAGAAGCAATTGTAAGTAATAATACAGAAACTCCATGTGACCTTTAACCAGTTTTCCCCAGTGGTTCAACCATTTTCAAAACCTGTATTTGTAAATAAAAATGTTATTAAATGGTGTGTATCATGCCATCTTGAAATATGCCAGTAACCATTGGGCAATTGGGATTACCATAATAGTTTTATGATATGGCAATGAGCTATAATTATATTTCCTCCAATGCATTAGTCCTAGATTCAGATACTTTTATTTAATTTAACTATGGGTTGTTTGTGAATTATATTTCAAACAAATGAGGGTGTGATAAATTATTAGCAACCTCTAGCTAATAAATCCAGCAGATTCTTCACAAAAAGCTAATTTATTTAAGTATATGTATATTTAACAAATGACTCTTGTTTGGATGATTTATCGGCTTAGTGTGAAATGGTATTACAAAAGCTGGCTAGTAGTCCTATTTTGCATTTGAATCTTCCATTGAAGGCTGAGAGAAGGATGGCAGAAAGTATAATTCTTTTTCAAGAGACTGAGATTTAAAAAGAAAAGTTTGTGTTAAGTGCATGTTAAGTACATGTTAAATGAGTACAAGTTAGGAGAATATAGTTCAAAAGATAGAAAAATTATTTAAAAAAGCAAAAAGATACACAAATTATTTAAATCAGAAATCATAGAAGTTTTATATGGTCACTGAAGAGAGAAAAAGTATCATTAATACTATATAAGCTTATTATTAAATTGTAAACCTCAAAATCACTAGTTACTAATAATAAATCAGTTATTAGTTACCAGGGTTGTTACAAAAAAGAGAAAAAGACCAACTGCTGCAGCCACCCACAAACAATTAAATTATAATGTGTAGGTCTAGGTTCTGAACAGTGATTTATTTTTTAATAAGCACCAGTGATTTTAATGTAGAACCAAATTTGAGAAACACCCATAGTGATTACATTCTTTGATTGAGAATCTCAATGTATTAATTCACTCTGCAGTATTAATATGTAATTGTGGTAATATCAATTTATGGCAATTAATATATAGATCAACATTGCCATATATATCTACAAATCATATATCTATATCTATCTATATCACACATACATACACATAATATAGCATAATCCACTGTCCTATGGGTTCTATTCCCAGCACTATACTTAAACAAGTGATTTAACTTTCATGCCTTCCGTTTCTTTATTTGTAAAATAAATGATTAATCTAAATGACTTTTAAAATCCCTCTGGCGGGGCACCTGGGTGGCTCAGTCGTTAAGCGTCTGCCTTCGGCTCAGGTCATGGTCCCAGGGTCCTGGGATCGAGCCCCACATCGGGCTCCCTGCTCGGCGGGAAGCCTGCTTCTCCCTCTCCCACTCCCCCTGCTTGTGTTCCCTCTCTCGCTGTGTCTCTCTCTGTCAAATAAATAAATAAAATCTTTAAAAAAATAAAAAAAATAAAAAAAATTAAAAATAAATAAAATCCCTCTGGCTCTAAAACCCTAATCTAAGATTAGTGCTTGATCTTTAGGGAAGTGGGCAGAAACCTCATATTTAACTGAAGGATTATACTCAGTGCCAGTTATCCATGCCCCAAGAGATTTTGACATACTATACCTCCCTCTTTACCACTACCAATAACACACACTAACAACAGGCAGAGAAAATAAGATTATAAAAGTCACAAATGATCTTCTATTTTTTTTTCCATTCTTCCATAACATCTCAGGTAAGACTGCCATGAGCAGGTGCTCAAGGAAAGCATTTTCAGGTTCCTAATCAGTTTCCAGATATAACATGATCTTTTAGCTATCAATTGCTGCATAAGAAACTATCCTCAAACTCAGTGGCTTAAAGCAACAACCATATAGTATCTCATGATTTTATGGACTATTAAACCAGATGGTTCTTCTACTCTATGAAACACTGACTGAGGTCATTCAGTGATACTCAGTGAGATACTGGGCTAGGCTGGGGGTCCAAATAGTTGTACTCAAATGCCTGGTGCCTTAAGGTCCTTGCAAGGCTGGGCTCAATTAGGAACTTCTTCCTCTTGGGGCTTAGTCTCAGGGCTAAGCATTTTTCATAGTCTTAGGGCTTCTTCAGGTCATCTCTCCAACAACCACATCAGACTTCTTACATTGTGCCTGAGGACTCCAAGACAGTATATTTTTAAAGACAAGAAGAATAAAGTTCTGTTTTCTTAAGACTTTGGGCCCATAAACTGGCATAGGGTCAATTCCGCTGTATTCTATCAGTCAAAGCAATCACAGAGCTCACCCAAATTGGAGGGAAGGAGAAATAAAACCCAAAGTCAAAATGGAAGAAATTCAAAGAAATTGCAGCAATCCTGAATCAGTAACACAGTTTATCAACGCATCCATCCAACATAGGGAGGTATTTAATTGCACTGCAATCACAGTTTTAATCCTAGCTCTACTAATCTCTGGTTCAGTGATTTGAGGCAAACAATTCTCTGAACTGAGCTTGAGATTCTGGATCTGTAAAATGAGGTTAGTGATAATATGGCATACATCATAGGATAATTGTGAGAATTAAATAGGAGAATTTGTGAAGTGAAAAGTACATAGTATCTGGCACATAGATGATAGCTATAATGTAATTATTAGTTATAAGAAATTGTGTTCAGTATTTCAGGATGTGACAAAGATGTTTCAGATCAGGGGTCTATGTGCGAAATGTTTATATTCTAAAGTGAGTGCTCTAGAGCTGAGAGAAAGAAAAAATTACTTTCTGACTTAGGTTCTCAGAGAAAGCTTCATGAAGCAAAATCCTGAAGACTGGTTATGGTTTGGCAAAGAGATGGAAGAGATGGACACAGCTGTGCCCTCCTTTTGAAAGAGAAATATACTGATTTCCCCAATAATATGGGGAAATGCTTAAGTCTTCTAAAAAGAAATTTATTTCTTTTTCTATTAATGAAAAAACAAACAAAACATCTCTATGTGCCATTTGTAACCATATAGGTGACTCTCAATTTCACCCACATTCTCCCTCATCCACCTTCCTGGAACACTCATTTCCCTTCTTAAAAGAATCTATTCAACATCACATCCTTTGTAAGGATTTCTCTGATTCTCTTAGGCTTAATGAGTCCCCTCACCCTGGAGTCCCATAGCACTTTCTGCAAATTTTCATTGTACATATCACATAATATTGTCATTATTTGTCTAGATAGAGTATCTGCACGTATCTCTCTACTCTTCACCACCCTATGAAAGCTTTGAGGGTGGGACCTGTATAATGAGTGCACACAGGAGGCACTAAGCACATGCACCTAGTTTGGTAATAACAATACACCAAAAGGGAGCCATATAGATGAACATGCCCTATATCCTTGCTGCTCAAGTATTGTCCTTAGACCAGACACCTCAGAATCACCTGGGTACTTGTTAAAAATGCAGAATCTCAGGACCTGCCCAGCATCTATTGAGTCAGAATCTGCATTTCAGTAAGATCCACAGGCTATCCCTTTGTATATTTATATTTGAAAAACATTGCCCAGGCATAAGCTGCAGAGTGGATGCTCTTCATTAAAATGTACCTCATGTTTCCTGATAGGAAATAACTGAAGACATCTTTCAAACCCTTTCCCCATTTTTGAAGCCAAATAATTAATCTAGTATAATTTGGTTAAAACTCAGAGGTTTTCTTTTTGACATTTATATATACCTTTTTAACTCATGCTTTGTCCCCTTGCCCTGGGGCTGACGCTAACATTATCCTCAATACTTGTGAAGTTTCACACATTATTCAGAGAATGGAAAAGGAAGAGAAAATTCTGCTTTAAGAAAGCATACTTTCTTTTTGGCATTTCATCTTGTTTATTTGAAACTTCTCTCCTGGTTGGTTGTTCACATCCATTGCATTACCTGGGGAAGGTGATGGAGTGGGGAATGGACTGATCAGGAGAAATGGATCTCTAGGAAAACATCAACATTCTCTCAAAATGCAAAGCAAAAAAGAATATGTCCTTTAATCTGACTCTGGTCCACAGCAAAAGGTATGGCAGGAGCAATAAATAAAAGTCAGAGACCCCTCCATCTGAGAGCCAGATGGTATTGCTCAGGGACTGAGATTCAGAAGAGATGTCCTGGCTTGGAGCAGCAATCTGCCACACTAGAAATGCTGCCCAGTGTCCTCTCTGGTTTTAGGGAATGTATTTCATCCCAGAAAACACCTTCCTGGTATCAACATGCCTTCAGGAAGACAAGTCTTATTCAAAGCCCAACATGAACAACAGTGATGTGATTTCCTTTCATTTATTGAGTAACTTACTATGTGACAGACACTATCCTAAGTGTTTTACCTACATTAGCTCATTTCATCTTCACAACAACTTCGAAAGGCTGGAATAATTATCCCCATTTTATAGAGAAGGAGATTGAGATTCACAGTGGTAAAGTGGTTTTTCTCAAGGTCTTCTGAAAGAATCATGGTTTTTGATCATCAAAGTTTATTACATTTGATTTTTATGTCTAAAATAAATTGTTGGAACTAATGTTCCAGAAGATGTGGTAATGGGCACCAGAAAAACTTTAATAGAGATGTTGTCAAGAGACACATCAGGGACTACAATGTCCAGTAGATGAGGACTGAGCTATAAAAAAGTCAGTTAGATACTAACCCCAATTTCTGATGACCATGAAATATAAATCCTCCCAAGTGTTTCGATTTGTAACCATTGGCCTCCATAGTGCTTACTAGAGGGCAGACCAATAAGAAGACTTCACAGAGAAGCACTCCAGGACCTCAGAAAGCTGGGCCAGCAGATTCGCTTATAGATGGTCCAAGTGAAAGTGAGATCCCTTTTCTGGGAGAGAGAGCCACCCCTCAAGCATCAGATCATGTGTTCTGAGTGAGGAGGTCCCCAAACCCTCCTCTAGCTCACCATTATGGAGGCTGAGTTCTTGCTTCTTTGTTTGTTTCCAGGTGAAGATGATCAGTGTATATGTAGAAATGTGACAAGCTCTTGTCAGTTCCTCTGGGGGTGGAAGGTAGAAAGAGAGAAGAGGCTTTGAATCCCACCCAGAGAACTGTGTATACCTCTGAACAGATCCCACTTAAATGGCCAATACATCAGAATGACAGTTCAAAGTGGATGCCATTTTATCCCTATTACACATCCCAATTATAGTGTCATTTTTATCACCACGAGATGACTGGGTCATCTTTCATGACATTCTACCTTATAGTCATATTGTTGAGTTGTTTCCTCACCTTTGCAAAATTCCTCCTCTACTTCCCTCTGGTTAAGAGTTTTTGCTTTGTTTGCTTGTTTTTTAAGTGCTACTATGTGTATTCTCATGTATGGGGTCAAGGCATTTTTTTGGGGGGGGTGACCTAAAGCATTATACACAACATAGCCACATAACACATTCCAAGCTGAATGTCTGTCTCCAACTTCATTCCATGTTGGGATTTTGCTGTGAAGGTAAGAAACAAAACAAAAAGTAACTTGAGAAATCAACAAGTTAATTTTTGTTCTGAGGATGAAAAAGTAGTGAAATCCATCTTACTCCACAAGGAAAATCAGAAGGGGATGAAAAGGGCAGAATGGGGGGAGTAGTGTGGCAGGGTGCCAGAGGGTGCAGCTCTCCCATCAGAGAGGAGTAAGCCTGAATCCTGACTCCACCATTTGCTGGCTGTGTTACCTGGAGCAAATCAGTCTTCAAGTCGCAATTTCTAATGTGTCAAAGAGGCATACCTTAGCTAACTTAAAGGGATTTTGCAAAGAGTAAAGAATAAAGGAAGGAAATGGACTAACAACTATAGAGTCTGTGTATCCTAGACTCTCAAAATTATAAGCCGAATTTGTAAAAAAAAAAAAAAAAATTATTAAAGCCCCTTCTTAGGTGGAGGTTCTCTGGAAGCAGACTCTGGAATGCAGGTTTTCCTGCATTTACAATCAACACATATAAGGAAATGAGGAAAGTGAGCTTGGGAAAGGGAGAGGTGGAACTGTGATATAAGCTCAACACAGGACTCTGCTGGTCCCAAGGGAATCTTTGGAGTTTAAACAGTCCATCAGAGTTGTCTAAACTGAGGCAAGGGAACTCAATCTGTTCCCCATCATCCCCATTACTGGAGTCCTTGGGCAGAATTGTAACCTTGGGCAGGACACCTCCCTTCAGCAGAGTACAGTTCTGGAGAAGGACACAGAGGTGAGACTCAGCATTTAACACTCCTGGCAAGTGGAGGAATAAATGTCTCTGTCCTGAAGCAGGAGTCTGGACAGGGTACTATATTATCCACTACAGATCCCAAAGTCCCATTGACAGAATTCTGGTTCCAGGCCCTTGGAAGACTCCACTCTTGTCTAAATCCAATGAGACAACAGAAGCAATGTTTGCCTTTGCACTTCTGAACAAAACCTCAGGGCTAGCCTCTGCCCTATATCTTATCATGATGCAGAATACAAGCTTTGTACACCCTAAAGTGAAAGCATCAGATGTGTAGGAATTGGATCAGTTTTGTTATTAAAAATGCACAGTGTCTCCCACAGCCCCTGCATATAATAGGGGTTCAATAATTACTGAATAAGTGAATGAATGAATATACATAATGAACTGAATTTAAAGACATATTCCGAAAAAGCCTGTACAAAGGAATCATGGACGTCTTTCTTCCCCAAAACACGAGATAGGTTCTTAGAAATTGCTCAAATTGCTTCAGGGTTTATTTCATGTGTTTTAAACAAACAAAAAAGCACCAAAAGGCTTATAGTAAAGAATAATGAAGAATCCAGGGAAAAATATTATTCTGGACTTTAGTCTGTTTATATCCCATAATGAGTGTAGCAGCAAAGATGCTTTTTACAATAGTCTTTAAAGCTCTGCAGGGTTAGAGAAAAAAAAAAAATGTCAGAAATCCATTTCCCTGGATGGCAGCTACCAATTTTCTAGCAATCAGAAAGGAGATACAGAATTAGCTTCATAACATCTGTTATTAAACAATGTCAGCCTAATATTACTAAGAACACACATACAAGGCACCAGGGATAGCTACTTATCCAGTGTATTCCATGGATACATTGGCCTGGCTAATGCTTTTCACATTAGACCATAGGTTAAGGTGATACCTGCCTAGAGTTTGAGAGCAAATAAATTTATGTAGCTGAAAATTACATGTAGCCTTCCCAGTGAAATACCGTTTCTCACATTTCAAATTTAACATGATTTACATGATGAAAAACACATTTATGAGTGCCAGCTAGCACTTCCATGCCTTTGATTTTGGGTAATTATTTTTACGCTGAAAGATTTGGGCAACTGATTGCCCAAAAGTTGATCAGGAAAGAGAGTGTTCTGTTTCTGTAGCCTGAGGAGCATACTCTGATCTGACAGAGCCTGGCTCAGTGACAGAGCCAGAATCACATGGATGTCTGAGTTCTATTTAAATCACCTTCCTGTGTGTTCACTGAGAGCTCTCACCAAAACCAGTGCTACAGTTCCCACTGGGCTCTCTGCTTCCCCTCTTGGACCTCTTTAATCTACTGGCTGCACAACAGCCAGACAAAGGTTATTAAGCATAAATCAGATTTTGTCAATTCTCTGCTTAAACTGTTTCAATGGCTTCCCCTGACTCTTGGATGAACCCCAAATCTCATGCTATGTCCTTAGTGGCACTCATGACCTGACTCTACGTCTTCCACCAGGATAACCTGCAAGGAAGATGGGGGAAAGTTCTTATATACTTTCCCTGCAAAAGTGAGAAATAGCACTTTCATTAGAGAAGATAAATCCCAAAATCATCATTCTTATGGTTAAGTTAGTGGCTATTATAGTCTGACTTTGAAATATTTCATTTTGAGTGACTGGTGAAAGCCATTCAACAAAATTTCAGAAGCAGGAGAGCTTTAGAATCATAGTCTTCTGCTCTGGGATTCATGCCAATTCCCTCTCTCTGCAGGATGTAATCCCTTCTTGGATTCACAATGGTGTGCCTACTAAAAAGGGTCTCTGGGGAAATCCTGAAGTGCTTTTGGGAAAAACACCAAAGAAATTATTGATCCTATTCACTACATTGATCCTATTGATCCTATTCACTACAGCTAGAGCACTTTTAGAACTAGACTTTTGATTACAGTACTATTTTCCTTTCACAATACTTACTAAATTTGAAGATTTAGGCAACATATTTAAACTCTGCTCATTTTCCATGTCTATCAAATTGGTTAATAATCCTACATTCTTGGTAGAGTAGTTCTGAATTAAATGAGTAAATAAAATAAAACACTCCAGGAAGATCCTGGCTTAAAGAAAATTTCAGTGGTAACTATCACACTAACATCATCGTCATCATCACCATCATCACCATCATTACTATTGTAATGATCAATCATCAACAATAAATTCTGAGCTACTCAGGGTTGATTTCATGGTGGAGGAAACTTTGATGCCTCAGAAAGTAACACTAACTCTATTTCCTGGATATTTTGCTATGTTATATGCTTCCTGTTCTGAGTAAATAAAATGATCTCTACAACTTTGATAACATATGTTTGGACTTATGGGCTTGGTAATGAGCTGAGAGCATCCATACATTGGCAAGATATCAAAATGGAAAACCACCTCTGAGATGACATGTATGAAATTCTTCCCAACAAGAGTGCTCCAAACTGGATGGTAGCAAGCACACCAATTAAAATCTCCCTTTTTAGAATGTGAACACAGAGAAGCTAGCAATGAGCAGTATGGTCAGTAAGCTTGAGTATAACCAAAATGAACCTGTAAGGTTTTTATGGCTCTAACTGAGGACTTAGAAATCCCAATCTTAGTGCTGACAGCCAGTGTTTTAGAAGAAAACATCTTCTAAAAGACATCTCTTGTTGCCCTATAGTGTGTGTGTATATATATCTATATCTCTATTATCTATATATCTATATCTATCTGTATATATATATCTATATCTGTATCTATAATCTATCTGTATGCCTACCTAGAATACATCCCATTGGTGAGGTGCAATTATATATGTCTCTTCTTTTAAAAGCCTCAGTGGTATTATATTTCACTCACAGTGTATGTCTATTATTCCCTGTCTTTTCACACAATTTCAGCATCTCCTAGCATGTGTATTTCAATGAGAAGCCTTGAATTTTGTCTCTCCCCTTCTCTTTCCATTTTTCTGGTATACTTCCCTATTCCTCCATTGCTGTGGCTCCGTAGGATCAATCCCAATGAAAACTATCACTATTGTAAGAGGAATTAGTTCAGAAATAATTACTTTGTAGAATTTTTAGAAATTTTCCACTTTTAATCTTTGTAGTTCTTTTGGAATTGTCAATCATATGATCTCTATTTTTCCAGCTTCACAGGTGAGCACCTGACACAGCCTGTCCAATAAGAGTACCCCATCCCCTTGTACCTTATACAGTGATTGGTCTGTTGTTGGGCACTGTACTAATTTTCTAGGGCTTCCATAACAAAATATAACAGACTAGGTGCCTTAAACAACAGAAATTTATTTTCTCATAGTTTTAGAGGCTAGAAGTCCAAGACCAAGATGGCAGGTTTCATTTCTCCTAAGGTCTCTTAGCTTACAAATGGCCATTTTCTGACTGTCTTTACATAGTCTTTCTTTTGCATGTGTGCATCCCTGGTATCTCCTTGAATACCCACATTTACTTCTCTTATAAGAAAACCACTTAGATTGAATTAGACCCCTGTGATGGTTGATTATATGTGTCAGTTTCACTGGGTCACAGTGCCCAGATATTTAGTCAAATGTTATCCTGCATTTTTCTGTGTGGATATTTTTGGATGAGATTTACATTTAAATCTTTACTTTGAGTAAAGCAGACTGACCCTCCATCATGCAGGTGCAACTCATCTGATCAGTTGAAAGCCTACATAGAACAAAAGGTTGACCTTCCCCAAGCAAGAGGGAATTCAGCCAGCAGACTGCCTTCAGACTTCATCTGTAACACTGGCTCTTCCTGGTTTGCAGCATTCTGCCTTTGAACCAAAAGTGCCACTCTTTCCTGAGCCTCCAGCCTGACAGACTTCCCCACTAGATTTTGTGCTTCTCAAGCATCCACAATCACATGAGCTAATTCCTTAAGTCTTTCTGTATATATACATATCCTATTGGTTCTGTTTCTCTGGAGAATCCCAACACAGGTCCACACACATGATCTCATTTAATATTAATTACCTCTTTAACAAACTCACATTCTAAGGTACTGAGGATTAGGGCTTCAAAATATGAATTTTGGAAGGAAACAATTTAGCCCATAAAATGAAGGCCAATCATAATCCTTTGTTGGCATTGATATAAATACCAAGGGAGAAATATCTGAACTCTTACACTGTAATGATAAAGAACTTATAAACCCAGGTCTGCTAGATGCCATCTTGCTGCCTGATAGCATACTGAGAAGGAAATCAGCTCAAAGGAAATTAAGCCAAGATGTAGGCTGAGAGAACCCTATACAATATCATATGAAAAATGGAATCTAGTTCCATATAAGGTCAAATATTGGACTTTCTGATATGAAAGCTAAAGCTAGAAATGATCTTTCTTTTATGATCCTAAATATAATCAATCAAATATAAATTTTTTTTCAATTACATGTCTAAAATACCTCTTGACTATTACTATATCCATTTCATCTCAAGTTAGTTCACTTTGGTCTAGTCTCTCATTGTTCCTTGACTAGACAATTGTAACAGCTCTTGTCTCTAGTCCCACTCTCTCCCCAAGATTTATCTTCCATACCAAACTTCCGATACATGTCCCATTCTCATTTGGGAATACATCCCTTCCCCTACTCTTTCAATCCATATGGCTCAGAGGTGTTAACTCCATTTCAGCAATCTGGGTGCCACATAATCTATACTTGGCCAGTTAACAGTACCATGGCAACAGTAACTGACACAGGAATGAGCATATGACCCAGTCAAATCAACCAGAGATGATAATGTTTAATTCTAGGACTTTTTCATCACTATTAAGGGAGAAGGTGTACATTTCAGCCTGGAAATAAACCAGAGGAAATATAGCCCAGGAATGACTAGCACCCAAATATGACCAAGAGGAAAATCCTCACTGACAATGGAGTTAAAACAAAAGTGATGTTAATAGTGTTAACACTGAGCAACAGTGTAGGAGAAAAACCAGACTCTGAAGACATCTTTTAAGCCCTTGTAACTAGCTATGCTTGACCCTACTGCCAAAGAGTATGATTCAACAGGTCTATGAAAGAGCCCTAAAACTTAAGTACTCAGATATTTCTATAAAGTCCTTATACAGAGTTTCCTTTGTGAAACCATGACACAGACAATTGTCCTCTTACTTTACTCCTGACTCAAATTTCCCACTAATTCAGCTTTTTGGCCTGGTATAAAGGCTGAGCAAGCCTATCTGGTTCTCTATCTAGCCCAGTGAATCTGAGTCTGTGGCCTTTTGAGCTGGAGGTTTTTTCACACCAACTTTTATACTGCCTTTTATTTTCCAAATCTATGCTAGATGGTTTCTATATTATTTCTATATCTATCCATTTAAGACAGGTCCTAGAAAAGATAGCATTCATTAACTCACACAGACATGCATATAAATTTGAATCTCTCTTCAATAGTTTTCTTTCAATGCTAAATTTATTTTGATAATACATTTATTTTTTTTTAAAGATTTTATTTATTTATTTGAGAGAGAGAGAATGAGAGACAGAGAGCATGAGAGGGAGGAGGGTCAGAGGGAGAAGCAGACTCCCTGCCGAGCAGGGAGCCCAATGCAGGACTTGATCCCGGGACTCCAGGATCATGACCTGAGCTGAAGGCAGTCGCTTAACCAACTGAGCCACCCAGGCGCCCCATTGATAATACATTTAAATAAAGTTGGTGCTGATGATTTTGAGTCCTTTCCTTGATGATTCTAATAGCAAAGCATATGTTCATACTCAGAAATGCTCTCTTTGAATCAGTCTGCAGATTACCCTTTACTTCTTTTTTTGTCTTGTATATTTTATAATAGCCTTTGGCCAAGGATATGCAATGTGCCACAACACTGTTCATTCCAGAAAGATGAGTAAAGCGTAAATGTCACTAAGAAAAAAAAAGAGCAAATGTCACTAAGAAACAAAGGGAAAACCAGCTAAAAAGTGTAGATAGGAATGGCAGGTATAGCCTTGAGGTTTGAAGATGACGAGAGAGACTGTGTTGCAGATGGAATGTTCTCTAAACCTAGTGAGAGTTTTCACATAATGGAAAAATGAGGGAAGTAGAAAAAAGAGAGTGAAGAGAGTGAGAGGCAGAGATACTTGGGAACATCTATAACTCACAGATCTTTGGGGCTTCTAACATCAAATTTCTGAGCTTATTCACCTCCCTTTCTAATTTTTATCCCTTTACCTCTCATACCAAATCAGAAAATAAATTTGGAGTGAAGAGGTAACTTGCAGCTAGGGCAATATCTCCATTTCATAATTAATCATATTAATAACAACACTTTCTTTCATGAATCCTTTTATTTCTATGACTCATCTTTTCCCCAAGACCAGTCTCCAAAAACTGCAAGAAGCTGGTTTTATCATTACTCTATGGAAGACATTTATTCAACCTGTTGTGAGTAAAGGTTTCTAGTCTGAGCCAACCCTATCCTTAGGCTTTCCTGCCCCATACACCACCCAGCCATGAAAAATATTCCAAACCATAATAAATTCAGATTGGGAAGAAATCATATTATGGAAATTGAAATGATGCACACCACTGTAAAAGACTGAATTTTATTGGGACTTCTATCCCTTCTGAATGCCCTAAGTGTATACACTTCCTATCCACATGAAGGGGTGTGTACACATCAACATTGGTCCAACACTGGTTTCTACATGGTAGAAAATATATTTTTATTGAATGAATGAAATGAGAGTAACTAGGAGGCCAAATCAACATGTAGAACAATCTTTAAAGTTTCTTCCTTAGCTGTGTTCAATTACTCTATTATATTGCCTCTCATTAAAGTTGGCTCATTTGTGGAGTCAAGTTTAGAATGGGACAAAAGCATAATTGTCTTAGTTCAGACCTGAGGCCCCCACCCCCAGGAAGCAGGCAAGAGGACAGGATTTGCACGTGATTTATTAAGGGGGTATTCCCAAGAGAAACCAGAAGGGGAGTGAAAGAAGCAGGGAGAGAAGTGAAAGAAGCCAAGCAGCATTCAATTTTAGGCATCATACTAGCCTTCAGCCTGATGGCAGCTGGGGCTCGGCAGCACAATTATATCGCAGAGTTCGTCCCATCTCAAGGCAGGAGAACTGGGCTTTCATACTCCTTCAGGAGTGCCCACAAGTCTCCAACCAGAATAAAACTCCCAGGCATTTCTGGCTTCTGGTTCGCCTGATCAAAGTAGTTCCAGAAGCCTGATGATAGGCCTCTAAACAGTTTGCAGGTGCAAACCCTTAGGAGAAGCTCACAGAAAGGATCACAGGACTTACCCACGGAACTGGTATAGGAGATCTGGGGGACATCAAGAGTATTTTCTACAATATTTAAAACAAATGAGAAAAGATGAAAGCACCTACACTATTATCAAGCAGAACTGAATTTACGTCTTCCCTGAGCACTTAATTGCCTATATCACACTAGGCAAGTTACTGCATCTCCTAGATCCTTGGTTTCCTCATATGTAAAATGCATATGATAGTAACACCTGCCCTACATTTATAGGACCAAATTAGAAAATATATATGAAGCAATGTAAAACTGTGCCTTCTATATGATAACCACTCAATAAATGTTAATTGTCATCACCATCCTCCTCACCATCCTCACCATTGCTAGTGACAGAAAATTTTTTGTTAAATTTCAATATTTTGACATTTCTCTAATGCCAAAATTCCAAGCTGCCTTTTTTTTTTTCTGGTCCTAAAGTATGTAATTCTCCAACTCAATTTTTCAACCTCCGGGAATATTTTAGCTCTCCTCCCCCTCTTCGTCCTTCTCTTCTACATCTGTCTAATACTCATGTCTGTGTTACTCTTGACCTTGACTTTGGAGCCAAACAGCTCACTCTTTAGCCAACACTGGGCTGGTCCAGAGAGGGGTGTGGATCCAAAACTAATGAGTATCGTCAGTTATCCACATTCTGAAATTAATGGAATTATTGCCATCAACTTGGAAGACCCGCCAGAAAGGGAAAGTGACAGATTTCTGGCAAGGCAATGCTGGTATGAGCAGGCATTCTTAAAACGCAGCAGGGGAGAGCGTGCAACATGAAACACTTGAGGCTCAGCACTGCTGAGGGTCTTGGAGAGCCTCATAACATTTGAGGCATCATTTCAAGTTCCTTAGCTGGTAAATTAATTTTGGACGCAAATAAGAAGAGATGAGAAGAACAGTGTGTTTTCAGGAGAACATTTTCCTGGGCACTTCCAATACTTAGCAAACTGGAAGCTGAGAGAACTTCAACTTTTAAGGCTCCCACAAGACTTGTCAGGTTCGTCATTGGTTCCACCTCTTGGAGGACAACCCACCTTTTCTTGTTTGGAGAGTCACGTATGTTCACATGTAACACCTTAAACCCTTTCTTGGATTTTCTTGTCCTTGGCCCTAATCATGGAAGGGCCTGACCTTTAATTATGAATTTATGCCCTTAATTATGGAAATACCTGATAAATACAATAGATTCTCAGAACCTGGCCCCAGCACTCAAGACAAGGACTCCACTGGAGTGGCTTAGCAGGGAAAACATTGCCCATCGACATTTGTTAATGTTTTTGCCAAGATGCCTAATGACACAATAATTTGAAGATAATGGAAATGAAAACCAAATTACTCATATTCTTAGAGAGATTATGTTTCATATTAGAAAATAAAAAAGTTTGGTCTATTTTTCTCATATTCAATTGATCTATAACAGAATCATCATTAACTTAAGATGCCAGTTTAACATAGACTAAAGATTCTTTGTTGAGAGATGCTTCTTGGAGGCACACCAATTGGATATGTACTGGATTTTATGTGACATTTTACTGCTATTTCTTTGTTCATCTAAGATTCCAAGTTGGCAAAGGAGATGTCAGGAAATAATCACAGTTGCACCAAATTATCTTAAGTCTTGAAAGTGATAGCACTAGAGCTTGAAGCCAATCTTGAATGCACATATAAGTACATATGGCCCCAATCTGTAAATATGGTAGAGCATTAAATGAATAATGTATTGGAACATAAAATATTCAACATTCTGTGGATTACTTGTGGCTGTATGAAAAGGCAGGGTGCGAGGCATCCATCATTTCATAAAATTCAGCTCTGCATCTAGCCTCACAAGATGAGGAACCAACATAGTTTCATGATGGTAACTTCTGCAACCTAGCTTCTTGCTCCCTTATTGATTAGCTCCAAAGAGGAAAAGGATGTGAAGATTTAAATTGATGATACTGCTGTTTTGTTGTTCTTGTTTAAAAATCTGGGAAGAGAAAGTAAGGGAAAAAAACTATAATGCCAAATATTTTCCAAGACCCAGTGAATCAAAGAACCAAAATGTCTTAGTATTTTACAACTATTATACCCTCCACACTGTGCTTAGTGTTGAGGGACAAACTATTTTCAGAGAGAAGAGTCTAGTGGAGAAGGCAAGACTATAATATATGCAAAATAGACTGAAAGAACACAGGACATAATGAAGTTGTCAGAAAATATTTTGGATGGAGGGAGATACATGACAAAATGCTTATAAGGAGATCAGTAAACCCTCTTGTCTGAAACAATGTCAAATAAAAGATAATTACATTGGGCGCCTGGGTGGCTCAGTTGGTTAAGCAACTGCCTTCGGCTCAGGTCATGATCCTGGAGTCCCGGGATCGAGTCCCGCATCGGGCTCCCTGCTCAGCAAGGAGCCTGCTTCTCCCTCTGACCCTCCCCCCTCTCATGTACTCTCTCTCATTCTCGCTCTCTCAAATACATAAACAAATCTTTAAAAAAAAAAAAAAAAGATAATTACATTCCTGATGGGAAGAAAATGATTAAGCTGGCCCCTAGGTAAGGTAGAGCAACTCCCAACTTTCAACTTCTAACTTCTAAATTTAATTATCATTCTAAAGTGTCCTTTAGAAAATGGGGGATACTTATAACAATTTCTATATAGTAGTGATGCTCCTGTTCTGCTCTTTGTGTTGGTATATCAATAATGAGAAATGTCCCCAGGACCAGTGCTTCCCCTGTCCCTCCACCTGTTCTATATTGCCTTCATCCATCAGGGCACAACTGAAGTACTGTTTTCTCCATGAGGTCTTCTCAAATGATTCAATCATTTGTTGATCATTTATGTTTCAAATGGCAATCTTGTTTCTTCCAAATGGATTGTATTATATTTTTTTAAAGACAGAGTCTATGTAAAACAAAATAATATTATATGTTTATCAAACTGTATTATTTCTCTAATGGAAAAATGAAAGACTAAATTTTTTTGCCTCTGGGTGAAGTCATTTGATCACTTTTATCCAATAAAATGTTAGAGGAAGTGATACTCACTATTCCCAAGCCTGATCCCTAAAAATCCACCCATTTATGATTTTCCTATATGTCCCCTTCCCACAGAGAACCATATGTTGAGGATAGACATGGCCAAAGATTGGAGAAGACTGGATCCTTGAGTCAGTGCTTAAAGAAGAGCTATTCAAAAGTACTCCCTGACAGCAACAGTCTCAGAACTATGAGTAAGAAATAAAATGTTATTAAGTCATTGAGATTCCATGATCATTTATATAGTAACTAATATTTATAACCCTATTTAATATAGTATGTTGTTTTTATTTATACTTAACTTTTTATTGAACTAGAGTATATTTCAGTATGTTTTGTCTTAATATGAATTATAACATATACATATGTTGTATATACATACCAAAAAATGCCAAAATCAGTGTGCAATTTGGTGAATTGTCACAAACTAAATACATCCATTCAGCTAGCCCCAACATCAAGAAAAATAATATTATCTGCTTCCCAAAAAGCCACTCACATGCCCTCCCAAAGCAATAACCTGTTGGAGTTACCAGCACAATTGCTTCCAACAGAACAGATTAGTTGCTACTTTATAGAAAAGGAATCATAAGACTATAGTTGAATGGGTTACCAGTAGAGACCTCTCCTGAAGCACACAACTCTCCTCACATTGGACTTGGCCTCCCAACTGCAGTCCCCTGAGCACTTCATCCTCTATACTAAAATTAGTGGTTTCTCATGTCATAGAGTACAAGGAGAGAGAGAAAGATGGCTAAGCACCAAACTTCTACGTGGCTGAGTTCACAATTAGAAGGCACTTACGGAGATATCAGGGACAAAGGTGGGTGCAGAAGCACCATCTAAAGCTTTGTTCTCAAATCTCACTGCAATGTGCCAGTGAGCTTGTGTTGCTCAAATGAACAAATAGAACTACCTCTTCCCAGGAAAAGGCCCTGCTATCTCAGTAGTAATTTATTCTAATCCCAAACCCTAAGTTCAGCTCACTGACTCTCACCACCCTAAAAGAGATAAGGTGAAGGCCAGGAAGAATATAAAGTGGAAAAAAAAAAAAGAGGGAAAATAAAACACAAACTAGCACATAGAGATTAAATATGCAGATGCTGGGGTCATTCAAAGCTAGGTATGAAACACTGTCATACATTCGATTTGTAAACTAATACTCTGATTCATTATTTTTTAGTATCTGCATGATATTCCAAAGTGCAGCTGTAATGTAATTAAGTAAGCCATTGCACCATTGGGATAAGAAGGTGGCTATAAAGCGGGTATCACAAGAGAGCATTTCTGGAATTCTCCATTTACAGACACTCACTTTGTACTCAGTTGCTTGCCAGTAAGTACAATGCTGTCATAAACATCCTTGTACATATACCTTTAAAAACCTGGAGCTCTTATTTTTATGGGAAAGATTCAAATAGTGGGCCTTCTGGGACAAAAGGTTTATGTAGTTTCAAGTTTTAACAGCTGTTACAAGATTACTTTCAAAAAAAGTTCTGTGGCAATCTACATGTTAATTTTTGTTTGCTTTTTACTTTTCCCAACGTACAAAATAGAGAAAATAGCATAACAAACTCCCAAACACTTATCACCCAGTTTCATAGATATACCATCTCTGCAACCTTATATTTTTTAAAAGATTTTATTTATTTTAGTGAGAGAGAGAGAGAGCAAGCATGAGCAGGGGATGGGCAGAGAAAGAGGGAGAGAATCTCAAGCAGACTCCCCACTGAGTGCGGAGCCCAATGCAGAGCTTGATTCCAGGACCCTGAGACCATGACCTGAGCTGACATCAAGAGTCCAACACTTAACCAACAGTGCCATTCAGGTGCCCCTGAAGCTTTATATTTTAATTCAGTTTTTGAGGCATCACTTATATCTAGAAAAAAATAGCCTTTTTTGTGTATAGTTCTATGAGCCTTAATGAATGCATACCACAGTATAACCACCCAGACAGTCCTGATACAGAGCTTTCCATCACACTATAAAGTTCCTTTGTGCCCTTTTATAATCAAACATTCCCTCCATCTCCTAGTCCCTGGCAAGCACTGGTATGTTTTTCCCTATATTTTTGCTTTTCCAGAATGTTACAGAAATGCAATCCTACAGAATGCAACCCTTTAAATGTGGTCTCTGCAATTTAGCATAATGCATTTGAGATTCATCCATATCATTACTCTATCATTAACATGTTCCTTTTTATAGCTGAATGGTATCCAAATGTAAGGGTGTACCAGAGTTCATTTATCCATTCACCAGTTGAAATTTGGGGTGATTATGAATATAACTGTAATAAACATTGATGTCCAAGTGTTTGTATAAATATAAGTTTTTATTCTTTAGATAAAAACCTAGGAATGGAAGTACTGGGTCATATTGATTAGTATATATTTGACTTTATAAAAAACTACACACCTGTTTTCCAGAGTGGCTATAATATTTTACATCCCCACCAGGAATGTATGAGAGGTCTAGATTTTCTGTATCCTCACAAGTATGTGGTACTGTCAGCTTTTTTTCTTCAAGTCACTCAAAAACATGAGTAGTGTTCCTTATTGTGGTTAAATTTGCATTTTCCTAATGATGAATGATGCTGAGCACTTTTTTTTTGCATATTTGTATTCTTTGCTGAAACATTTTTCAATCTTATTTTTAAATTAGATTGAATGTTTTCCTATTATAAAATTTCGAGACGTCTTTATGTGTTGTAGACACATGTCCTTTATTAAACGTGTTTTGAAAATGTTTTGTTTCCTCTTGTCTTTAATTTACTTAAAATGGCTTCACTTTATTTTTAAAATTTATACAAGTAAGTTGATTTGTTGGTAGTACAGTTCTATGAATCTCAATAGTATAGAGGTCCATGTTAACACCACAATAAAACAATAATCAGTGCACCAAAAACTCAAATACCAAAAAAACAAAAATAAAAATAAAACAAACTTTATAAACCACTGATATATTTTCCAAATCTACAGTTTTATATTTTGGGGAATATTATGTACATGTAATCATATAGTAGTACATTTGGAGACTACATTCTTTCACTTGCTACAGTGCCTTCGAGACTCTTGCAAATTGTGTGTACAGCAATTCTGTTCCATTCTACTGCTGAGTCTGAGTTGCATTACACTGTATGCATGTACCTTAGTTAGCTTATCCCTTCACCTATCAGACATTTGGTCTGTTTCCAGTTTGTGTCAGTTAATAGATGTGCTCAAAACATCCATGTGGAGATTTTTGTATAAACATATTTTTATTCTTTAAGATATATTCCCAAGAGTGGAATTGCTGGACCCACAGTACAGTATGGTTAACTTTATAAGAAAATGCCAAACCACTTTCCATTGTGACTGAACCAATGCTTATTCCCAATAGCAATCCATGAAGAGCTCTAGTGGCTATGCTTTCCTTGTCAGATCTTGGGACTGAACGTTTTATTTAGCCTTTTTTTTTTTTCTGAGTTTTGCAATTTATTTATTGAAACCTCATACATACATTGTTTGGCTGTAGAATTCTAAAACCATATTTTTTTTTGCAAAAGGCTTGTATTTAGCCTTTCTATTAGACATGTGGTAGTATCTCATCATGATTTTAATTTGCAACATATAATGACTTTAAATACCTTTTCATGTGCATATTTGTCATCTTCATATCCTTTTTGGGGAAGTGTATGTTCATGCCATTAGCTCTTTTTTAAATTGATGTTTTGTTTTCTTTTTTTTTTTTCAAGTATAGTTGACACACAATGTTACAATACTTTGTGGTACGCAACTTAGTGATTTGATTTAGTGATATATATATATATATATATGTACACACACACACACCACACACACACAATGTTTTCCCTATCCATTCACATATTAGTGTACACTTAGGCTGATTCCATAATTTGGCTATTGTAAATAATGCTGCACTAAACATAGTGGTGCATGTATCTTTTCAAGTAACTGTTTTCATTTTCCCTGGGTAAATATCCAACAGTGGAATTATTGGATCATGTGGTATTCCTATTTTTAATTTCTTGAGGAACTTCCATACTGGTTTCCACAGTGGCTGTACCCACTGACAGTGCACAAGATTTCCTTTTTCTTCACATCCTGGCCAACGCTTATTGTTTCTTGTCTTCTTGATTTTAGCCATTTTAACAGGTGTGAGGTGTTATCTCATTTTGGTTTTGATTTGCATTTCCCTGATGATGAGTGATGTTGAGCATCTTTTTATGTGTCTGTTGGCCATCTGTATGTCTTCCTTGGAAAAATGTCTATTCAGTTCCTCTGCCTATTTTTTTAATTGAATTGTTTGGGGTTATTTGGTGTTGAGTTGTACAGTTCTTTATGTGTTTTGGATATTAACCCTTTATTGGATATATCATTTGCAAATGTTCTCCCATTCAGTATGTCATCTTTTAGTTATGTTAAATGTTTCCTTTGCTGTGCAGAAGCTTTTTATTTTGATGTAGTTCACATAGTTTATTTTTTGCTTTTGTTTCCTTTGCCTTAGAATACATATCTAGAAAAATGTTGCTACAGCTGATGTCAAAGAAATTACTGCCTGTGCTGTCTTCTAGGATTTTTATGGTTTCAGGTCTCGCATTTAGGTCTTTAATCCATTTTGAATTTATTTTTGTGTATGGCATTAGAAGTTTCATTCTTTTACATGTAGTCATCTGATATTCCCAGCACCATTTATTGAAAAGATTGTCTTTTTCTCATTGTATATCCTTTCCTCCTTTGTCATATAAACGTAGGTTTATTTCTGGGGTCTCTATTCTGTCCCATTGATCTGTGTGTCTATTATTGTACTAGTACCATACTTTCTTATTTTTCAGTTTTGAAAGTTATTTATAAACTACTATTAAAATCTACTGTAAAATATACGGTTTGCAAATATTTCTCTTTGTAGTTTATAGTCTTTTTTCAGTCCCTTAATTGTATCTTTTACAAAATTAATATTTCAAATTTTAATGGAGTCCAATTTAGAATAAAACACAGAAGAACAATGTATGTGACTTTGGTGATGAATTTGTATACATGACTCAATGCATAAAAGA
This sequence comes from Leptonychotes weddellii, assembly GCF_054177405.1. Lineage (NCBI taxonomy): Eukaryota > Metazoa > Chordata > Mammalia > Carnivora > Phocidae > Leptonychotes > Leptonychotes weddellii. Next base: position 18,703,985 of record NC_138374.1, on the reverse strand, counting down.
AAATTTTTACATTTTACCTTTAAACCAATGATCCATTTGAGATTATTTTTGAATATGTAAGATTAGGTCAAGATTTTTTTCTTTTTTTTTATTGTCTATGTATATCTAATTGATCCAGCATCATTTGTTGAAAAGGATATTTATTGAATTGTTTTGGTAACTTGGTCAAAAACAAATTATCTGTATTCATGTGGGTCTATTTCTGGATTCTATTCTGGTTCTTTTCTTTTTTTTTTTTTAAGCTATATGTCTCTCTCGTTGCTAGTACCACAATCTTGATTGTTATAGCTTTTTGGAAAGTCTTAAAATTGAGTAACATTACTCTTTCTCAAAACTGTTTTAACTATTCTAGTTCTTTTGCCTTTACATATAAAATTTAGAATCAGCTCACCTTTACATATAAAATTTAGAATCAGTTCATCTATATATACCAAAATAAAATCCTACTGAAATTTTATTGGTATAAAGTTAAATCTATAAATAATTTTGGGAATATCTGACATCTTTCCTATGATGATTTGCTAATCCATGAATATAGTCTGTCTTTCCATTTATTTAGCTCTTTTGAATACTTTTATCAGTGTTTCATAGTTTTCCATAAACAGATGGTTTTTTTGTTAGATTTATACCTAAATATTTCATTATTTTTTAGTTTATTGTAAATAGTATAAGTTTAATTTTGGTCTCCAAATGTACATTGCTAATGTAAAAACATCCAATTGACTTTTATACTTTGACTTTATCATATGACTTTACTAAACTCACTTATTAATTCTAGGTTTTTAAGAAATAGGTTTCTTGTAAATTTATGTTACCAACAATTAGGGATCATTTTATTTCTTGCTTTCCAATTTGTTTATCTTTTATTTATTTTTCTTACCTTATTACACTAAGACTTCCAATTCTATTTTGAGTGCAATTGGAGTGAGTTTCTATCGTCACTACATTTGAAAGATTAAAGGAAAGAAAGGAGAGTTTAATTGGATTCACCTGTTGACATTGAGAAGCAACAGTCTTAAAAGCGCTCAGACACATAGTTGTGGCTACCCTCCAAAGACTGTATGATTTGTGCTACAGAACCTGAGGGGAATATTGTGGGATACCCAGGCTGGCAATTATGAAGGACACACAGGGCAAAGGACTCCTTTTTCCACCACTGCCACACTCTGATCATGTTGACCAAAGGCAGCATCCTATTCTGAGCACAGACGAGCAAGAGCACTAGTGGCTCAGGCCCAGTGATGAGCTGAAGACTATCGATAAAGCCCAGAATCCATTTCATGTTCCACAAGAGTAGTGTCACCCAAATCGGGGTGTTCGCACTACTCTGGAAGCAAATCTCATGAAATCATGTGAAAGAAATGTTGTGATGGTCAGCAGGAGCATTCCACTTACCAAGTTGTTTTCCTGAGTCAGACCCTGATTCTGAATCCCTGAGACAATCTCATAGTTGCAGTCCCAGAGCTCTTTGGGGCATGTAGTCAACTCCTTGTACGGGTGGATGGTTGGAGTGTGCTTCCAAATAAGAAAGACCAGAGACCATATGGATCTCGTTCAAGCCTGGGGCACCATGCCTAAATGGCACTGCCATATTGGTTTGTCCTAAGCACCATACAGACTCCAAAGTTTGGGGATCCTAAGGCAAGGGTCTAAACTCCCAGGATCCCTCTTGCCAGAGCCTATGGGTAGTCCTGCCACCATGCTTGAGAGTCCCAATAAGACTATACACAATGTGAAAGGAATGGTTCCCACAGAAAATTTAAGAGCTCATTCCCAAGCAAAGAGAAAGGGATGCCTGGCTGTCATAAACAACAGACGACAATTGCAGATGAATATGGTATTATAATAATTATAGTTAACATTCCTTATAATTACAGCTAACACTTACAGAGTACTCACTCTGTTCCAAGCACTGTTCTAGACACTTTTCATATTTTAACTCATTTTACCTTCAAAATTTACATTATATGGAAAATAATATTAATATCCATTTTTTTACAATTAAAAAACAAAAGCACAGAGAAGTAAATGATGTATTCAGTGTCACAGAGCAACCAAAGGATGGAGCTAGAATTTGAACCCAGGCCATCTGGAACCAGGGTCTACACCCTTAAACTCCCTTTTTACTGTTTTTTGAATGTGAAGTCCCTCATGAAAATATTGAATAGAGCCACATAATGGGAGACTTAGCAGAACAGAGTAGGTGTTAGACAGTGATAGCAAAATCAATATAGCTATTCTCTCAGTGCCTGTAAATCTAGGCATTTCACACTAGAAACGATTTACCAGTCTCAGGAGGGACAAAGAAAAAGAAGTCTCAGATAATATGTTTACAATAGCCAGCATATCAGTATTCCTGAGATGCTACTGCAATCATCAGGGTTAGGTCAACCTAAATCATATGCCAAGGACATACAAAAAAGAATATCAAATAAGAAAATTTTGTTGGATTGGGCTCTAAAACAGACAGATGTCCAATAGCAGAGCAGATATAAGAACATCATTTATTATTTCTATTCTTCCTAACAGTGAGCATTCATTATGATTGTGACCTTAATTTTGTACATGCTACTCCATTTGAAAATTATATTTACATGTGGACAGCACTGATATTCTTACCCCAATCCCAAAGCTTAATATTAATTTAAAACAACTTTTTTTCTTTAAAAACTGTTCATCTTCATGGACTTTTAAGTCATTATATAATGTATCATTATATTCAGCTTATTCTATTCTAATTGCCAACATAATATAAACCAAAGGAAAAGCTCCAAAAATCTTTAGTAAATATGCTTTCTGAGATAAAAATATTTTTAAGACAATTTTAGTGTTAAAACATCTTCTCAAAATCATTTCCATATCCATGTAAATCTCATTCATACCCATCCATATGTGTCTTGGAGGACAGAGTCAGCAAGCATTTAGAAAATAAATGTTTTTAGAGAATTATAATATAGATGGGGATGAAATGATGGAGAGAGGAGAGTATTAGATTGAAAACTGCATTTTACTATAAGATTACAGAAAATTTATCTGGCACAAAAAAAAGGGAAGAAAGATTGCAAAGTAATCTTGACTTTTATTTCTCTAATATTATTATCGTATAATAGGAAAGACTTCTCCAGGATGCAGAACCAGAAAAGAACTCATTTTTGAAGGAGAGAGCAGATAGCTTGTGCAGGAAGTATATTCTATTGGTCTGATGAAATCCAAAAAAATCACACTTTTGGTTGCATTTTTATTGTTCAGAGGTTCTTATCTCATCAAAGTAACTCCAATGGCATTCAGCTCTATTGAAGGAAGGAAGGAAGGAAGGAAGGAAGGAAGGAAGGAAGGAAGGAAGGAGGAAGGGAGGGAAGAGGAAGGGAAGGGAGGGAGGGAGGGAAATGGAAGAGAAGGGAGGGGGAAGGAAGAAGGAGGGACAAGGGAGGGAGGAAGGAGGGAGAGGACTCAATGAGTCTCCAGTCTTAAGTCAGCAAAACAGAAGAGCAAAAGCTTTGCCATAAATTATATTTATATAAAATACATATTAAAAGAAAGTATGCTAGAATGAAAGGAAGAGAGAGATCAGGAAGAAAGTTTGGACATGTGAGAGAAACAGAAATCTATGATAAAAGTAGTCAATAAATACTAGAAATGTAAGATTGGAGATATTTAATTAATTCTCTGCATTAATTAGTAAACAATAGAGAAAAGAAAGTAAGAAAGCTTTCATATCACCCAGTGTCTGAGGGGCATCTTGAAAACTAAGGGAAAAAGCAAGAATAAGTCATCATCTTGAACATCAAGACTCCTGGAAGAGCAGAAATGCCCAGTCACTCATTCCACTCATATTAAACAAATATTTAGTGTCTTCTATGTGATAGCATTGTGCTAAACACTGAAAATTAAAGAATACAGAAGACAATCCCTACTCCCAAGAACCTTTGGTCCAGATTTTGTGTCCTTGTAAGATTCAAAAGAACTGCCTGATTCTAGATGGTTTGACTAAATATAAAAAAGATGTAGGGGAAAGCAATGGGTGAGAGAAGGCTACAAAAATGGAGTTCATCCTGAACACAGTTGCCCAGCAGATCCTATGAGGGGTATGTCAAATCATGTGGCATCTCTGCTCCAAACCTTCAGTGGGCTCCACATTTCTCTTAGAGTAAAATGCCCTTACAGTCCTTAAAATGGGCAGCAATGCCCTATACAATCAAACCCTCGGTCTTCTCTCTGTCTGCAGTTCTTTCTAGTCTCTCCTCCACTCATTCAGTCCCAACCATACTGGACAGAATACATACTGTTGCCCCCTCTTCCCTCTGTCTAGAATGTTCCTCCCATCCACATAGCTCACTCCTTCCCACCTTCCTCAAGCCTTGTCCTAAATGCCACATCTCAACATGGCATTGCCTGAACAACCCATTGTAAGTGTGACACCTCCACAGACCAGCGTTTCTGATCCCTCTTTATTTTTCCCATTTCAGGTATCTTCTAACACATTATATAATGCACATATTTACTGTGTTCTCATCATCTGCCTCCTGTCACTGGAATATAAGCTGCAGGAGGGCAGAGAGATTTTTGTATTTGTTTTGTTTTCTTTCTTTTTTGTTTTTTAATCATTGTTCTATCTGCAGCACTTAGAAAAGTCACTAAAACAGATTATGCATTTAGTAAATATTTGTTGAAACAAGGAATGAATATTAAAAGAATATATATATATATATAAATTCCTTTTGGTGTGTTTCACGTTGAGAAACCAATTTTAGATTTGCATACTAAGTAAATATCATTTATAAGAATTAAGTGAAACTTCATCCCCAGGGACCCATAGTTATAAGAAAACTGGCTGTTCTGAGTAGTGTCAATAAGCACCTACCAGAAAACACGAACAACAGAGAATTTTCAGAATCCTTTCACTGTTCTGTCCTAAGAGAAAGGGCGATTGGAAAAGAAGTGGATATTGGATACTTCAATGACCACACCTTTTGAAGAGTGTACCTCTATGCATTAGCATAGCTACTTATAAAGAGCTGTCATTATAGTTGTTCCGTTTAAATATGTCCAGCCCTTACAATGCTGTATTGTTTTCCCACATTACTTAAATTCTTCACTTATATTGATGTCATATTCTATTTTGAAAAAATATTGGAGTTATTTTTAGTATAATATAAACGTATTTACTTGTACAGAATGCAGTATGACATGATACAAAAGACAGGATTTGGAGGCATGCAGACTAGAGATGTAGTTTCAGTTTTGCTGTTTACTAAGTGCCTGGTCTTGAACAAATTACTGAACTTCTTCAAGTCTTGCATTTTCCATTCTACAAAAATAGAGGGAGTTGGTAATAACACCTACTTTATGGGAATTAAATAAGATAATGTATGTAAAGCACTGCCACAGTATTTGGAACAGAAGGTCATTACCACATTAATGATAGTAGCTACAGTTAATTAAGAATTCTCTGTAACTCTAGTGCCAAGTGATTTCCATGCATTATTTCCTTTCATCACAATCCCGTAAGGTAGAAACTATTATAATCCCCATTTCACAGATGAAACAAACGAGATTCACTGGGATTAACTTGCCCACTGATTACACAGGCAGAAAGCAGCAAAGCGAGGCTATCAGCTCTAGTCTTCCTGAGTCCAGAAGTAGAAAAAGGAAACACATATCTACACTGAGCTCCATACACCAATATGCTAACTCCCTCACCCTTAGATTTAAGAAAAACTTACAAAGTCTTACATTTTACTCCAAAATAGATTGTATTATTGCAAGGCTCCAATATATCACCTATCCCCTAACCTGCCACGGTATTTTCAATTTCCTCCTGGTTATTCTCCCTAAATAATCCCTCTTGCCCTTTAGCACTTTCTCTTTATTTTTTTGGGGGTGGGGGTGGGGGTGGGGAAGAGATTCAGAGAGGCTCTTTCTCATTTCAACTTTCCTTCATCATCCTTTTTCACAAACTATGAATATTTAATGCCTTTACCCAGAAAGGTCACCTCTCTGGCCTCGTCCATCCATTTTGCTTCCTCCTTTCTCCATTTATTGACAACTTCCAGGTACAGAGATGCTCTGAGATAAAGCCAGGTTCCAAAAAGAGGCTCACAGCTCCCTCATTTCTACCCAAGAAGATTTACTTCTGATTTCTAAATTCAGCCTCCCAGTGCTTCCCAAAACAGGAAAAAAATATTCTAAAATTCAGTTTGGTAGTTATAGTGATGATCACAGATGTAAGCTTGCTTGAATTCCAAAGAGGGTTAAGAAGAAGGCCTGAGGCATTTTTCAGATGAGAAGCAAAGAACAGACAAACCAAAGAGCTGGAGATATCTAATACTGCCATTCCACTTATCTGCATAAGACAAATATTTGAATAATGATTGCTGGGTGAAAGTACACACACACACCCTGACAAAAATCAAGAAAGTTGAAAACACCCAATAAGTTCTGCTAAGCAGTTAAAATGAGACCACATAAAAAAGAAAGCAGGGAGGCTGTCCTAAACACAGTGTAAACAAGCTTTTTCAAAGAGCTCCATATATTCTTTGAAGCTACACACAGCAAAGAAATTCTATGGAGAGCCTAGACATGAATAAAACCAAAAGGAAAAGGGAAAAGTAAAGAAAAAGGACAGAGGTGACAGAGGGTTGCAGTCCCAAACTGAAGAATGGTCCTAAATACACAACTCATTAAGTTCCTACTGGATGTCAGATATATTTGACATTCTATGTTCATTATCTCAAAACAACTCTATGAGCAATGAATCTACTTCATAGAGATTAGGAAACAGAGGTGCAAACCAATACCCAGAAATTATTTCTAGTCACAGGACTCAAACCCAGATCTGCATAATTTCAAAGCCCTTTCTCTTAAGAACTCTGCTGTCCTCCTAAGAAACATCTGTAGACCCTATTTCCTTATTGGAATTATCTTCTGGGGTGAAAGGGTTTCCAATCCAGGGAGAGGTGGCTACACTTAGCAACCTAGAAAGTGTGAATGGTCCAGTGTGTTGTATTCAGTCACTTTGATCTTTACGGCTGCATAATGTTTAGCTACCATGATCTGTTAAAGTCTTTCTGTGCCAGAAGTGGGAATCCATTTAAATATGCAGTTGAGCTTTATTTTTATTTTATTTCTGCCTGCCCCATCAACATACCCTGCACTGAAAAGCAATAAGGTAAATACCGTATTTAGTAGGCTTCCGAGTATATGAAAATGTCTATTTTGGCAGGAGAGTCTAACTACAGCATGCAGGAAAAGAGATATTTTCTATTATGACTCCAAATCTCTTCCTAGAATGTGCTGGAGAGCAATGATCATTTAGGTTTTGGAATTATTGCAGAATGTGGAAAAAAGATCTGTTGATTGATTATATAATTCATCCAAACTGAAACTATTGTGAAAGAGAAAAGGGATGCTAACTGGACAGGATATTAGGTTCAAACAGACATAAAGTAGGAATTTCCTGGATAAAATGGGAATTTTGGTCCTACTGGTTATTTGTAATTTTGCGTCCAAGGAAAGGTGAAGGGTTTTCAGCCAAATGAAAAATGTTAGCTCTCACCTGGACAAGATTATTTGCAACTTAGGGAGATAACTTGGTTTGCTCAAAAGAAGATGATAGTTTGCTCAAAACCGGAGTAAAATCAACTCTGGGTGTCTGTGTATTTGAATAAAAAGAAACAAATACCCATTGCAGTTGACTCAAATTCTATCAACCCTGTATATGTGACAAAATACGTAAAATTGTTTTCTCTACTTGTTTCCTGTTCTGAAATGCCAGGGATTAATAAGGTTTTCTAAAATTAAAATAGTATTAACCTCTCTACCTACCACCATCCCACCTATATGAGCTTTGTATTCTTTTCTTCTAAGCCAACTACTTTAATACGATTCAAATTTCATTAGTCAACAAATATACGTAATTCACCCCTTAATTCCATTTTGTGCCCGCATGTGCATTTCTGGTAATAGTTTATTCCCCATCATGAAAACCATAGGCCAAAAACTATCTAAAATGGTTAACAGCCTCAAGTTCTATAACCCCGTATGTTTAATATGGTGTGTATTCCTTAAGGGCAAGGAAACTTGTTTTAATTATATTATTTATCTTCTCAGCACCCAGCATAGTGATTAACACATGATAAGCAATCACATACATTACATGGAATAATGAATTAATGATTGAGAATGGCACTGGTAAACAGAGAGGTCAAAGAGACTTGAACTGGTACATATTTTCTGCAACAATATCACGCAGCAAAAGTTTACAGATAGATTCCTCTCGTCACACGTTAGATTAACTCCCATTTTTTTTAAGTGGCCAAGATATTTTCGGTATGAAACGCCTAAATTATAGTATGTTGCTTAAAGATTCAACCAAATAGATCCACAAAATCTTCTGAGACCCTGCTAGGTAGACTAATTTATTTGATGGCAACAACTGCAGTAATTTCCAATGACCATATTTAATTCTCACATATGATTTCCCTATTCCAGCACGGTAGACCCATCTATGACAACAGCAGGGAGCCCACAAGCAAGGTGGCAGGCTGTCAATAGTGTGGCATAGGCAGGAAGAGAAGGGACAGGCAAACAAAGTGGCACAATGACTGCTAAGGCTGCAAACCAGGCCATGTCACTCCATAGCATTAGCCTGAGCCCTCACAGTCCTGAACCTCTTTGCTTCCATGTGTGCCCACTAACACTCAGGAACTAATAAAAACTGGGAAAGGAAAACCAATAAAATCCAGGAAATAAGAGAAAATAAGGAGAATCATAGTTATTCAGTTGGAAGAAGAAAGTGAAAAAAGACATAAAATAGGCAGGAGTTTTCTGGGTATAGAATGGTAGAGCTGGAGGGTAAAAGTGCAAATTCCTGGTTCTATAGTTGAGGAAACAGGTCCAGATAAGGGCAGAGATCTGTTCATTTCCTGTAGAATTGCTCTGTTCTGGCACCCTAATGACCTTGCATGTCCTCACATAGATGCTTAGCTGCAGCATGGAACTGGTTCCTCAGTTGCCCTGTCACTTGGCCCTTTTGTTTCCATGCCATCCTGTTGGACAAGAGCCATGGAGAACTAACATTATTGCTGATCTTGCTTTCGCTATTAGTAAGTAAAAAGTAAGTATTAAAATTTTGCTGTCTATAAATAAGTAATAAACTGTCTGCATTTATCTGGTCTCACTGTTTTCTTCCCAAGTGAGTCTGTCAGCCTGTTTGACATGTCTGACTTTGGATTATACACCTAAGAGATTGAGCAACCTCCCCTCCAAATTCATAAGAACCTTTAATTCTTTATCTTCCCTGGAGGGCAAGTTCCATGAAGGCAGAGTGAACTCTCTCTAATACTTGGAACACCTGGCAGACAAAAGGCACTCAACCAGCATCCTGCTATAGGAAGTTAGTACAGCATAGTAGATAAGAGTTTTGAGCCAGACAGAAACATAATAACAGCTACCATCTACTATATGTGCTGCCTTAGGTGAGTTATTGAACATCCTTAAGCCTTACATGAGATACTAAGTGAAGTAATGTGGGTAAAGCATATTACACTGCTTGGCATATAGTTAACATAAATGTTAACTGAAAATATTCCTCCTCATCATCATATACTATCTCTCTGTCGCAGACCATATTACAATTTGTGTTTTAGACTCTCACATGTTAAAACATGTCTTAGTAGCCCCATTTGATGATTGGCAAAAGCAAAGTTCAGGAAGGATAAGTGATCTGTTCATCACTCAAAAAGTTAGGGAGGAAAAAAAGGTTCAAGTTAGTCAGAAACAAATATTAACTTTTAAGATATTTTTGTCTAAGATGATTTATATGGTGGAGAATTTTATGTAAAAAATAGTTTTTTGTGTGTTATAACTGGGAATTTTAAGTAGATGTGAGAGGTGACGTAAGAATATAAAAGTTAAATAGCACTTATACATTGATTCTAGATTTCTCTAGAATCAAATTGAGGGCCAAGCAGGCTAAATATTTCTAAGTATTCATCTATAGAATGGTGACTGTCTCTAAGCCTCAAAGGAAGAAGAAACAGTCTCTATGAGAGGGGCAAAATGGTTAAAATTAGGAGCCTAGTTTAAGAAAAAAAAAAAAGAGGCAAAAACCCAACTTTTCCCTGGCACAGAATCACTCCTAGACCATGAACCACACAATGGAGGCATAGATGGTTTATGTACTTAAAAAAAAAATTAAAGACAAAGGAAGCCCAATGATTGTACAAGGGGACAAACTAAAAAGGCAAGGAAGTCAATAGAGATCCTCCAAACAACCCATCAAAGGTGGCTCAATTTGGCAACAGAGCTGATGAACCAGCAACTCTCTGATCATGTGCTTTTTATCACCATTACTTGAATTAATGGTAT